>NW_006408723.1:3281030-3282183 GCF_000296735.1 Chrysochloris asiatica | reverse complement strand
GGCTGGTGGGCATGAACCACCGACCCTGCAGTTCAAAAGGCTTTGCAGTGTGTCACCTCAGCCCACAGTGCTGTGCTGGACTCCTCTCTAAGCAGTGAAAAATAAAGCAGACCAAATACGATGTGCATCCGTGTTTCCCGTATAGGGTTTCTGAGGAGTGGCTTGTGAGCTTGAACCACCAACCTTGCAGTTCAAAAGGCTTTGCAGTGGCACATTAATCCACAGCGCTACAATAGGACGCCCCTCAAACCAGTGAATGTAAGCCAACCAAATAGGACACACATCATCCGTGTCTCCTGTTTCCGATGAGTGGCTGGTGAGCTTGAACCACTGACCTTGTTGTTCAAAAGGATTTGCAGTGCAGCATCTTAACCCACAGCACTACACTGGGGTCCCTCTCAAACCAGTGAAGAAAGGCAGACCAAATCCGTGTCTCAGCTTGGTCTGAGTGTGTGAGTTACTGGCAGAGGAATCCGCCAGTGGTGGGGGTGGGTCTTGGCCACTCAGTTAAGCCCCCACCTCCATTCACCCAGATGTATGTGGGCAAACCGTGAGCACTCCTATTCCCAACAGCAAAGAAAAAAAGTAACATCAGAACCACCCAAAATCAGCAAAGCACACCATGCACCTTCCCTCCCCCTCCCTCAAATGTTCCTGAGGAGTGTTTCCACGGCGTCTCTGTGGCCCCTATTTAGTCCCGCTGCTTTGTCTAGCCCAGGATGTGGGCTCAGGCCTCTGAGCCTGGTCGGCAGATTTAAAGGTACGCGATTACCCGCCTCCGCTCCAAATTCCACAGGCTATAAGCCTTCAAGCCTTTAAACTATTCCTATCTCTGTGGGTCCGAATTTTGGAGCTCTGTCTTGCCTCTTTTTTGCCTGGAATTCTGAGTTATTTTTGATGGCGACCTTCACTATGCCTTCACCCTAGTCACCAGCAAGTCCTGCCCTCCCTGCTTCTTCAGTAACTCTGTAATGTCCTTACTCTGTTTCAAGCCCTTCTGAGTTTTGCTACTTGTTGAAATGCTGTGGAGTGGATTATGACCCACAGCGACCCAGTATAGGGTTTCCAATAGCAGCTGTTGAGCTAGAACCACAGTTCCTGCAATTCAAAAGGCTTTGCAGTCTGGCGGATTAAACCACAGCAGGGGTGCTTT
>NW_006408723.1:3279648-3280910 GCF_000296735.1 Chrysochloris asiatica | reverse complement strand
TAGGAGGCTGGGCAGAGGGCTGGCCTAGGCCAAAGAAGTGGGGGATGGGCTTGGTGCTTGTAGGCAGATGGGGTCTGTTTTTGATGACATCTAAAATGCCTCTCTTTGTCTCCCTGTGCGTTGAGGCCTCCAATTTGTCCTATATACATGCCGGTAATGCCTAATGTGGCAATGAGGACCCCCCTGGGATGGACTATGTTGGTTCCTGTGGCCCCGCTAGTTCTCTGAGAGCATCATCCCTTTGAATGGGTCTGCTCAAGCCCTGCCAAGTTCTGCAGTGGGCGGGGCCATCCCCGGGTAGGAGCCCGGAGCAGGCGGGTGGAAGTTCAAAATGCTCGTAACTCCTCAATAGTTCGATCCTTCAAAAAAATAAGTTCATAAAGTTGCAGCCTAATGTTTTATGTTTTCCCAAAAGCTGTCTGTCTACCAGGCGGGGGCCCCAATTTGTGATACCGCCCCCTACTTTCTCCTGAGCCCGTGTACCTGTACTGCCCGGTCAGGGAAGCGCCGCCCTCCTTGTTTTATTACTCTTGTAGTTCTTTCCTGAGTACTTCCTTGTTTTCCTCCACCTCTTTTCAGAGCATTTGAATTTGTTTCCATAACATTTTTCTGAATTCTTTCCCAGGCAAATCCAAAAGCTGCTCTTTCTTTTCTGGGGAGCCTTTGTCTGTCGCCAGTGCATTTTTCTCAGTTACTATTTTCTGGTTTTGGACATGCTTTGAAATTGTTTGTTGTGTTTGAGATCTTTTGTTTGTAATTTCCAGTAGTTATCTGGATTTTTTTAATGCTTAAATGGATGTTTGTTGTTGTGTTGTTATGCTTAGTGGGTATCTCTTGGTGGATATGATCAGAAGATACGCTTCTGTTTTTGCATGTAATGTTTAGCAGCTGTTATTGTCTCTTGTCTTAATGGTAGAATATTATGGCGTGTGCTTGTAGCTTGGCTATATGGCCAAGACTGCTGTCTCTTCTTGGGTAATATAGGAAGAAAAAGCTCAAACCTCCAGGAAAAATGTGTGGTTAAAAGGCCCAAAAGTAGAAGCAATATAAAGGCAGAGACAAGACCCTCCAGTTTGAAACAAAAATAAAACTGTGTGTGTGCACCATAAAAGCCTCGAGTTGTCGGATGGAGTGTCTACTCTCTCAGGCCCTTCCCCTAGTCACCACCGTAAAGATGCACAGATAGATATTGAGAAGTTAGTGGGAGGAAGATTGTTTACTATTTTTGTCTCTGAAGGTCAGTTAAGTATCTGCATGTGCAC
>NW_006408723.1:3250218-3279548 GCF_000296735.1 Chrysochloris asiatica | reverse complement strand
CCCCCGGTGTAGGCAGTAGTTAATTGTCCCACACAAGTTAGCTTTAGGGCTGGGACCCACAGGCAAAAGCCAAAAGCAGCAGCCAAAGGATTTACCCTTGGACTGATGGGGATCTTTCTCTCTGTGCTATGGGAAAGCTGTGGTCCCAATACTGGACATTTTTGGGGGATGTGCACCCACCCCCCTGAAGGCATCTAGGCTGGGCAAAGAAAGTGCGACAGGGAAGAGGACAAAAAAAATGTGTAGAATCACTCCACACCTCCTTTTGAAAATGTTGCTTCCTTGCTTTTAGTGCAGGTTCCCTGTTCCCGTCTGTCTGTAATCCTGCCCTCTGACTTCCACCTGGGCAGGATTCCTGTGCCAATTTCTAAAACACAATGTTTTCCTTTATACTGTGATTTTTCCACTGGCAGTTGTGGGAAACTGATGCCCAGACCTTTATGTTAGATCCAGAGCTCTGGTGCAGTTTTGTGAGAGCTGTGTCTCTGGGTTTTAAGCCCCTCCCCAATGGAGCATGTCCTACCTGACTCTGCTCTGCCACTGCCAATCGGAAGTCCCAGGTAGAAGTTTTTTGACAAAAGGAGGGGAGAGTGATTGATTTTGCAGCCTGGGAGCAGAGGTTCCTGGGACCATCAAGTGAGAAGAGCGAACAGTGGGACCCTACCCAGCGAGGCAGTGATGCTAGGGATTGAGACAGAGAGGATGACATGGATAGATGGAGCAGGTAGGGGCACTGGACACAGGGAGGGATAAGGGCTGTGTGCTGGTGGCCTAGGGGGTGGCCTGTATGGTGTACCGTTTGGGGTTATTTGATGATGCATGGATGGGATTGTAATCATTGCAATGAAATGAAATACAATACAATGAGTGTAAAGCTTATGTTTTCCCATTTAAACCTCACAATAAAAACTTTTTTTAAAAAAAAGAGAGAGATAGACTAGATAGAAAGATCTGAAAATTTGCTTCCAAAATTCAGTAATGAAAAAATTGTGAATCACAACAGTTTGATCACAACCCATCCTGGGGATGGTGAAGGACAGGGAAGCATGTTGTTCAGTTATGCTTAAGGCCACCATGGGGCTGAGCAGATGGCAGCCAACAAAAACAACAACATCAAAAGGACAGTGTTTGTAAGCAGCACTCCCAGGAGTTATGACCTGCCTATAAAGAGTGTTCAGCTGCAGGAGGCCAAGCCAGAACTGGATTATAGAGGGGATCAGAAGGACAGCATCAAGGGGGGAGACTTTTTGTAGAAGACATTAAGAGAACACTAACTTTGGCTGATGTGTAACCTAGAGAATCTTTTCTCCTCTCATGTTCTACAATAGGGATCAATACATTGCTACCCAAGGGTCAGATCATGCCAATGTCCATTTAGGAGAAAGAGTGTTATTCAACATATTGTCAATGGCTATTTTTGCAGAGTTAAGTAGTTACAACAGACACTATAAGGCCCACCAAGACTAAAACATTTGTTCTCTGTGTCTTTATGGGAAGCATATGCTGATCTTTGTACCAGGAGGCCAGGCCCTGTGGCAGAGATTGTGTCTGTCAACTCACAGTTTCATACCAAACACCGAGAGCATTACTTGACAACCAGTCAGAGCTCAGTCAGCACTTGTAGGGTGAATGGGTAAGTCTGTGCACATTAAGCTGCTGAAGGTGTGACGAGGTGAGAGCCCATGGGGGCTTTCCCCAGGAACCCCCTTGAGTTATCCCAAGTAACTCTTAACATCTTTGTGGAAGCACCCACATGTATCAGTTCAATGCTTACCATATGTCCTCAACAAGATAACAAGAACAATCTGTCTTTTCTGTCAGGAAGGGCCTAGCCATTTCCTTCCTTCTGCTACTGACCTGGTGATCTTCAGCAGCTTCTACACACAGTATCTGTTGGTTGAAATCATACTGCCCCACTAATTATAGATACCTTTTCTTGTACTGTGATGGCTTACATGTTTCTTTGATGCTGGAAGTCAAACACCAAGAGAATCACTCATGGTAGACAGGTTCCAGTGGAACTTCTAGACAAAGACAGGGAGGAAAGGCCTGGTAATCTACTTCAGAGAAAATTAACTGATGAAAAAAACTCTATGAATCACAATAGAATATCATCCAGCTTGTTTACTTTGGATATGCCATCTAAGGGATTTCCTCCTCACTGGAGGAAAACACAATGTTGGGTGAGTTAGAGGACCAGCAAGGTTGAGAGACCTGGGTGACATAGATTGGCATGGTAGCCACAACAATGAGCATGAGTACACTGACAACTGGATACGTAAAGTTGCCATGAGTCAGAGTCAACACACCAACAGCTAACAACACCTACAGAAAACCCACTACCATGTTCAGTCATGTGTGCACTGCACAATGCTTTCCTTCACTTGGAAATATTAGAAAATATGCCAAAATGTGACCTTGAATATATTCTACCTGAATATGACATTATTTCAAGAACAGATTAGATGCCTTAGACATTAATGACCGAAAACCAGAAGAGTTGTGGGATGACATCAAGAACATCATGCAGGAAGAAAGTAAAAGGTCATTAAAAAGACAAAGAAAAAGGAAAAGGCCAAAATTGATGTCAAAAGAGACTCTGAAACTGGCTCTCTAGCATAGAGATGATAAAGCAATTGGAATAAATGAGTAGGTTAAAGAGTTGAACAGAAAATTTCAAAAAAGAGCCTGAGAAGACAAAAGTCAAACAATTATAATGAAATGTGCAAAGACCTGGAGTTAGAAAACCAAAAGGGAAGAACAATCTTAATATTTCTTAAGCTGAAAAAAATGAGGAAAAACTTCAAGCCTTGACTTGAAATATTGAAGGATTCTTTGGGTAAAATATTTAATGATGCAGAAAGCATCAAAAGAAGTTGAGAAAGGAATACACAGAGTCAATGTACCAAAAAGAAATGGTCAATATTCAACCATTTCAAGAGGTACCATATAATCAAGAGCCAATGGTAATGAAGGAAGAAGTCCAAGGTGCACTGAAGGCATTGGCAAAGGAAATGGTTCCACGAATTGATGGAAAACCAATTAAAATCCTTCAACACATTGATGTAGCACTGGAGGCAGTTACCGATATATGCCAAGAAATTTGGAGTACAGCTATCTGGCCAGTTGGTTGGAAGAGAACCATACTTGTGTACATTCTAAAGAGAGGTGACCCAAAAAGCAGCAATGAAGACGTGAACGAAGTTTGACCATGTTCCATAGACACCTGTCAACCTTGAGATGAGAGAGAGAAGAGAAAAGGCTGGTTGGTCTAAAGTTTGAGGAGACTTGGAAACTTCTGAGCCCATGGACACTCACCTAGCCACTTGGGGCTAATGCTGAGAGTGAAGCAACCAGCTAATCTGAAGTGGAAAGAGGTGTGCAAGAATGCCCAAACTTGCAGATAGTACTTGTTTGACCTAGCATGGATGATTTGCTGATCAGAATTTGACTAGAGGAAGATAAAGAAGTGTGATACAGGAAGCAAGCATAAATTGCTACAATTTGATGAACTGGATCTTTGCTTATGGATGTAGTTGCTCAAAATTCCAACCTTTGATGAGCTGGACCTTTGCTTATGTATGTATGTAGTTGCTCAAATTACCAACCGAGAGGGAAGGAGTATTCACATCAAGGATCAAGCCTATCTCCTCAGTACACAGGATTGATATAAAGGCACGAAATGACTGGCTTACAAGTTTTCATGAGTGTGCTTAGTTTCAGAGCGAGGTTGTTGTTGTTGTTGTCAGGTGCCATCGAGGCGGAACCGACTCATAACGACCCCATGCACAGCAGAACGAAACAATGTCCGATCCTGAGCCAACCTCACTACTGCTGCCACACTTGACGCCATCAATGATGCCACCTGGCTGATCCATCTCGTTGGGGTCTTCCTCTTTTTCTCTGACCCTTCATCTTACCCAGCATGACCTCCTTCTCCAGCGACGGTTCCCTCCTGACAACATGTCCAAAGTATGAGAGACAAAACTTAGCCATCCTGGCCTCCAAGGAGCACTCTGGCTGCACTTCTTCCAAAACACATTTATTGGTTCTTTTGGCAGTCCATGGCACTTTTAGTATTCTCCTCCAACACCACAACTCAGAGGCATCAATTCTTATACGATCTTCCTTATTCACTGTCCAGCTTTGGCATCCATATGAGGTTATTGAAAATACCATGGCTTGGGTCAGGCGCACCTTAGTCCTCAAGCTGACATCAGAGTAAGGTAGTAGGGTAGAATCCCCACAGAATAGTTTCCCTCTTATCTAGATGTGTCTGGTGAAAGGGAATGGGGGAGGATGGTGATAGGATTCTTTTGATTCAATAATGAGCAATTGTTATCATGACTAATTGTGATTGTCACAACTGTAAAGGTAGAAGATGTGTAACAAAAATGGGGGAGTAATATTTCATTGCATGGACAGAGGACCCTAGGGCCACCAAGAGGGAAGAGCATGAGCTGAGAATGGAATCTTAACCAGAGAAGCAGTGACACCAGAGTGGAAGTAGAGGTGATGGCATGGAGAGATAGAGCAGGTGAGGACTCTAGACCCATGGAAAGAGAAAGGCTATGTACCAGCTGGCTGGAGGCTGGCTTGCAAAGTGTGCCCTTTGGTCATTTAAACAAATATAAATTTTCTGTGTGTTTTGTGTATATACACACACACAAAAGTAGCAGCAAATATTGTTAACAGATGGTGCATGAAGGGGACTGTAATCATTGCAATGAAACCAAGTCCAATTGGTTGAGTGCAAAACTGATGATCTACCCTGTAAACTATCACTCAATTCACAATAAAAACTTAAAAAAAAATAAATAGAAATAAAAAGAGATGACCCAAAGGATTGTGGCAATCATTGGACAATATCATTAAATTCACACGCAAGTAACATTTTGCTAAATATAATTCAAAATAGCTGCAACAGTACATTGCCAGAGGTTCAGGCCAGATTCAGAAGAGGACGTGGAATGAGGAACATCATTGATGACATCAGATGGGCCTTGAGTGAAAGCAGAGAACACCAGGCAGTCGTTAGAACTGAACAAGGAGACACTGAATGGTTTAAAATTAGCAAAGGAATGCATGAGGGTGGTATTCTTTCACCATACTTATTAAATTTGTGTGCTGAGCAAATGATCTGAGAAACTGGATTATATGAATCAGAATGTGACATCAGGGTTGGAGGAAGATTCATTAGCAACCTGCAGTATGCAGATGATACAGCCTTGCTTGCTGAAAGTGAAAAGGACTTAAAATAAAGTGTTCAAACAAAGATCAAAGACCACAGCCTTCAGCACTTCACTGTAAAGAAAACAAAAATTCTCACTACTTGACCAGTAAATAACATCATGATAAATGAAGAAAAGATTAAAGTTGTCAATGACTTCATTTTGCTCAAATCAACCATCAACACTCATGGAAGCAGCAGTCAAAAAATCAGATGACATCTTGAATTAGGCAAATCTGTTGCACATCTTTAAAGTGTTCAAAAGCAAAGATGTCAGTTTGAGTACTAAAGTGTGCCTGTCCCAAGCCATGGTATTTTCAATAACTTAATATACATGTGAAAAAAGGAGCTCTGGTAGCATAGTGGTTACGAATCGGGCTGCGAACCACAAGGTCAGCAGTTCGAAACTACCAGCTGTTCCGCAGGAGAAAGAGGAGGCTTTCTGCTCCCATAAAGATTTACAGCCTCATAAACCTGTAGGGGTCGCTATGAGTCGGAACCGACTCCACATGTGAAAGATGGACAATGAATAAGGAATATTGTAGAATTGATTCATTTGAATTATGTTGGTGGGGAAGAATACTGAAGGTAACACAGACTGCCAGAAGAACAAACAAATCAGTGTTGGAAGAAGTACAACCAGAATGGTACTTTGACGTCAAGATGGCCAGACTTCATCTCTCATACTTTGACCATATTATCAAAACAGGCTAGACGTTGAAGAAGGACATAATGCTTTGTAAAGTGGAGGGTCAGTGAAGAAGAGAGAGACCCCCCGAGATGGATTTGCACAGTTGTAGCAGCAATGGGCTCATGTGTAGTAGCAATTTTGATGATGGTACAGGACTGGGTGTTTTTTGTTTTTGTTTTTCTGTTGTGCATAAGGTCACTATGGGTCAGAACCAACTTAGCAGCACTTAAAACAACAAACTCTACTTGATATGTTCTTTAATTATCATTAAAGGACTAAATTAAGATGTAAATAATGATAGACAAGTCTTCAGACTAATCAAGCATTTTCAAATGAATGGCCCAACACACCTTTCTTCTGCAAGTAAACTCTGAGATAGACACCAAGGAGTAAAAGCTTTCTTTACTCTCCAAAGAATTCCATTCTTATGGGGTCCTGAGGACTTTCTAACACCCACAAATATCTTAGGAACTAAGGGGTGCAATGCTCCTCTCTCCCTGACCCATACTATTATAGGCTTGAGGCCTCCTGGCCCTCCTCAGCCTCACTTATATTTAGATGCTCAAGGACACTCCTGACCTCCAGGCCACTGGGGGCTCCGCTGTAATACCAGAAGTCTTCCTTACAGCTCCATCCACTAGCCAGAGATACAGATGCAAACTGATTCCCATGAATAGCCTTGTTGTTGTTTGGTGCCACCAGCCAAGTGGATTTTGAATCATTACGACCTTAAGTACAACAGAACAAAACACTGCTTGGCTCTGTGCCATCCTCAAAATCATTATTATTTTGAGCCAATTATTGTAGCTGTTGTTTAATTCATCTCTTTTCTTTTCCTTGTGACTCTCTACTTTACCAAGCATGACACCTTTCTCCCATATATCCTCAAGGTATAACTGCAAAGTGAACTGTCATGTGCCCTGAGTTCCAGGAGTTAAGGTTCTTATTAACTACAAAGACAAGAGGAAGAGGAAGAGGGAGTGGAAAAAGCGGCTCACTTGGTGATGTTGACACTGAACTCCCTGGAAGCTGAATGTTAATGCCAGCCAGATGACATTCCCACCTTGAAGGGCATCTGAGCCTACCATACCAGCAGAAGCCTGCAAAAACAAGCTTGGAGGCATGCTCCCCAAGATCAGAAAGACCTGAGTTGGATCACTGGCTCTGATTCTCACTGGGCATGGAACTGTGGGGAAGCCCCACTTTCTACATTTATAGAACGAAAATAATAATATGGGCTTTGTAGAGCTTTTGAGAAAATTAATGGCACGTGGTGGCACATATAAGGAGCTTAAAAATATTGACCACTCATGAAAGCTAGAGAGTACAATGAAAGTGACAAACAAACAAACAAACAAACAAACCTGAAGAACTCAAGGAAAGGAGACCATATTGTCTTAAATATCCTAGGAATATTGCCTTTTCCAATATTGTTTTCCAAAACCTTTAGCACATCTAAGTGGAAATTAATGGTTGTATTTGTTCCCTAAGTTGATAGTTAGACACAAACACAGATAAATACACAGATATCTACACAGATATAATGAGAGCAGTGTTCCGTCAGTGGTAGAATACTCAGATTTTATGTAGGAGACCTGTGTTCACTTCCTGGCCAATGCACTTCATGGGCAGCCACCACGCACTTGTCAGTGGAGGTTTGGCTTTCAGTTTCAGCAGAGCTTCAGAACTGTGATAACGAGGAAGAAAGGCTTGGAGACCCACTTTTTTGAAAATTAGTTAACAAAAGCTCTATGAATTACAGAGATTTGATCAGTAACCTAATATGGAGATGGTTCACAGGACTGGCAGTATTTTGTTTCATTGTGCATGGGTTTGTCACGAGTCAAAACTGATTTGACAGCAACTGGGACTGATAGTATGACACAGGACTGAGAAGAGTTTCGTTCTGTTGTTCATGAGGTCTCCACAAGTCAGGAATCTACTGGATGTCAGTTAGTAATGAAAATAACACAGATATATGATCATTCTAACAGTAACATGACTCAGACAGTGCCACTGTTAAGATAGTGAAAGTCCCAGTATTCTGTTCATAAGGTCCTTCCAACACACACATTCAAAAGATTAACCTAAGAAATACTTTCTATTTCAACTACTCAGGTTGGCTCTACCCTAGTAAAGAGAGACATACACAGCGTGCCTGTTTTAAGCAATTAATTTGACCTGATGACAAGTGGGGTTCCCTCTTAGTTGTGTCCCCAGATGTGTACTTCAGCTCTGTTACAGGTAAACTACCTCATCTTTCAAGACTGCTGTGACTATATTATCTAATTTTAGCAGTATGTTGTGTGGATGCTAAGTGCTTCTATTATTAAGCTGACATAAGTGAGATAAATATTTCTCTGGTGACATGTAGCAACTCCAGGCATCCAAGGACTCATTTCCTAAAATCCTTTCCAAATAGGGACACTCACAGAACTCTATAAATGAACCACTGGGATCCCAAAGAATTTGTGGATTTGAAAATATTCAACACATATTTGAAATATCTTTCCTTTTAGATGTTCAGAACCGACTGTAAACTCTGAAATATTCTGATCAAATGACCACAAAAAATGCAATAGGGTTGACTATACCAAAATCCCTCAGCACTCCTTGGAAGGGCAGTTTTGGAAAATGTATTAACACCTCAGTCCACTCAGCTATTCTCTGAACACTTACAGCTTTAGTTTCAACTTTCTCAAGCATAATAATGTCATGTCAGGAATTCCAGCTCACTGTGGAACACAGAAATCTTTCCCATGAAATTTTACTTAAAATTTTCAAAAGTAACAATTAGCTGGAAAGTCCAGAGAAATGAACAGTATTTCTTGAGCACTAACTATGTTCTGTAAGGAGTACTGGTGGTGGATGGCAGTGAAGTGCTTTTTTGGTAACCTAAAGGGAGAAAGTGCTTCTATTCTTAAGCTGGCAAACTGTTTCTGCCAAGAAAACCCTATGGGGCCGTTCTACTCATTGCATGAGATTGCAATGATTCATCTCTGATTTGATGGCACCCAACAACAACTATGTTTTGAGTCCCTGAGTGCTAAAAACAACAGTTAACACATGACTGATAACTGGGAAGTTTCAGTCCACCCAGAGGTGCCTCAGAAGAAAGCCTGGCAAACTGCTTTTAAAAAATCAGCCCCTGAAAACCCTACTCTCACACACATAGGATTGCCATGAGTCAGAATCAGCTTAATAGCAGCCATTTTAAAACTATGTTCCAGGAACAGAGCTTGGGTTATTTTATTTGATCACAGCACAACTCAGTGAATTAAAGACAATTATCAATTTTAGTTCCCATTCATTAATCTGACCGTAAGAAATATCTATTAACATGTGTGGTATACAGGTCATCATTCTAGCACTAGGTGTACGGCAGGAAAAACAGGCCAAAGTAAAAGTAGAATCATTATACTAGAAAGCCAGGGAGTGGTAAACATCATAAAGATCAATGAATCAGGGCACAGGGATCTAGATGAAGGGTAGTAGGGTCAGGTGTGACATCCAAGAGGAAATTAGCCAGTCAGAGGTGGGAAAACAGTATTCCATACTTAGAAACCAACAGTGCAAACTTTCTCCAGTCAGGAGCGCATTTGGCAAGTTGGAATAGTAGAAGTAAGAAGGTCACTATCAGAAGAGGGCAGGGAGTAAGGGTTGATATCAGAGAAGTCATCAGGGGTCAGACCACTAAGAGCTGGTAGGAATGATCTAGCAGTTTACATTTTAAGTAGATGGGAAACAAACAGAGTTAGTGCAGATATTTGTTTTCATTTTACTTCATTTAAAAAAAAATGTTAACCTCTTCACTGCTATATTGATTCCATAACTTATTAATACAGCCCTAAATCTACAGTTTGAAAGCCACACATAACACTTGCATCTCAATATTCTTATAAATATTATTGTTATTATTGTTTTAAAGTGCCATTGAGTCAGTTCCAATTTACAGTGACCCTATGGAGAATTTCTAAGGAGTGGCTGGTGGGTTTGAAGCACTGGCCTTTCTGTTAATAGTACTTCAGTGCTTATCCTACAGTGCACATCAAAATACAGATATTAAACATAGATCTACAAGTTTGCACTATTTACACAGACAAAAAATTAAGTGCAAAGTTAACTTATGTAATAAAATCTAAATTATCCCTTCCATATTTATCTTCAGTGAGTGCTATCTTGTGACTTAAAAAAAAAAAAAAAAGTTGCCACTCATTCGATTCCCACTCATGTTGAAGCCGTATGAGTCAGAGTCATAGTAGAGCTGTGCTCAATAGAGTTTTCAGTGGTTGATTTTTTGGAAGCAAATCACCAAGCCACTTTTTTCTGAGGTACCTCTGGGTGAGTTTGAACCAACAACTTTTCCACTAACAGTTGAATACTTAACTGTTGTGTCCACCCAGTGACTCCTTGTCTTATGATTAAAGAAACTTGCAGTGGCCAAAATGGCCCCCTGCAAAGCAACTGGAAGGACTGCCTGAATCAAGAAAATCAGAGGTATCATATGCACCCAGGCCTGTCACCCAAAAGCATGCCTCAAAATGAGAAGCAGCAGCTGCAAATATCACTAGTAATCATAACATGGACTATATGAACTAGGAATCTAGGGCAAATGAAAATAGAAGAAAAATGGAATAGAATACATAAAGATCAAGATCCTAGGCATGATTGAGCTGAAATGGACTGGTATTGGCCATTTCAAATCAGACAGTCTATTCCAAGAATGATAAATTGAAGAGGAATGACATCACATTCATTGTCAAAAAGAACATTTCAAGATGTATCTTGAAGTACAACACTGTCAGTGATAGGATAATATCTATGTGCCTACAAGGAAGACCAGTTAATATGATTATTATTCAAATTTACACATCAACCTTTAATGAGAAAGATGAAGTAATAGAAGAGTTTTACCAAGTTTTACAGTCTAAAATTGATCAAACTTGCAATCAGGATAATTACTGGTGATTAGAATTCAAATAAAGTTGGAAACAAAGAAGATGGTATGAGTGATTGGAAAATATCACCTTGACAAAAGAAATGATGTTAGATATCACAGGATGGAATTTTGTAAGACCAAGGACTTATTTATTCATGTAAAAAATTTTTTTTAAGTTTTTATTACAAATTGAGTGATAATTTACATGGGAGAAAATCAGCTTTACACTCATCCTATCATATTTCACTTCATTGCAATGATTACAACCCCCTATGCATAATCATTGAACATTATTTGCTTCTATTCCCTATTTTTTTTTTTTTTTTTTGGATGTACACCAAAACACTCAGGAACATACAGTCATTCAAATACTCAAAGGGCATACTCTGCAAGCCTGTCTCTCGGCTGCCAGCACACATCCCCTCTCCCTCCTTTAGTGGAGTCCCTAGCCGCTCCATCTCTCTACGTCATCATCTCTGCTTCCATCTCTGGTGTCACTGCTTCTCTGAATAGGGTCCCACACTCCACTCCCACTCTTCTCCTTTTATGGTCCCAGGGTCCTCTGCTCCTGGACTGCAAGATCAACCACTCCCCTCTTTTTGCTACAAAACAATTACTTTTACAGTTGCAACAATTTGTAATCGGTCATGATAACAATTATTCACTATTGAACCATATTGAACCATTAGAGTCTGATCCGCATTTCCTTTCACCAGCCCCATCTAGACATGGTTGAAAACCACTCAGTGGAAATTCCCCAGCACCCTCTGAAACTAAATTACCTCTTGAAAAATTTTAAGCCAGTCATGTTGTGCCTTTGTGGCACCCCCATTTTAGATAGCCAATGTTTAAATTGACCATCCCCATCAACCCTGTGTACAGAGGGGGTGGGAATGATTCATGCTGTGAAGATTCCTTCCCTCTTGGTTGGTATTTTAAGCTACTACATCCATATAAGTACAGGTCAAGTTCATCAAATTGTAGTGAAATTTTTTTGTAAATATCTTTTATCAACAACATAAATTACTACACATGTGAATTTTGCCAGTTGGAATACACAGGGATGAAGCTAAAACATGAGAAACCATGTCAAACAGATACAAATGACAGCCCTAGAATCCTGAACATCAAAGGAAAGGAAAAGTACATAAAATACTAATTAGAAGCAACAGAATGAAAACAGTAAACAAGGAGACAAACAGTAAACAAGGAGAGCAGTGTACAACCGAATGGCACAGACATTTTGAATTATTGCAAGCAGTGATCTAATTAAGGAGCCCTGGTAGCATAGTGGTTACTAACCTCAAGATCAGCAGTTCAAAACTACCAGCTGTTCCGCGGGATAAAGACCAGGCTTTATGCTCCCATAAAGATTTACAGCCTCAGAGATCCTATACAGGGTTGCTGAGTCAGAACCAACTCCATGGCACATAAACACCACCAGTGCTATGATTGGTGCAGGAACTAGATAACCAGCTCCACTTGTCTAGTATTGCACCAGCAGCCACACTGGTATCCAGCAACATGTGCAGTATGATCACACCCTTCAACCCCATACAACATCCCAGTGAGGAGAGGCTCTACATCCCCACTCCTACCCACCTCATGGCCTGCCAAGTTCCCCCCATGACCCTTTCTCCACCTGGTGTTCCACTAGCCTACCCCCTGCTTCCTCCATACAGCCTGCTCCCATGCTGCTCCACTCCCCCAGTAGCTGGACATCAGTAGCTGGACATGTGCTCCCAGAGATTCAGTGCCTCAGACATCTGTAACTGGTTTGTGTTGTGGTGTTGTTGTTTTTAATCTTTTTGCTCTTTTTATTTCTTCCTGCACTTTTTTTTCCCTCTTACCCATCTCCCCCCACCACTTTCCTCAAGAAATGGAAGCATCTCTACTCAGACATGCCCACCATATGTCTGTGCTCGGCAGTTAGTGCTGTGCCATATTAGTCTTTCTCCTTATTGCTCCCCTCCCTCACCTCCATTTTTTCTGTTCTTTTTGTTTCTCCCTCTTTCTTCCATTACCCCTTTTATCTCCATCAGAAGGAAGCCAGGGACTCTGCCCAGCCATATCTGCCCCACTTTCATGTTTGGTGACTAGAGTTTGTACTGGGGCTGAAACACTGCCTCCCTCCCCCCGTCACTTCTTTCTCTTTTTCTGCCTTCTGATTTCTGCCCTCTTTCTTTACCCCCTTTTTCCTTTACCTTTTCTTCTCCTTCTCTCTCTATTTCTTTTTTCCCCCACTTGTCAGGAGTCAACAACGCTATCTAGTCATACATGCCACACCTGCCACCTACCCTCTGGGCAAGTGCTACCAGCTGCTCCAGCACCACTGAATTAATGACAGTGACCAATGCTGGCTCAACTTGGCCTCAGCTGCTCTATATGACCACTGACCAAAGACAAACATTCACACTCCAAGCCACTCTTAAATCCATCTGAAGCCAGGTGATAAGTGCCCAATGATTGCCAAACTAGTAAACAGAAGAGCAATACTGCCCTGCTGCCCAGATATAAAAACCAAAAAGCAGGGTAAAACAAATCAACAATCAATAAATCAATACAATACAATACTACCCAAATGACTTAAAGACAACAGACAATTCAAAATCTCTCTCTCCCTCACACACACATGCACACACACATACATACAAGATGGCTCAGGTAAGTGACCAAAATACATAGCCAAAAGCTCTTCTATTGGAAGAAATAATAATATTGGAACTTCCTGATAAGGAACTCAAAAGAATAATATTTAAGAGCTATCAGCAGATTAAGAAAAGGATAAAGAAAATCAGATGACACAAAGGAAATCATACACAAAATCAAGGAAAACACAGATAAATTTCTAGAGGAAAACAGGAATACAATACAAGAGCAAATGGTCAAAATAAATGGAAAGTTAGAAGCCATACAAAACAGCAAATAGAAATCCAGACTATTAATACTAAAATCTCATAAACTGATAATGTCTTATTATAAGGACAAAGAAGTAGAATTAAATCATTATAAGACAATAAAAGAAGTTATTGGGCAATATCATTACTATTACATGCAAGTAAAATTTTGCTGAAGATAATTCCAAAATGGCTGCAACAGTACATTGACAGGGAACTGCCAGAGGTTCAATCCGAACTCAGATGAGGACATGGAACCAGGGATATCATTGCTGACATCAGATGAACCTTGACTGAAAGCAGAGAACACCAGAAAGATGTTTACCTGTGCTTTATTGACTATACAAAGGCTTTCGACTGTATGGATCATGACAAACTGTGGACAACATTTCAGAGAAGGAGTATTCCAGAACACTTCATTGTGTTTATGAGGAACCTATACATAGACCAAGAGGCAGTCGTTCAAACCAGAAAAGGGACTCTGAATGGGTTTAAATTAGGAAAGGTGTGTGCCAGTGTTGTATTCTTTCACCATACTTATTCAATCTGTATACTGAGCACATAATCTGAGAAGCTGTATTATATGAAGACAACGGCATCAGGATTGGAGGAAGACTCACTAACAGCCTGTGATTTGCAGATGATACAACCTAGCTTGCTTAAAGTGAAGAGGACTTAAAATACGTATTGATGAAGATCAAAGACCATAGCCTTCGGTATGAGTTGCACCACAATGCAATAAAAACAAAAATCTTCACCATTGGACCAATAAATTCCATTTAGATAAATGGAGAAAAGACTGAAGTTTTCAAAGACTTCATTATGATTGAATCCACCATCAACACTCATGAAAGCATCAGTCAAGAAATCAAGCAATGTATTGTATTAGGCAAATCTGCTGCACATGGCCTATTTAAAGTGCTTAAGAGCAAAAATGTCAATTTGAGGATTAAAGTGCACTTGACCCAAGCCGTGGTATTTTCATTAGGCTTATATATATTTGAATAAGGAAGACCGCAGAAGAATTGATGCATTTGAGTTATGGCATTGGAGAACAAAATTAAAGGTACCATGGACTGTCCAAAGAACAAAAAAATCTGTGTTGGAAAAAGCTCAACCAGAATGCTCCTTAGAAGCCAGGGTGGCTAGACTTTGTCTCTCATACTCCAGACACATTGTTAGGTGGGACCAGTCCCTGGAGAAGGACACCATGGAGTTAGAGTTGAGTGCCTTTGAGTAGAGGCTTACCAGTAGTTTTTATTGTTAAGTAGTATTCAAAAAGTTTTCAGTAATTAAACATTCAGAAGTAATCGCCTCTCCTTCCTCCTAGTTTGTGTTAGTCTGTAAGCTCAGCTGCAACCTGTTGCAGGTTTAAATAACTGCAGGTGATCCTGCAGTTATTTAAAATACTGGTAGCATAGCTTCCAGCAGCAAAACAACATGCAAACCATTACATTACAAAAAACACAGATATAGACATATCCAAAATAATATAAACTTACAAGACTAAAAATAAGGAACTAGAGATATCAATTTGCAAATGATGACACTAGATTGAAAAAAAGAGAATAAATGGTGTAGTTCCAGAACTTCCAAGTGAAGAAGTGAAGATGATATTGGAAAGAAGACCTAAAATGATGGATTAGGCAGATACAGTTTTCTGACCCCCTGGTGTGGAACTGTGGGGTTAAATGCACCAGACTGCAAAACTGCAAGATCGGCAGTTCAAGCTCACCAGCTGCTCCTTGGAGACCCTATACAGAGTCGCTATGGGTCAGAACTGATTCAACGGCACTTAACAACAACAACATAGTAAAGATTCAGGAAACCAAGTGAAGCAGATACCAATTACTACAATTGCCCAGAGCTTCAAAGGAAAGAAAAGAGAGATGAATACCTATGAGAGATGCATACATAACAGTGAACAGCCAGTCTGCACACTCACATCAGAGCCATTTTGAATGTGTTTAAGCATCTTTCAAACCAGAACAGGAACCAGGTACTAACTCCATTCCCTGAGTACTGCACCAGCACCCACCTTAGTGGCTAGCAATCAGAGAAGTGTGATCTTCCCCACTCACCTTGCACAACTTTCTGGTGACAAGAGGCATGGTCCCCTAACCTCACCCAGTCAGTAGATGTAGACAATCCTAACCAGTCCTCACACCCACTGACAGGATTGTGCTGCTTTTCTTTCTTCCTTCTTTCCTCTGCTCCACTATTTTTTTCTTTTGTCTTGTTTCTCTTACTCCCCACCCTACATTTAAAAAAATCTGTTGGCCAGACACCCCACCCACCACCACCTCCATGGTTAGCAGTGCCTGCCCATGTCCTCCCCAATTGGTAGTGCATTCTTGTTACAATCATAATTGGCAGTTAAGACTCCTGGTGTGGTGCTGTAGGATCAGCAATCGCAAAGTCAGCAGTTCAAACTCACCAGCTGCTTCTCGGAAAACCTGTACAGGGTCATTAGGAGTCAGAACTGACTCGATGGCATTTCACAACAACAGCACTATCACCAGTATTGTGCTTTTTTCTCTTTATAGCTTCTCAGTTTTTTCCTTTTCCCCATCTTGTTTTCTTTCTTTTCTTCTTCCTTTTTTTAAAAATTCCAAAATGAGTATCCACCCCTCCATGCCTCTGGAGTCAGGGGTGCCCACACCATTCTACCTTGGGCAGTTGTGTGTTCCCATGGGGTACCTTTCATGTTCCTGCTGCAGCCATCTTTGATGGATAACTCTTACAGCAGTACTGTGGTGTTTTCCCCTCTTATTTCCTTTTTCTTTTTTCCTTTCTCCTTAGTTCTTTCTTCTCCCTCATCTTAGTTTCTTTTCTCATCTCCTCCCATTTTTGTTGTTGTTGTTATTTTGATGCCACAGAAGAGTTATATCCCTACCCTCACCCCCACCATCTATACCTTGTGGTCAGTGTCGCTCAACCATGACCCTTAGCATTAAGTGGTTCATGCTCCTGTGGAATAATCATTGAATGTGGTGGTTAGTGCTTGCACCAGTTCTGTGCCAGTTGTGTTTGTTTCTTTTTTCCTTTTGTCTCATTTTCTTTTTTGTCTCTCCTCTTAGTTCTCCCCATTCCTATGTACCCCAATTTTTTTTCTATATTTCCTAGCAGTCAGAAGCCTCTGCCATAACTGCCATACCAACCACAACTGCAACCCATCACTGGGCAAGTGCCATAACCCACTGTATACCACTAGATCAATGACAGATGGCAGCCAGCACCATGCAGCTTACCCTAAGTTGCTCTAAATAATCAGTGATCACAGACTCATACCTATATTCTCAAGAGCTGGCAAATCCTCCCAGAGAGAGGTGGTGAGACTACAGTTTTGCCAAGCTAAAGACCACAGTAGAATGCCCACCCTGATTCCTGGAAATATTAAAAGAAAACAAAACCAAAAATGAGAGTGAAAGGAGCTCTGGTAGCGTAGTGGTTACGAATCGGGCTGCGAACCTTAAGGTCAGCAGTTCGAAACTACCAGCCGCTCCGCGGGAGAAAGATGAGGCTTTCTACTCCCGTAAAGATTTACACCCTCGGAAACCCTGTACAGGGTCGCTATGGGTCGGACCCGACTCGATGGCACTTAACAACAACAACAACAACAAGCCATTATGCAATCAGCAAATAATTACAATAATGTCACAATGATTCAGAGAAAACAAACAATTTCAAGTTACACATTATGTTGTTGCTAAGTGCTGTTGAGTCAGGTCCAACTCATAGCAACCTTGTATAGGGTTTCGAAGGAACAACTGGTAGGTTTGAACTGCTGACCTTGTGGTTTGCAATCGGAGTCCAAAACCGCACATATAAATACATATACATACAAAGACAGGACAACTGACTCAGTAAGTGACTTAAATACAGGACTACAAAGTCTTTTGGAGAAAGAAATGCTATTGGAACTACCCAATAAGGAATTCAGAAGCTTTATACTTAGGTCTTTTCAGCAGTTTAAGAAGTAAATAAAGGAAATCACAGAGAAAACTCTAGAAGAATGCAGGAAACATACAAAAACAAATGAAAACAATAAATAGAAAGGTAGAAACCATACAAAAGACTAAATAGAAATTGGTGTTGTCAAAGACTTCATTTTGCTCAGATCAACCAACAAAACTCATGGATGCAGCTGTCAAGAAATCAAATGACATGTATTGTTAGGCAAATCTGCTGCACAGGACCTGTTTAAAATATCCAATAGCAAAGATGTCAGTTTGAGGATTAAAGTGTACCTGACCCAAGCCATGGCATTTTCAATAGCCTCATATGCATGTGAAAGATGGACAATGAATAAGGAAGACCAGGAAGAATTGATGCACTTGAGTTATGGTGTTGGAGGAGAATATTAGAAGTACCATGGACTGCCAGAAGAACAAACAAAGCTGTGTTGGAAAAAATACAGCCAGATTGTTCTTTAGAAGCAAGAAGGGCCAAACTTTGTCTCTCATACTTTTAACATATTATCAGCAGGGATCAGTCCCTGGAGAAGGACATCATGTGTGGTAAAGTGGCAGGTCAGAAAAAAAAGAGGAAGGCCCCCCACTTAGATGGATTGGCACAGTGGCAGTAGCAATTGGTTCAAACGTAGCAATGATTGTGAGGCTGACATAGAACCAGGCAGTGTTTCATTCTGTTATTCATAAGATAATTGTGAGTTGGTACTGACTCGACAGCACCTAACAATAATAGCTGTTTGACCTGAAACTGCCAACTACCCCCCTCCCCAAATTTGTAGGTCCTTGTCTTACTCCTTTGGTGAACTCTTTGAATGCACATAAAGTATCTAATTTTTAGAAGGTCCCAGTCATTTGTTTTGTCTTCTGTTGTTTGTATATTTTCAGTTATTTTTGACAGTGTATTTATACCATTTAGAAATGAAAACTCAAGCCTCAACTTGGAATACTGAAGGACAGGGAGTTCTGGTGTAGTGCTGTGGTTAATGGGCCAGACTGCAAAACCGTTTGAACTGCAAGGTTGGTGGTTTAAGCTCACCAGCTGCTCCTCCGAAAACCCAATACAGGGTCGCTATGGGTTGGAACCAACTCGGTGGCACTTAAAAACAACATGAGCAAAATATTGAATGATGCAGAAACCATCAAAAGAAGATGGGTCCCAGTCTCCTCCTCCTCAGATGTGGCTCAAACTGGAGGTGCGCAGGGCCTGAGATGCTGTAGACTCTGGCAGCTGGAGTAGTTCGGTGGTGGTGAATAATAGCTTTTCAAGTCAGCAATAAAAGATGACCTCCAATAAAACTACATTGCAAAAACTGGGAAAGAAACAGAATGGAAAGAGTAAAAGAGGCAAAGAGGCAGAACCTGAAGAATTTGTGGGAGAACAAGTACTGGTCTGACGTGTAGTTAATAGGAAGGTGGAGTATTTCCTAGAAGTGGAAGGGATTTATAGATGTTGATAATACTTGGGAACCTGAAGAAACTCTAGATTGTCCAGAATTAATTGAGGTATTTCTGAATTCTCAAAAAGCTGATAAAGAAGAAGATGGTACAAAAACTAAATCTCTATCTGACAGTGAATCTGATGACAGCAAATCAAAGAAAGAAAGAAATACAGATGACAAACCAAGGGGCTTTCCTGGAGGTCTTGATCCTGAGTGAATCATTCCTGCCACAGACAGCAGTGGAGAATTAATGTTTCTCATGAAATGGAAAGATTCAGACGAGGCAGATTTGGTGCTGGCAAGAGAGGCAAAAATGAAATATCTTCAAATTGTAATTGTGTTTTATGAAGAGAGACTAACTTTTGGCATTATTGTCCAGAAGATGTAGCGCAATAATTGCTTGCATTGCTTTTTATATATATTTACATATATATCATATATATTCATATATAATATGTTGTTCTTGTGTAACTATACCAAAAAGAAGTGGTAAATGTTCAACCACTTCGAGAGGAAGAATTTGATCAAGAGCCAATACTACTGAAGGAAGAAGTCCAGGGTGTACTGAAGACATTAACAAAGAAGAAGGCTCCAAGAATTGATGGAATACAAATTGAAATCTTTCAGCAAATTGATGTAACACTGGAGGCACTCATTCATCTATGCCAAGAAATTTGGAAGACAACTACTGGATCAACTGATTGAAGAGATCCATGTTTGTACTCAATCCAATGATACATGACCCAATGGAATGTAGAAATCGTTAGTCAAAATCATTAGTATCGCATACAAGTAAAATTTTGCTAAAGATAATTTTTAAATGGTTGCATTGACAAGGAACTACCACAGGTTCAAGCCAGATTCAGAACATTTAAAAGGAACATGATTTGAGTCCCTCGAGGATGCCCAAACTTCCATTTTTGACATGGTGTAAATTGGGGTGCCAAAGTCTTCAAGGAAGAGTTGTTGTTGCTGGGTGCCATTGAATCGGTTCCAACTCATAGTAACCTTAATATATGCCAGAAAAAAACCTGCCTAATACTATATCAAACTCACAATTGTTGCATTTGCACCCACTGCAGAAAGGCTAGAGAGATAGAAACACCAACTTCAGGAATGCATAGACTTAGATGGAAGATGGGTCAACCATTGCTTCACATTTTTATATTTTAAATAAAGGCTTCTGTGATTTTTTTAAAACTTTTTTTTGTGAATTGGCTGAAGGTTTACAGACTTGATCATCAACTTTACAGTCAACACATTATACACTTAGTTTCATCTCAATGATTACAATTCTATCTCTGCAACAACAGTTACCCTACTTTTTTTTCTGTAGCTCCCCATTTGCATCTTATAGTTTACAAATGAACAAAGTAAAAATATTTGCTGTAAACACACAAAACAAAAAATATATATTCATTTAAATGTTCAAAGGGCACATTCTTCCAGTAAGCCTCCTACTTTCAGGCACACAGCCTTTTTCAGTCATGGACCTAGAACCTACAGCTTCTCCGGGTCTATATGCCACTGCCTCTGAAGCCGTCTCTGCTGTTGCTTCTTTTCTAGGTAGAGATCTCATGCTCCACTAAAGCTCTTCCTTCTTCATAGTCCTGGGATTGTCTGTTCCTGAAATGAAGGATTAACTACTCTCCACTTTTAGATTCGTAGTGGTTTCAAATCGGGCTGCGAACCGCAAGGTCAGCAGTTTGAAAATATCAGCAGCTTCACAGGAGAAAGATGAGGCTTTCTGCTCCCATAAAGATTTACAGCCTTGGAGACCCTGTACAGGGTTGTTATGAGTCTGAACCAACTCCACAGCACATAACAACAACACAACACTTTTAGTTACACATCTTCTACAGTTACAGTTGTGACAATCACAATTAATCCTTCTAACAACTACTCAAAAATGACTCATAAAATCCTATCACCATCATCTCATCCCCTTCCCTTTTCAATAGATCCACCTGGGAGAGACGGAAACTATTCAGTTGGGACTCCACATTACCCATGTCATGCTTAAACTAACCACTCATGAAAGCTTGTAAGCCAGCTACTTCATGCCTTTATTCCCCTTATCCCCTTTTTGATACCCAGTGTCTAAATTTCTCATCCCTACCAACCCCATTACACTGAGGAAACAAGCTTATTTCTTGAAATGGAGAGTCTTTACATTCTGGTTGGAATTTTGAGCAACTGCACCCATAAACAAAAGTTTAGTTCACCAAACTGTAGCAACTTGCTCACATTATCAAACATCTTTATCTTCTTCTGCAAGACTATACTTCTGTTCCAGGGTTCCCTTTAAGTTTCAGTCCTAGAAGGGGATTTCCCTAATTAGCTGATCTTTCTTTGCTTGATGTCTGTTCTGCCAGCAATTCTATGTTGGTCTGCATGTCTTTTAAGTGAGAGTGTCCCAACTCAGAAGATTCTCAATAGGGTTTTCAAACCTGTGACCTTTCAAAAGCAGATAGCTAGACCTATCTTCCAAAGACACATCTGGGAGGGTTTCAATCACCAACCTTTTGAGTAGTAATTGAGTATTCAACAACGTAAGCCAGCCAGGATGCAAACCAGGGATAAGTTAAGTTGATTTAAAGAGGCCATGTACAGACTATGACTTGTTTTAAAGGCAATGATATTCACAGTCCCTGAATTCATCAGGAGAGAAAGGAATTAATCTGATCTCCCAGAACTCCCTGTACTTCAGTATTGACAAGTCAGAGTGAAAAGGAACAATTCCTTGGTTTTGGAGTGAGTACATGCACATGTGCTATGATTTATGAGCAAAGTCAGCCAGGCCTCTCATAACACTAGCCTTCTGAGTTCTTTGCAGGTCCACTCTCTCTCTCTTCAAAGCCAGTAGAAAAAAAGAAGCATGTGTCTGCAGAAATAAAGACATCCAGGCCTTACAGTGCAAGACAAAGACAGCCTGATAGACCATCTCTGGCCCCCATTTGTGCATGAACCTTGAGACAAATCCTGGATCTTTAAAGGTACCATATATGATCACTTTCAGGGATGGCAAGATGAGTTTGGACTTCCCAAAGGAGAATGAACAACAATTGAAGTTGCAGACACAGTTGCAGAATGGGGTCCAGAACCTACAATCCTGACTGAAGGTGTATGGATTCTCCAAGCTGGATTTGTTAGGACATGCTGAGATAACAGAAACCATGCAATATCCATAGATTCACACAGCACAAATCAATGCTGGTAGAATGTGGATCCCTTACCACACAAGGGCTTGTCTCCTTGCATGTCTCATATACCACCACCACTGTGTGTCTCCAAGGCCACCCTGACAGGGAAATACTGCAAAGAAGACTCACCTAGTGTTTACAGTCATGGACTAGAAGTCACATCCATGAGTGACAACTAGACAAATGACCTCATCTGACCCAACAAAGTTGGGACATGTAGTCAGCTCTATGACAAAGAAGAGGTACAAACACATAGGACTGATGCATGCCAATAGTGTCGTACAACTTACATCATGCAATTAGCTAGACCCTTCTGAGTGCCCTGTGCTCATGTGTCCTTTACAGAGGACCCGGAGGAAGTTTTATGTTGTTCATTGAAGTGGTTCTTAGGAAAACGGGTTAGGAAGTTGTGTTCTGTTTTGATTTTGATCATCCTCCATCACCTGCCACCTACATATGAATTAGGAGGAAGATATTCTCTCTTCATTTTGAAGGAACAAGGCACAGAACCAAGACCTCTGTCAGAGATTCATTAGAAGAAGACTCTAAATGCATGACAACAAAAGCAAACCTTTATGCTCATCTATGAGCCTAATAATCATGGTTTATATGAAAGCTGAGGGATGTAGAGGTGGTATAGATTCCCCAGCACTATATAGATAGGCACATTTGGCTGGCATTCCCTATGTCCTAGATATCTTGGACTGTACCACGAAAGTTGCCACTGTCTAATTTAAGGGAGGGACACAAGATGCTGAGACTGTGCTTACTTGTTCAGGCAGAGATCTAGATCCCTCAAACCACAGTTGGAGAGGCTCATTGGGGAATTAAACCATGTGGAGTTGATGGTGCATTTGGACAATAGCACTGCATCTGGAAAATTTTGCAGAACAAAAAATGAAATCCCTTGGGATGTTGTGAGGAGTTCCTGAGTGATGCAAATGTCTAACACTCTGGGCTGATAATCAAAAGGCTGGTAATTTGAGTCTACCCAGAGGCACGTCAGGAAAAAAGTCCTGGCAAATTCCAAAAATTTTAGTAGTAGTTAGCCAGGTGCCATCAAGTCGACACCGACTCATAGCAACCTTATGCACAACAGAATAAAACACCGCCTGGTCCTGGGCCAACCTCACAATCGTTACTAGACCTGAGTCCATTGCTGCCACCACTGTGTCAATCCATCTCGTTAGGAGTTTTCTTTTTCTCTGACCCTCCACTTTACCAAACATGATATCCTTCTCTAGTGACTGGTCCCTCCTGATAATATGTCCGAAATATAAGAAGTGAAGTTTGGCCACTCTGGCTTCCAAGGAATGTACTTCATCCAATATAGATCTGTTTGTTCTTTTGGCAGTCCATGGTGCTTTTAATATTCTCCACCAACACCATAAATCTAATGCATCAATTCTTCTATGGTCTTCCTTATTCATTGTCCAACTTTCGAATGCATATGAGGTAATTGAAAATACCATGGCTTAGGTCAGGTGTACCTTAGTCCTCAAAGTCCTGATATCTATGATCTTAAACACTTTAAAGAGGTCTTGTTTTGCCTAATGTAATGTCATTTGATTTCTTTCCTTTTTTTTTTTTTAAGGTGGATCTGTTTTTTCTTCATTATAGAAAATCAAACTGACTCAATTATTTTAAAGTGTATGTGTGAGTGCTACTTTTATTTTCTTAAAGAAATTGTTTGTAAGAAATCAGAGCATCTCTAAAATCAGCCTATCCTTTCTGCATTACTTCTTTCTACAACTAATTGAATGTTCAATACTATACCAGTGAATACAATTATTTGTATTTGTTGGTTTGTGTCTGCTTTCCTGAACTTAAATGCTGCTCTAGATATTTAAAGTTAAAGCTGACTTATGGGCTTTTGGTTGTGTGGCTGTACAAAGATGTTCACACACATCCACTAAAAGGTTTTAAGTTCTCATTAGACCCAGATGTAAAGATTCCATTAGTAACTCAGGAAAGTCTGGTTTGTAGCAAAAGAACTGAAGAAGCAGAATCACAGAAACAAAAATCAACAACACATAAATCTGGCTCAGAGGAATGGACTCATCATCATTAGTCCGGTAAATCAGATGACCATTTGTAAATCAATCTTGCACCACTCTTGTACTAGATTGGACCAAGAATATAGAAAACATGAAATTGTGACGTACCTGAAAACTCCCAATTTAGATCAGAGGTAAAAGGATAGATTTAAGAAGCCAGAGGTCAAATACTGGTAGATATTAGTTGCATGTCTTTGGAAATGGATGCTTATTTAATTCAAGGAAGAAAAAAAATTTATTGCCTTGATGAGTTTCTTGGTGGAACAAATGGCTAAGAGCTGGACTATTAACTCTAAGGTTGGTGTTCTGAACCCTCCCAGGAGCTCCTTGGAAGAAAATCTTCTTGGTGATTTACTGTTTTTTTTGGGGGGGGTTGTCTTGGCCCCCCAACAATGGCAGAAGTGCCCCCCTGGTCATCAGCACACAGCCCCTCTCCCTCTCTGGGTCTAGAGTCCCCAGCCACTCTATCTCTCCACTTCACTGTCTCTGCCTCCATCTCTGGCATCACTGTTTCTCTGGGTAGGGTCCCGCACTCTGCTCTTCTCTCTTGATGGTCCCAGGGACCTCTGATCCTGGGATGCAAGGTCAATCACTCCCCTCTTTTGGCTACAAAACCTCTACCTTTATATTTCCAACCCTCACAGTCAGTCTTGAGAGCAATTACTCACTATTGTCCCACAAGTGTCCTATCCCCATCTCCTTTCATCAGCCCCACCCAGACAGACTGGATACTACTCAGTGGAGAATCTACCTTCTTCCATGCCCTCTGGATCTAGGCTCCCTCTTGAAAGCTTGTAAGCCAGTCACTTCTTGCCTTTGTACCCACCCAACCCACCCCCGATTTTGGGTAGACAATGTCCAAGTTGCCCATCCCTGTCTACCTTGTGTATCGAGGGGGTTGGAATGATCCTCACTATAAAGATTTGTTCCCTCTTTTGAGCTATTGCATCCATAGGTGTAGGGTGAGTTCATCAAATTGTATCAGATTACTCTTTCTTTCCTCTTCTTTCTTCTTCTAGTTGAGTTCTGCTCATCCAGCCATTGAAGCCAGGTAAAGTGGGTGTTCTTGTGCATATGCCCTTACTTCTTATCAGCTGGACACTTCATTCTCCACTCTAGTCCTCTGTGGCTGTATCACTGACTCTGATCACAGGAGTCCCCAGTTCTTGCCATACTGCTGGCCAACCAGGTCTCCACCTGGGTTCACAGGAGTCTATTGAACGTGGTAGGATTTAGCTCAGAGCTTCATTGCTATTTTTCCCGCACTTTCCCTTATCAGTGACTAACGTGGTCACCAGTCAGAGGGCATGTCTGCTCGTGTATTCCCTTTGAGTCTTCATTGTTTGATTTCTTGACAGCTGCTTCCAAGAGTGTTGATGGTTGATCTGAGCAAAATGAAGTGTCTGACAACTTCAATCTTATCTCCTTGTATATGGCTGTTGTTTATTGATCCAGTGGTAAGGATTTTGTTTTCTTTACATTGAGATACAACCCATACTTAGCCATTGAAAATTCCATGGAGCACAATTCTACTTTATAGACATGGGGTTTTGGTGAAGGTGCTGCAAAGCTTTGAGAAGGCAGGGCTGATGATGAACTGTCATGTTGTACCCTCAAAAGTAGGGACATATTCATTCTATTTTTTCCCCCAAACTCAGAATTTACTTTGCAGCCACAGTAATCTTAAAAGCCTGATAATAGTACTATGACACATACTTAGACCAATGGAACAGAATTAAGTACCTAGAAGTAAATGTATCCAGCTATGGACAACCTATCTTTTACAAATGATTGAAGTCCATTCAATGGGGAATAGATCATTTCTTTAACTAATGGTGCTGATAAAACTGGATATCCATTTGCATAAAAATGAAACAGGGTCCATACACATAGAAAGTAACTCAAGATGGATCAAAGACCTAAATGTTAAAAAACAAAACAAAAGAAAAAAAAACCCAAAAAACTATAAAGTTCCTGGAATATAACATAGGGACAAAGCAAGGGGACGCTAATGTAAACAACAGAAGTTAAACACCATATCTCAAATGTATCAATTCTTCCATGGTCTTCCTTATTCATTGTCCAACTTTCACATGCATATGAGGTGCCTGAAAATCAGGTGCATGTTAGTCCTCAAACTGACATCTTTGCTCTTCAATATTTTAAAGAGGTCTTTTGCAGCAGATTTGCCTAATTCAATATGTCATTTGATTTCTTGACTGATGCTTCCATGAGTGTTGACAGTGGATCCAAGTAAAATGAAGTCTATGATAACTTCAATCTTTTCTCCATTTATTGTGTTATTTATTGGCCCAGTGGTGAGGTGCAATCATATTGAAAAATTGAAAAATCAAATTGAAAAATGTAAATATTTTCTTTACATTGAGGTACAATCATATTGAAACATGTTGATAAAGATCTTTGATCTTTATCAGTAAGTACTTCAAGTCCTCTTCTTTGCTTTCAGCAAGAAAGTCTTATCGTCTGCATATCTCAGATTGTTAATGATTTTTTGTCCAATAATAAGACCATATTCTTCTCTATATAATGCAGTTTCTTGGATTAGTTTTTCTTTTTTGTACAGTTTTTATTGTGAACTGAATGATAGTTTACATAGGAGAACACTGGTTTTACACCATCATTTCATTGGAAATGTCTGAGAAGGAATTCAGAAAAATGATTATAAAAAGTATCACTTTACAATGGAGTTGAGAAAAATAAGGAAGAATTCAGGAAAGCGCTACAGGAACAATAAATAAGATAGATACAGCACTAGAAACAATTCAAAACCTACAGAAAGAGATCCAAACAATTAATAATAGAATATCAGAAATGGACAATACACTGAAAGGGCAAAGGGGTAGAATTGAAGAGATAGAAGCCAGAACTAGTGAGCTGGAAGATAAATCTCTCAATACCACTAAGATAGAAGAACAAATAGGAAAAAGGATACAAAAAAATCTGAAGAAAGCCTAAGATTCATGTTGGATAACATGAAGAGGAATAACTTAAGACTTATCAACATCCCAGAACAGGAAGAATCACACAAGCCCACAGAAGAAATAGTTGAAGAACTTCTGGGAAAAAATGTCCCTAACATCCTGAAAAGCAAAAAAATAAGTATCCAAGAAGCCAACAAACCCAGGAAGTATAGATCCTAAAACAAAAACACTAAGACACATAATAATCAAGCTCTCTAAAATCAAAGATATGGACAGAATCCTGAAGGCAGTTAGGGAAAAGAGAAGTGTAACATACAAAGGCAAGAAAATCAGATTAAACTCAGATTTCTCAACAGAAACCATGCAGGCAGGAAGGTAATGGGGAGACACAAACAAAACACTGAAAGAAAAAAACCTGCCAACCACGTATCCTGTACCCAGCAAAGCTGTCAATCAAATACAAGGGTGTAATCAAAACATTTCAGGATAAACAGGAGCTAAGGAATTTTGTCAAAGCCAACCCTGTGATAAAAAAATATCCTAAAGGGATTTCTGTGGACAAAGAACCAACAAGAACAGACAACAAGCAGAGATTGACGTACATGACAGCATCACCCAGAAGTCAATCAACAAATGAAAGAGTCAAAAACAGAATAAAACTATAAGAAGAAGAAGAAGAAGAAGAAAAAAAGATGCTTCAGGATGGGGCTTGATGGCAGATTAGGCAGACAGGCTATGGACACCCCCATCAGTAAAAACGTAAGAAACCAGACAAAACAGATTCCGAGGACAGTCCCAGAACCCTGAACTTCAGATAAAGGGATAAATAAGTGGATCAAGTGTTTACTGGAAGTAAGATTTGGAACACAAGCAAGTAAGGAGGTGACTTTTATTCAGGTACAGGTTCCTCATGAGCACAATTAAGTATTACAGAATACTCACTCTCTGAAATGCTGGCCATAGCTTGTTATGATCTGTACAATCCAAAGCCTTTGTGTAGTTAATAAAGCAAGGCAAACACATTTCTGGTATTCTCTGGTTTTAACCAAGATCCATCTGACGTCAGCAATGATATCCCTCATTCCACGTCCTCATCTGAATCCAGCTTGCACCTCTTGCAGTTCTCTATGAGTGGGTTGTTGCGGCCATTTTTGAATAATCTTTAGAAAAATTTTACTTGCATGAGATATTAATGATATTATCAGATGGTTTCTACATTCGTTGGGTCACCTCTCTTTGTAATAGGTACAACAATGGATCTCTTCTAATCAATTAGCCAGATAGCTTTCTTCCTAATTTCTTGGCGGAAATGAGTGAGTGCCTCTAGTGCCTATAAGATTTCTCAGCAGAAATCATGCAAGCAAGAAGGAAATGGGGAGACAAAATCAAAACTCTGAAAAACAAAAACTGTCAGCCACGAATCATATAAACAGCAAAACTGTCCCTCAAAAACAATAGCAAAATTAGACCATTTCCAGATAAACAGAAGTTAATGGAATTTGTAAAGACCAGACCAACTGTACAAAATCAACTAAAGGGAGCCTTTTGGACTAAGAACCAAGAACAACATACAACCACTGGAGATTGACATACATGAAAACATCACCCAGAATTCAATCCAGCTATAGAATGTATTGCTCATTACTGGTGATTGGAATGCAAAAGTAGGGAGCAAAGAGGAGGGACCAGTAGTGGGAAAATTTGGGCTTGGTGATATAAATGATGTTGGAGAACGAATGATAGATTTCTGCAAGACAAATGATTTGTTTATTTCAAATACTTTCTTTAGACAGCATAACAGACAACTATACACATGGACTTCGCCAGATGGAACACATACAAATCAAATTGACTACATCTGTGGAAAGAGAAGATGGAAAAGCTCTATATCATCAGTAAAGACAAGGCCAGGGGCAGACTGTGGAACAGACCATCAATTACTGATATGCAAATTCAAA
>NW_006408723.1:3244775-3248118 GCF_000296735.1 Chrysochloris asiatica | reverse complement strand
CGGTAGTGAGGTTGGCCCTGGATCGGACATTGTTTCGTTCTGCAGTGCATAGGGTCGCTATGAGTCGGTTCCAACTCAATGGCACCTGACAACAACAATATAGAAGTATCCAAAGTAAAACAAACTTACAAGACTGAAAATAGGGAATCAGGGATAGCAATTTATAATCAAGACTATCATAGTGGTTAGGAATTGGGCTGCGAACCTTAAGGTCAGCAGTTCAAAACTACCAGTCACTATGTGGGAGAAAGATGAGGCTTATTGCACCTATAAAGATTTACAGTCTCACGAACCCTGTACAGGGTCGGTATTGGTCGGAACTGACTCAACGACACTTAACAATAACAATAAAGCAAAAAGAGGGGAGGAAAGTATAGTTACAGAATTCCTAATGGTGAGAAAGTCAAAGTAGATTTCAAGATAAAATAGACTGTTTTAATTTGGGGAAGAAATTAATAAATTACAGGGAAACCTCAAAGAATTTTTTTTTTACTTTGTGAATTTATCTAACAAGTGAAACATTCAGAAAAGTATGATAAAGATTTTACAACTACTTTGTTTTGATTGGTAACTGTATATCAATAATAGTATCTCTTTTTTTCTTAAATGTGAGCAGAAAAAAATAGTCAGCAGCAAATATTTTACAAGAAAAAATAGAATCAAGGCAAAAGCATTCCTGAAGCCTTAGTTGTTTTTAGAAGATAGATCCAAAACTATTTTAACTTTTAAAACCCTTTTTCTAAATTGATTAAAATTATTGAGGATCATGCTATCTTGTTTTGTTCTTATTTTTTTTTAGTTTCAACCAATCATCCGTTTTGTTTCATCTCAACAATTACACTTCCTTTTCCGCCACAAGTTATCCTGCTTCCACCAAGTAGCTTCTCTTCCACATCTTAGTTTTCACAAATCAACAAATCAAAGATATTTGATGTACACATACAAAACAAAACAAACAAACAAACAAAATATATATCCATTTAAATGTCCAAAGTCACATTTTGAAAGCCAGCCTCCTATCCACAGACACACAACCTTCCTCATTCCATAGGCCTAGAGTCCTCAAGCTGCTCTATCTCTCTATGCCATTGCTTCTGCCTCAGTCTCTGCTGTTGCTGCTTTTCTGGGTAGGATCTCATGCTCCACTCAAGCTCTTCCGTCTTGATGGTCATGGGGTCCTCTGTTCCTGAAATGGAAGATTAACTACTCCCCTTTTTAGTTACATGTCTTCTACAACTACAATTAATCCTGCTAATAATTACTTAGAAATGAACCATACAACCCTATCATCATCATCTCCCATTTCGTTTCCTTTCCTTTCATCTTCCATCTAGAAAGGAGGAGAATTATGCAGTGGGGATTTTACCTTATTCCCCTCATTCTGAAGCTAAGCACACTCATGAAAGCTTGTAAACCAGCCACTTCATGTCTTTATGTTGTTGTTGTTGTTATGTGCCGTAGAGTCGGTTCTGACTCATAGCAACCCTGCATAGGGTTTCTGAGGCTGTAAATCTTCGTGGGAGCAGAAAGCCTTATCTTCTCCTGTGGAACAGCTGGTAGTTTCGAACTTCTAACCTTGAGATTAGCAGCCCAATTCATAACCATTATGCTACCAGAGTTCCTTCATGACTTTATAATCCTCCATTATTGATAGACAATGTTTAAATTGACTGACCCTATCCAATAGATCCATTTTGGAAGAAGTGCAGCCAGAGTGTTCCTTAGAGGCCAAGATGGCCAAACTTCATCTGTCATACTTTGGACATATTGTCAGGAGGGAGCAGTTGCTGGAGAAGGATATCATATTTGGTAAGGAGGAGAGAAAAAGAGGAAGACCCACAATGAGATGGATTGGCCAAGTGGTAGCATCAATGAACTCAAGCGAGGCAACAATAGTGAGGTTGACCCAGGATTGGGCAGTGTTTCGTTCTGCTGTGCATAAGGTTGCTATGGGTCGGTACTGACTCAATGGCACCTAACAACAACAACAACAACAACAACAACAAATCAACCCAGTGCACTGAAGAAACAAGTTTGATCCTTAATATACAGAATTCTTCCATTTCAGTTGGAATTTTGAGCAACTGCATCCATATGCAAAGGTACAGTTCATCAAATTGTAGTAATTTACATTGGTCACAGAATCAAACATCATTTTTAGTTTGGTTGAGTTCTGGTCAGTTAGCCATCCAAGGTAGGTCAAATGGATACTATCTGTGAGTTTGGAAATAATTCATGCACGCCTTCCCACACATCAGACCAACTGGCCATGTCACTCTCAACTCTAGCTTGCAGTGGCTAGGTCAGTGTCCATGGACTCAGGAGTTCATACATCTCCCTAAATTTCAGACCAGCCAGTCCTTCCTCTTCTCTCTCTCATCTCAAGGTCAACAGGGTCAATGGAACATTGCCAGACTCAGCTCATGTCTTCATTGCTACATTTCCCCATTTCCACTCACAAGTAAACCAGTGTAGTCACCAGCAACCATACTGGACTGCTCATGGGTTCCTTTTGAGTTTCAGTCTTAACAGGGGGTTTTCCTTGATGAGCTGACTTTTCTTGCCTTGATACCTCCAAGGTAAACAGCTTGCTTGATATTCTAACAACCAGTCTACTTTTTAAATTTTCTTTTGTTGGTCTTTCTTTCAGGAAGTATCTTCTGTTCATTTAGCTGTTCCAGGTTGGTCTACACGTGTTTTCAAGTGGAAATGTTCAGACTCAGAAGGTTCTGGGTGGTGCTCAGGATTCCACTTAAGGCCCCATACTCCACTACAGCTTAACAAAAAGCCTATTTTCATGGCAAATTCTATTTCTCCTTTTAGCTAATCAAATCAGCTATAGGATGAAGTTGGGCTTACAAATTTCTGTTAACATAAACACCAATATTCATTTCTATCACACTTAAATGTCTACTTTCACAATAGTAGGCAGGGAAACCAATATCAACAAGACAGTCAAGCCCCTAAGCATATCCCCCCCTTGTTTACCCATTCAAAGTATGTCTCTATCCCTGTATCACATAGCATTGTTGTTCCAAGGTTGTACATCACTATTTACATCTATCTCATTCAACCCATGCAAACCTCCCTAAGTCTTCTCCTATCTTCATTGTTTATCTGCCACCCTCACTCTTCTTGTGTACGGCCCTCTCACTCCTTGTACATTGCCCTCCCTGACACCCAAGCTTTCATACATCTACCCTGTTATCCTGTGAATTACTCTCCCCTCCCTCCTATCCCTGGTTGTTGTTGTTTGTTGTTAAGTGCCATCGAGTCAGTTCCGACCCATAGCGACCCTGTACAGGGTTTCCGAGGGTGTAAATCTTTACGGGAGTAGAAAGCC
>NW_006408723.1:3238580-3244675 GCF_000296735.1 Chrysochloris asiatica | reverse complement strand
TTCTCCCGCGGAGCAGCTGGTAGTTTCGAACCACTGACCTTAAGGTTCGCAGCCCGATTCGTAACCACTACGCTACCAGAGCTCCTTTCCTATCCCTGGTAACAATCAAAAAATATTTCATTTAGCATGGAACCTTTCCATAACTTTTACAATAATGGTCTCATACAATATTTGTCCTTTTGTGATTGGCTAATTTCACACAGCATTATGTCCTCAAGGTTCATCCATGTTAGGAGTTGTTTCACAACTTCGTACATATTCTTCAAGGTTGCATCATATTCCATTGTGTGTATGTATATACCAAAGTTTGTTTATCCATTCTTCCGTTGATTGGCACTTATGCTGTCTCCATCTTTTTGCTGTTGTGAATACTGCTGCAATGAACATTGGTGTGCATGTATCTATTAGTGTTATGGCTCATACTCCTTGTGAATATATAAGTAGAGGAATTGCTGTATCATAAAGTATTGCTATTTCCAACTTTCTGAGGAAGTGCCATACCAATATCCAGTGGTTGAACCATTTTACAGTTCCACCAGAAATGTAGGAGGATCCCAGTCTCTCCACACTCTTGCCAGCATTTGTTGTTCTCTGTTTTTTGAACTTTGCTGTTAATGCTGGTGTGAGATGATATCTCATTATTGTTTAGATTTGCATTTCTCTAATTCTGGTGTGGCACTGTGGATAAGCACTGGACTGTGCACCACAGGTGGGAAATTCAAACCTACCAGCTGCTCCTTGGAAACCCTACACATGGTCACGATGAGTTGGAACTGACTCAATGGCACTTGACAACAACAACAATGGCTACTGATCATGAACATTTCTTCATATGTTTGTTGGTTGCCTGAATGTCTTCCTTGGTGAAATGTCTATTCATGTCCTGTGCTCATTTTTTAATTATTGTTGAGGTGTTTGCTTTTATATAAATTTAGAAATTAGTCCCTTGTCTGATATGTCATTGCAAAAAAATTTTTAGTTTGTGGGTTCCCTTTTTACTTTTTAGGTGAAATCTTTCAATGCACATAAGTTTCTATTTTTTAGTATGTGACAGTCATCTATTTTGTCTTCTGCTGCTTGTGTATTTTTCGCAATGTTTGGTAGTCTATGTATGTCATGTATTACAGCCCCTAATTTTGTCTTATATTTTTACTGATGATCTTTATCTTTATAGTTCTGGGGTTTACTTTTAGCTCTTTAATCCATGTCTAGTTGGTTTTTGTACATGATGTGAGATATGGGTCTTGTTTCATTCTTTTCCAAATCAATTTCCAGTTTGCCAGCACCATTTGTTGAAAAGACTATCTCTTCCCCATTTAATGGCTATTGGCCCTTTGTCAAAGGTCAGTTGACTATATGTGGATGTATTTACTTCTGGGTTCTCAATTCTGTTGCAAAGACTCACGTATTTTTCATTGTACCTGTACCAGTCTATTTTAATCACTGTGGCTGTATAGTAAATTTTGAAATCAGGAAGTGAGAAGCCTCCAACTTTGTTCTTCTTAAGCAGTGCTTTGCTTATCCGAAGTCTCTTTCCTTCCCATATAAAGTTCATGATCACTTTTTCCATGTCTTCAAAGAATGGTATTTGTATCTGGATTGGGATTGCATTATATCTGTAGGTTGTGTTGGGTAATATTGATATTTTCACAATGTTAAGTATTCCTATCCATGAGCATAGTATATTTTCCCATTTTTGTATATGTTTTTTTTGGTTTCCCACAGTAGTGTTTTGTAGTTTTCTTTGCATAGGTCTTTCATTCCTCTGGTTAGATTTATTCCTATGAATTTCATCCTTTGGGTGGCTATTTCAAGTGGTATTGGTTTCCTATTTTCCTTTTCAGAGCTGTCTTCATTAGTATAGAGGAATCCAACTGATTTTTGTATATTGATCTTACATCCTGCCACATTGCTAAATCCTTCAAAGAGTTACAATAATTTTCTTGCTGAATCTATGGAATATTCTATATATAGGATAATATCATCTGCAAACAGAGAGATTTTTACTTCTCCTTTTCTGATTTAAATGCCTTTAATTTTTCTTTCTTGGCTTATAATTCTAAGACTCCAACACTATATTGAATAGGTGTGGTGATAAAAGGCATCTTTGTCGGGTTACTGTTTGCAAAGGGAATGCTTTCAGTTTCTTTCCAATAAGAGAGATGTTGGCTGTTGGTTTCATATAAATGCTCTTCATTATTTTGAGGAATGTCCCTTTAATTCCTACTTTGTTGAATGTTTTTATCAAAAATCGGTGATGGATTTTGTCAAATGTCCTTTCTGCTTCAATCAATATGATCATGTTTTTTTCTTTTTTAAAAAATTTATATGGTGGATTATGTTGAATGGTTTTCTAACATTGAACTATCTGTGCATCTCTGGTATGAATCACACTTGGTTATGATGTATTATATATTTGCATTCTATTGGCTAGGATTTTGTTGAGAATTTTTGCACCTATGTTCATGAGTGATTTTGTTATTGTTAAGTGCCATTGAGTCAGTTTTGACCCATAGTGATCCTGTATAGGGTTTTTGAGGAGCAGCTAGTGAGCTTGAAACACCAACCATGCAGTTCAAACTGACTTTGCAGTCCAGCACATTAACCCACAATGCCACACCTGGACTCCTCATTAGTGATACTAATCTACAATTTTCTATTTTAATGGTGTCTCTTCCCTGGTTTTAGTATAAGGATTATGCTTGTGTCATAATATGTATTCAGGAAATTTCCCATCCTTTCCTATATTCAGGAATAGTTTGAGTAAAACTGGTGTCAGTTCTTCTCTGAATGGTTGGTAAAACTAACCAGTAAAAACTATCTGAGCCTGGATTTCTTTGATTGGGAGTCTTTTGATGACGATCTGATCAATTTCTTTGTTTGCTTTAGATCTGTTCAATTTTTCTACTTCACTCTGTGTAAGCTTAGGTAGCTTTTGTTTTTCTAAAAATGTACTATTCCAACTAGATTTCAAACTTAGTTGAAATACAACTCTTCATCATGTTTTATTATCCTATATTCTGTTGTGATGACAGTCATGTGATTTCTTATTCCTATTATTTGTGTATTCTCCCTCTTTTCTTTCGTTAGCTTTGCCAATGGTTTGTTGATTTTATTAATCCTTTCAAAGAACCAGCTTCTTGTCATGCTGATTCTTTCTGTTGTTTTTCTGTTTTCTATTTCATTTATTTCTGCTCAAATCTTTACTTCTTATTTTCTGGGATTGTAGGTTCAGTTTGCTGGTCTTTTTATAATTGTAGGAGATGTTGTGTTAATGTACTGATTTTGGTTTTTTCTTCTTTTAGCATGTGTGTAGTTTTTTCCTATAAATTGCTATTCAATACTGCTTTTTTTCATGTACCAAATGTTTGGGTATGTTGTGTTTTCATTCTTATTTGTTTCTAGGAATTTTTAAATTTCATTTTTCATTTGTTCTATTACCCAGTAGCTTTTAAGCAGGGTGTTGTTCAGTTTCCATGTATTTGACTTTATTTCCTTGATCTTCCTATTGTTGATTTCTAATTTTATAGCATTATAATCCATGAATATGCTTTGTAGCATTTGGTTGTTTTTAAATTTATTGAGTCTTGCTTTGTGGTCTAACACAAGGTCTATTCTGGAGAATTTTCCATGTGCACTAGGAACAATGTGTATTGTGCTGTTGTTTTCTTGAATTCTCTGTACAAATCTAGGAGGTCAAGTTAATTGGTTGTTTTGTTTAGTTCCTTTGTGTCTTTGTTGAGTTTCTTTCTGGTTGTTCTGTCCTTTTTCAAACATGGTGTATTAAAATCGCCCACTTATTGCAGAGTTGTCTATTTCTTACTTCAGTTCTATTAGGGTTTGATATATGCATCTTGAGGTTCTTCCATGGGGAGCATAGATATCTATTATGGTTATGTCCTCTTGTTCAATTGACCCTTTAATCGTGAGTTAATGTTCTTCTTTGTCCCTTATGCTGGTTTCTGCCTTACAGTTTACTTTACTAACATATTGTCACTCCTGCTCATTTTTATTGCAATTAGCTTGATATTTTTTCCATTCTTTAATTTTTAATCTATTTTTGTCTTTGTGTGAAAGTTGTGTCTCTTGTAGACAACATGTTGAAGGATCCTATTTTCTTATCCATTTTGCTATGATGCTCTATTGACTAGTGCATTTAATCTATTAACATTTATTGTAATTATCAATGTTGTTGTTCTTGTTAAGTGCCATCGAGTGGATTCCAACCTATATTGACCCTGTAAAGGGTTTCCAAGCAGCAGCTGGTGAGCTTGAACCACCGACCTTGCAATTCAGACGACTTTGCAGTCTGACGTGTTAGCCCACAGCACCACATGATGTTGTTGTTGTTGTTAAGTGACATCACGTTGGTTCCGAGGAGCAGCTGGTGAGCTTGAACCACCGACCTTGCAATTCAGACGACTTTGCAGTCTGACGTGTTAGCCCACAGCACCACATGATGTTGTTGTTGTTGTTAAGTGACATCACGTTGGTTCCGAGGAGCAGCTGGTGAGCTTGAACTGCTGACCTTGCTGTTCAAACTGACTTTGCAATCCAGCGCATTAACCCACAGTGCACCACATGATAGGTATGTATTAATTGCCATAATTTTGCTGTTTGTTTTGGGATTTTTCGTGGTCCTACTGGTTTCTTTCCTCTGCATTCTTTCCTGTGCTCACTTTGTTTTTGTGTTTTTGTGCTTTTTTTTTTGGTAATTTCTTCATAGTTTTAATGTTAGCATAATCTTCTTGGATTTTCCTTTTCTTGGTTTGAAGAGAAGGTGTATTACGTTTCTTTGAGGAGACTCTATACTTTATTAATTTCTTCCTCATTTTGTTTGTTTTTATTGTGAGGTTTACATGGGAGAACATCAGCTTTACACTCATTGTATCATATTTCGTTATATTGCAATGATTACAATCCCCTCCATGCATCATCAAATAACCCCAAAGGGTATACAACACAGGCCAGCCCCCCTCCCCCAGCCACCAGCACATAGCCCTTCTCCCTCCCTAAGTCCAGTGTCCCCAGCTGCTCCATCTGTCCACGTCATTATTTCTGTCTCCATCCCTGGCTATTTCTGTCTCCATCCCTGGTGTCACTGCCTTTCTGGGTAGGGTCCTGCTCTCTGTTCTTCTTACTTGATGGTCCCAGGGACCTCCACTCCTGAAAAATCAATCACTCTCCTCCTTTTGTCAAAAAACATCTACCTCTATATTTCTTAGCCTCACAGTCAGTCCTGATGGTAATTATTCACTATTGTACCATAAGAGTCTTATCCCCATTTCCTTTTGTCAGGCTGGTCCCAATGGATTGGAAATCATTCATTGGTGATTCTACCTTCCCCCGCCATGTCTGCAACTAGGCTCCCTCTTGAAAGCTTGTAAGCCAGTTACTTATTGCTTTTATAGGCTGCCCCATTTTGGGTAGCCAATGTCTATGTTGCCCAACCCTGTCAACCCTGTGTACGGAGGGGGTGGGAGTGATCCTCGCTATAAAGATTTGTTCCCTTTTTTGAGCTACTACATCTATAAGTCCACAACTCGTCTGTCAGTTTGTGGTACTGTGGTGGCTTGTGAGTTGCTGTGATTCTGAAAGCTATGTCACCAGTATTTTAAATACCAGCAGGATAGTTAATATACCCTCACCACTGGACCAATAAACAACATTCGTATCAATGGAGAAAAGATTGAAGTTTTTAAGGACTGCATCCTTCTTGGATCAACTATCAACACTCACAGAAGCAGCCAAGAAATCAAACGACATATTGCATTAGGCAAATCTGCTGCACAAAGAACTTTTCAAAGTGTTGAAGAGCAAAGATGTCAGCTTGAGAACTAAGGTGCGCCTGATCCAAGCCATGGTATTTTCAATAACCTCGTATGAATGAGAAAGCTGGACAGTGAGTACGGAAGACAGTAGAAGAATTGGTGTTTTTGAGTTATGGTGTTGGAGGAGAATATTGAAAGTGCCATGGGCTGCCAAAAGAACCAATAGATCCATTTTGGAAGAATGTAGTCAGAGTGCTCCTAGAAGGCCAAGATGGCCAAACTTGATTTCTCATACTTCAGACATATTGTCAGGAGGGACCAGTC
>NW_006408723.1:3236995-3238260 GCF_000296735.1 Chrysochloris asiatica | reverse complement strand
GGTTACTCTCCCCCCGCCCCGCTTCTTTCTTCTTCTAGTGAAGTTCTGATCATCCAGTCATCGAAGCCAGGTCAAGTGGGTACTTATCTGCAAGTAAGGGTATTCTTGTGCATCTTCCCTCACTTCATATCAGCTGGACGCTTCACTCTCCACTCTAGTCTTTTATGGCCATGTCACTGCCTCTGGGCCCAGGAGTCCCCGGGTCTTGCCATACGGCTGGCCATCTAGGTCTCCACCTGGGTCCATGGGGGTCTATTGAATGTGTTCGAGCTTAGCTCGCAATTTCATTGTTTTTTTTTTCCCCCCTCTTCCCTTATCGGTGACCAACGTGGTCACTAGCCAGACCACATGTCTACTCATGTATTCCCCTTGAGTCTCAGTATTGGAAGGGGGTTTGCTCTGAGGGGTCCTGACCATTTGTCTTGATGGCTTCCAAGTGAACAGCTTTTGTAGTAATCAATCAGACTGCCATTATTGTTTTGGAATTTTCCTGCCAGTCTTTTTCACAAAGTATCTTTTGTTCTTCTAGCCACTCCAGGCTGGTCTACTAGTTCTTTCAAGTGGAAATTTCCTACCTCAGTTGATTCTGGATGGGGTTCTGGATTCCACCTATGGTCTTGTGCAATGTAAAGACTCCACAGGAAGACTTTCACTGGGCAACTTCTAACCCCCTTTAAGATATTCTGATCAGTTATAGGCTGGAGACAGACTTACAAGTTTCTGTAGTGATGATTCTGGCTATTCCTTTCTCCCCAGCAGCCCCCTAGTGTCTATTTTACAATGGTAGGCAATGGAAACCAAGAATCCAAGGACAGTCAAGCATCTTAACACTATTCCTCTTTTACCCCTTCAAACCATGCTGCAATCCTTGTATCCCAGAACCCTTTTGTTCCAAGGTTGTGCATACATTATCATTTACCTCTGTCTCACTTAGCCCATGCGAATCTGCCTAACTGTTCTCCCATCAGCCTTGTTCTTCCATTCCCCTGCACCCTGTGCTCTATCTTCCCTCCCACCTTCCCCTCCTCTCATCCCATACATCCTGGGAAATATATATATATATATTTCCCCTTTTTAGTGTTTCTTTTTCTTACTATTTTACAATAATGGTTCTATGCAGTATTTCTCCTTTTGTGACTGACTAATTTCACTCAGCATAATGTCCTCAAGGTTCATTCAAGTTATGCAGTGGCTTACCGCTTCCTTGTTATTCTTCAATGTAGCATAATATTCCATTGTGTGTATGTACCACAATTTTTTTATCC
>NW_006408723.1:3211758-3225293 GCF_000296735.1 Chrysochloris asiatica | reverse complement strand
GATTTGTTTGTCTTTTTAATGTTACACTTCTCTTTTCCCTAGCTGCTTTCAGGAATGTCTCCTTATCTTTGATTTTGGAAAGCTTGATTATTATATGTCTTGGTGATTGTCTTTTAGGGTCTATCCTTCCTGGGGTTCATTGAGCTTCTTGAATGCTTATGTTTTCACTTTTCAGGATGTTAAGAAAATTTTCTTCCAGAAGCTCTTCAACTATCTCCTTTGTGGACTTGTGTAATTCTTCCTGTTCCAGAATGCCAATAATTCTTAAGTTATTCCTGTTCATGTTGCCGACATGAATCTAAGGTCTTCTTCATATATTTTTAAATCCTTTTGTGTGTTTGCTCTTCTTTCTTAGTAGTGTTGAAAGATTTATCTTCTAACACACTAGTTTTGGCTTCTATCTCTTCAATTTGCCCTTTCAGTGTATTGTCCGTTTCTGATATTCTATTATTAATAATTTGGACCTCTTTCAGTAGGTTTTGAATGGTTTCCAGTGCTGTATCTAACTTATTTGATTGTTCTTGTAGCGCTTTCCTGACTTCTTCCTTATTTTTCTCAACTCCATTGTATAGTGTTTTGATATATTTTATAATCGTTTTTCTGAATTCCTTCTCAGGCATTTCCAAAGCCTGCCCATCTTCCAGTATGGAGTGTAGGTCTTCTTCCAGCTTATTTGCCTCAGTCACTTTATCTCGTTTCTGGACATGTGCTAATATTGTTATCTGCTTCTGTTTTTTGGGTATATTCAGGAGTTATCGGTGGCCTTAATACTTAGATGGGTGTGTGTTTTGATATTTTTTTATGCTTTCTGAATGCATGTATGTAGATGTGATCAGGAGATGTGCTTTCCTTTTCACTCTTCTCCTGAGAAATTTCAAAGTGTCACTATTGGTCATTGTGACTTAACTCAGGAATTAATTTTCAGTCTATTTCCTTTTTAGTCTGCCTGTCCCATTCCACAATCCTCATTCAGGCCTTTTTTCTAGTTATAAACAGTTCAGGACCAGCTGTGGTTGTTTGGTTTTAAGTGGAAACCGTCACTTTAAATTTTGAGAAGATCTGTGTGCATGAGTAGTAGAACACTCCGGGAGTGGGGGTGGGGTGTCTGCTCACTCAGGCACCCTCTCTAGTCACCAGAATGGAGGTGTGAAGATAGCAAGAGACCAATGAACAGATACCAAAAAAATAGAATGTCCACACCTTTATATCCACGGTCTGTCAGGCATCCATGGCTGCTCTGATCCTTCCCCTGATTGGTCTCTCCCAAGATGGCAGCTCTGGGAGCAGCTGAGTGTCTTTAGTTAGAAAGCAATGGATTTCTTGATTCTGCTACTAATTGCCCTAGCTGTAAGCCTTCCAGCTTTCTAAATATTCCTTTATATGTGGTTTAGAGCTCTGGGATCATCCCTTGAGGCTGCTTGGTCCAGTATTCTGTGTTGTTGCTGATGGAGCTCCTCACTGCACTTCTACCCAATCTTGTTTGTTCTTTCTCATTCAGCTTTTTGAATGCTTTTCTTCTTGTCTTTCAAGATTAAGGGAATTTTTCTTCCAGTAGTTCTTCAACTATCTTTTCTGTACTTTACTTTGTCTCTTCCTGTTGTGAAATTCCAATCACCCATAGGTTTGTCCTCTTCATGCTGTCCCACAAGGATCTTAGGATTTCTTCAGATTTTTTATCCTTTTTTTTTCTGATTGTTCTTCTATTTTATTGATAGATTCATCTTTAAGCTCCCTAATTCTTTCTTCCATTGATTCAATTCTACTCATTTATCCCTTCAATGTATTGTCCATTTCTGATATTTTAGTATTGATCATCTGGACCTCTGTTTGCAAAGTTTGTACTTTCTCCAAGGAACTCTGGTAGCGTAGTAGTTACGAGTCGGGCTACTAACCTCAAGGTCTGCAATTCAAAACTACCAGCAGTTCCATGGGTGAAAGATGAGGCTTTTTAAAAGAATTACAGCTTCAGAAACCCTATATAGGGTCAATATGAGTTGTAACTGACTCCATGGCACATGACCACCCCACCACCAATGCTAGATCTGTTTTGTTTGATTATCCTGTAGCACTTTTCTGACTTCTTTAGTTTCCTTGAACTTTCTGTTGAACATTTGGATGTACCTCACTCTCATTCTCCTGAATTCTTTTCCAGGTAGTTCCAGTGCCTCTTCTGCCTCAAAATATTTTCTAGCTCTTCCTCTGGATCATTGTTTGATCTACTCTGTCTTGTTTCTGCACATGAACAGAAAATTTCTGCTCCTTTCTAGGCATTGGGTGTTGTGGTATTTGTGTTAAGTTGATGAGTGGATGTTGGTGTATTCTAAAGCACTTTACAATTGTCTCCTGGTAGGTGTGATGAGCAAGTGGTCTTCTCTGTTTAGTGTTTGTATATTTCAATTCATAATGTTTTTAGCAGGTGTTGGTTGAATATACTGCTTTGGTACATAGCAGTGGTATTGCCTCTCAACAATTTTGAAGTGGGGGTTAGAGGATGCAGTTTTGGCTTGGCTGTATGGCCATAGTTGCTGTATCCTGTCATGTAAAGCAAGAAGAGAAAACACTCCCACAAGATAGATGTTGTTGTTGTTAAGTACCGTGGAGTTGGTTCCAACTCATAGTGACCCTACACAGGGTTTCCAAGGCTGTAAATGTTTACGGGAGCAGACCACCTCATCTTTCTCCTGCGGAACTGCTGGTAGTTTTGAACTGCCAACCTTAAGGTTAGCAGCCCAATTTGTAACCACTACGCTACCAGAGGACCAATAAAACAAAACTAAACAAGACTCATAAAAACCCAGGTAAAACAATATAAAAATAAGAAAACTGGAAAAAGAATATAATAATAAAATTAATTAATTAATTAAAAACAACCACAAAGCAACATCAGAAAAATAAGAGCAATTCTTTGGGACACCTAATAGTCTCTTACCATCACATCCAGCTGAGAAATTTCACAATGTTTCCACTGTGCCTCTCTGATCCCTCAACAGCTTTTAATTTTTTCTTTCCACTTTTTTTTTTCTTCCCCTTGAGTCCATACAGCTGTTTCTCCTAGTGCCAGGCCTGATTTGGAAAAGACTGGTGGTACCAGCTCTTTCTGTTGCTTCCCTGTACATGATTCCTAGGAATATATGCCCAGCTGTGATATCCATATGGGACTTTCCCTGGGGTTGTCTATTTGTATGAGTCTCACCTCTGATTACCGTAAGGGAAATGAGGAGAAAAAGAAAAGAAGAAATAATAATAATCACCCCTTGGGCTCTGTAAGTCACAGGCAGACTTCTGAAATAGGAATGCCCTCTTGACTCTCAATCCATTCAATCCTGTTCAAAATGGCTTCCAATCTCAAGAAATCAATACACCTTCACATCAAGTCAGGAAAAGTGAAAACTATAAAGTTTTTTTAAAATATTAAAACAACAGCAGTGAAGAATTTGGCAAGATATGCACAAATAAAATGAATTCAGTACAGAAAATATGTGGAATAAAGAAAATGGTAGCACCACACATACACACAAACCACAGCAGAATTATTATAATCACTTCATACCTATATATATTTACATTGAATGTCAATGGATTAAATGCACCAGTCATGAGACAGGAAGTAGCAAAATCTGTAAAAAATCAGGATGTTTCAGTAAGCTATCTATCAAACACACACCTTACACACAAAGACAAAAATACATTAAAAAACTAATGACAGAAAAACTCTATCAAGCTAACAGCAGTTAAAAATGAGCAAGGGTGGCAATATTAATTTCTGACAAAATACACTTTAAGACAAAAGCCAGCAAAAGAGATACAGAAGGACATTATCTCATGAATAAAGGGTCAGCTGAACAAGAGGACATAATCATAACAAATATAATGAAACAGCCTCAAAATAAAAATCAAACTCAAATAAAACTAAAGAAGAAATAGACACCTCTACGATAATAGATTTTAACATGCCACTTTTGTTAAAGAACAGAACTAGAAAGAAATTCAACAGTGACAGAAGAACAACACCATCAACCAACTTGACTCACAGTTTTATACAGAGCACTCAATCCAACAACAGAGCAATATACATTTCTTTCCAGTGCACACAGAACAGTGTCCAGAATAGATCATATGTTGAGTCACAAAGCAGGCTTCAGTAAATTTAAAACCACTGAAATACTACAAAGTATCTTTTCATATAACAATGCTATAAAATTAGAAATCAACAATTGGAACATCGAGGAAACAAAATCAAATACATGGAAATTGAATAACACTCTGTTGAGAAGTTTCCAGGTAATAGAACAAATCAAATGTGAAATTTAAAAATTCCTTGACTCAAATTAGTATGAATATACAACATACCAAAACCTTTGGTATATAACAAAAGCAGTGCTTAGAAGGCAATTTACAGAATTAAATGCACACATGCAAAAAGAAGAAAGAATAAAATATCAACAAATGCAATATCTCTAACAATTGAAGGTACCATGGGCTACCAAAAGAACAAACAGATCTGTGTTGGAAGAAGTGTAGAGTGCTCGTTGGAGGCTAGGATGGCCAAACTTCATCTCTCATATTTTGGATATATTGTCAGAAGAAACCAGTCACTGGAGAAGGATATCAAATTTGTTAAAGAGGAGGGTCAGAGAGAAAAGGAAGACCCCCAGTGAGATGGATTGGCAAAGTTGCAGCATCAATGGGTTCAAGCATGGCAACAATTGTGAGGTTGGCTCAGGACAGGGCCGTGTTTCATTCTGTTGTGCATAGGATTGCTATGAGTCAGTATTGATTCATTGTCACCTAACAATAACAAAAACTATTTTAAAACAACCAGCAAAGTAAGACAACAGTCTTCAGAAGACAAGAAATAATAAAGTTTAGAGCAGAAATAAATAAATTAGAAAATAGAAAAATAATATACAGAATTAACAAGACAAGAAGTTGATTCTTTGAAAGGATTAACAAAATTGACAAACCATTGGCAAATCTAAGAAAAGGAAAAGATGCAAATATTATACAAAAGGAAATATATGGGTGACATCACAACAAAACCAATGGGAATAAAAAAATTAAAACAGAATACTTTGAAGAATTGTACTCCAATAAATATGAAAATCTAGAGAAAATGGACATATATTTAGAAAACCACAATCTATCAAAACTAATACAAACTGAAGTAGAAAACCTGAACATACCTAAAATAAATGAAGAAATTGATCAAGCAATTTTAAAACTCCCAAAAAAGTCCAGGCCTAGAAGGTTTTACTAGAGAATTCTACCAAACATTCAGAGAAGAGCTAACACTAATTTTTCTCCAACTATTCCAAAACATAGAAAAGGATGGGAAACTGCAGAACACATTTTATAAAGCAAGCAGAACGTCTATACACAAACCAGGCAAAGACATCACTAAAAAAGAATATTATAGACAAATAGTCCTCATGAGCGATGCAAAAAAACTCAACAAAATCTCACCCAATAGAATTCAACCAAGTAGCAAAAATATGATATATCATGACCAAGTTGGATTCATACCAGGGATCCACAGATGGTTCAATGTTAGAAAAACAATAAATGCAATCCACCATTTAAATAAAGCAAAGGAAAAGAACCAGATGATCTTGTTGATTGATGCAGAACAGGCATTTGACAAAATCCAACATCCATTACTGATGAAAACACTTAACAAAGTAGGAATTGAAGGGAAACTCCTCAGCATAATTAAGAGTATTTATACAAATCCAACAGCCAACATTATCCTCAATGGAGAAAAACTGAAAGCATTCTCTTTGTGAACAGGATCTAGACAAGGATGTCCTTTATCATCACTCCTATTTCAAAAGGAGCTCAGGTAGCATAGTGGTTACGTATTGGGCTGCTAACCTCAGAGTCAGCAGTTCAAACTACCAGTGGTTCTGCAGGACACAGAGTCACTATGAGTCGGAATCGACATAACCACCACCATTTCAATATTATGCTAGAAGTCTTTGCCAGAGTTACAAGGCCAGAAAGGGAAATTAAAGACATCCAAATTTACAATTTAAAAAAAAAAAAAAGTGTTTTGGTATTCATGGCAATCAAATACACTCATGCCACTATCTCCACATCAATGTACAGAATACTTCATCACTGTAAAAACCTTCCCTCCCAAGATAATATCCTTACTTCTACTTCCATGGAAGTTTTACATGTTCCTGACTTTAACATAAATGGACTTACACTGTGTGTGCTCTTGGGTCTAACTTCTTTTGCTCAGATTTTGGAATTATATCTTGCCATGCACTAATGGATGTCGGGTACCTCTTATCAACATTGCTGTGATGAGCCCCAGCATCTGGTTAAACTACTGTGGTGCCTTGAATTTACTTGATATGACTTTTCTTTCCAATGTCTTCTGAATTCCCACCAAGTGATTGGTTGAGACCATACAAATAAGGTATACAGGATTCAAAGGTTGGGACTGGTTAGTGTTGGCCTCCAAAGCAGTTTAAAAGGAGCCATATCAGAAGCAGATACAGAAGATCCCAGGACCATCAAGGAAGAGCATTAGTGAAATGTGAGATCCCTATTTAGAAAAGGGGTGACTTCAGAGGAAATGGCAGAGGTGAACGGCAGGGGTGGTAGCATGGAGGGACAGAGCAGCTGCAGGATCTAGGCCCCTGGACTGGGGCAGAGTCAAGGGGCCATATGGTGGAATAGTGAAAGACAAGACTCTGCAGTACAACAAAGAAGAGACATTCCTGACTGGAGAACTGCTGGGTCCTGAGTTGATTTTTCTTGATCCTGAATTGTACCCAGTTCACTTCTCTAATAAACTCCATAAGTGTGAGTATTGTTATGAGTTCTATGTGGCCACTGCATTGAATTATCAAATCCAGATGTGAAAGCAGAGAGTACTGTGGGAACAGGATGCATTGCAGTAGCTCCAGACTCATGGAAGCATGCAGTTTGGTAAGAGAAAGAACTTAGGGACATGGGAAGTGAACTTTTGATTTTTAGATGGTTACTTGGATTTTGAAAGCCTGTAGAGGGTCGCTATGGGTCAGAACCGACTCGATGGCACTAACAACAACAACAACAACAACAATGGTTGAAAAGCCATGGTATTTTCAATAAGCTCATATGCATGTGAAACCTAGACAGCGAATAAGGAAGCCCATAGATGAATTGATGCTTTTGAGTTATGGTGTTGGAGGAGAATAGATCCATTTTGGACGAAGTGTAGCCAGAGTGCTCATTGGCAGCCAGGATGGCAGAACTTCGTCTCTCATACTTCGGACATATTGTCAGGAGGAATCAGTCACTGGAGAACGATATCATGTTTGGTAGGGTAGAGGGTTAGAAAAAATGAGGAAGACCCCCAGCGAGATGGATTGGCCAAGTGACAGCATCAATGGGCTCAAGCATGGCAACACTTGTGAGGTTGTCCCAGGATCAGGCAGTGCTTCGTTCTGCTGTGCATAAGGTCAATAAGAGTCGGTACCAACTCGATGGCACCTAACAAAAACAACAAATGGTTGAAAGGAATATAAGAGATAAAATGCTTCAATTGAAGACAGAAAAGCAGCTTCTGCAGTTTCCTAAAGCAGATGCCAACCTGGTTAAACTAAATGGCTGATAGAGGCTAGGGCCTATTGGAGCCACACTTCCAGAGGCCAAAGGCCATAGGCATATGACTAAGATTTGTCTAAAGGTATAGAAGATTGAATTTGAGTGTTTTAAAAAAGTTTGTACATTTGACTGACTTATAGATATGGCTTCTCTTGCCTACTATTGTAAAATATACATGTGTGTAATGGAAATGAATATTGTGAATTATGTTTACAGAGTTTGTAAGTACACCTTCAGCCTATACTTGACTGGATTTGTTAAAAGGGGAGGTAGAGTTTGTCCAGAAATAGGCTTTTTGTTTTAAGCCTTTGTAGAGTATGGGGCTTTCAGAGTCCTAGTGTATCACTGTATGATATGCACTGGACTGCTAACCACCAGGCTGGCAGTTCAAACCAACCAGCTGCTGTTTGGAAACCCTACACTGGGTCTCTATGAGTCCAAACCCACTTAACTGAACTTAACAACAGAGTATGTGGCCTTAGATGGAATCCTGAGTCCCACCCAGAACTGTCAGCATTGATACATTTGCATTTGAAAAGATATGCGGACCACCCAGAAGTACTGAGAGAAAAGGAGAGTCCTGACTGAAAGCAAGCAGAGAAAAGAAAATATTTGTTTTTTTTGAGATTCAAGTAAGCCTTTTGCTTTGGAGACATCACTACAAGGAAAGTCAGTGCATCAGAGAAAATCCCATGCTAAGACTCAACATCAAAGGGAACTGGCAAGCCAATTAGTATGCTTGCTGGTGACCACCTGAGTCTGCTTGTGAGTGGAATTTGGGGAACTGCAGCAGTGAAGACATGGGCTGAGTCTGGACATGTTCTATTGGCACCTGTTGACCTTGAAATGAGAGAAGAGGAAGAGCTGGATGGTCTAAAGTTTAGGGAGTTATGTAACCTCCTGAGCCCATGGTCACTGACCTATCCCTGTGGACTAGGGCTGAGAATGAAGGGGCCATTTGGTTTGAAGTGTGGATGTGTGAACTTGCAGCTGGTACCCATTTGACCTAGCTTGGATGACTAGGGCTGAGCTGTGACTAGAACCTGACCAGATGAAGATAAGGATGTTTGATATAGTAAATTGCTAGTTACAGTTTGATGGAGTGGACTTTTGTTTATAGATTCAGTTGCTCAAAATTCAACTGGAATGGAAGATTCTTCAGATCAAGGAACATGCTTGTCTCTTCAAGGCACAGGATTGATGTTGTTAAGTACTGTGGAGTCGATTCCACCTCATAGTGACCCTGCACAGGGTTTCCAAGGCTGTAAATCTTTATGGGAGCAGAATGCCTCATCTTTCGTCCATGGAACCACTGGTAGTTTGGAACTGCTGACTTTGAGATTGGCAGCCCGACTTGTAACCACTACGATAGGGATGGGCAACTTAGACATTGCCTATCAAAAATGAGGGGTGTTATAAAAGCATGAAGTGGCTGGCTTACAAGTTTCATGGATGTGCTTAGTCTAAGAATGTATGGGACAAGGGAGAAAACCCACTGAATAGCTTTCCTCTTTTCCAGAGGATCTGGTAAAGACAGGATGTGGGAAGATGCTGATAGGATTTTATTATTTCAATTATGAATAATAGTTAGCAGGATTAATTGTGATTGTCAAAACTGTAATTGTAGGGGCCAGGCAGATACAGTGATACAGTTCCAAAAACCACAGAGTAGCATCTGAAAAAGAGGTGTGATGGATTGCACACTTTTCATTCCTCCTCTCTACTGTCGCAACCTCTCTGTCCAGCCCGGACACCTTCAGGCGAGTGGGAGTGCACATCCAAGAGGGTCCAGTGTTGCTCCCACAGATTTGCCATGGCACAGGGAGGAGATCTCTAGGAGGAACCCCCTTAATGGAGCCCCATTGGTCCCACTGGCTGACCCTTTGGTGGCTTCTTATGATGTCTGACTCTGGTACCCAACTCTAAAGTTGACCTGGGTGGCGCTCTTTATTCCTGCCTTACCCAGCAAGAAAAAGCAGGTCTGGCCATACAGCCAAACCATATGAGCACCTTGAAAACTCCAACATAAAAGGCAAGAGCCAACAACAACTACTACATACAAGGATGCAGCTATTTTGAGAATTACGCTGTGCACACGCAGATACCTAACCGACCATCAGAGACACAAATAGTGGACAATCTTTCTTCCATTTATTTCTCAATATCTACCTATGCACCTCCATGGTGATGACTAGAGGAGGGGCCTGAGTGAGTGGAAACCCCCACCCACTGCTGGAGGTTTCTACTGTGCATGCACACTGACCTACACAGCAAAGGCTACTGGTCAGTTGGCTACAATTTTATTTTTGTTTTTGAGTGGTAGTTTTTGTCTCTGCTTTTATATTGTTTCTGGTTTTGGTCCTTTTGCTCTCACTTTTTTCCTGGGGGTGGGAAATTTCTCTCCCTACGTTACCCAAGAAGAGACAGCAATCATGGTCATGTACCCAAGCTACAAGAATGCCCCATAACATCCCACCATCTGGACAGGAGCCAATACCAGCTACTAGGCATTACACATGAAAAGGGAAGCCTATCTCCAGATCACATCCACCAGGAGACACTCAGTAAGATTAACAACACAGCAACATACATTCATTTAATCATTGAAATGCACCTACCTGCCAATTTTGGAGGTGGGACAAGCAGAGTCAGGTAGGACAAGCTCTGTGGGGGTGGTGCCAAAAATCCAGAGGAGGTGGTTTTACAGAGCAGATCCAGAGCTCTGGATCTAGTATAAGGTGCAGGGTATCAGTTTCTTACACCCACCAATGGAAAAATCACTGTATAAAAGAAGATACTGTGATTCTGGAATTGATCAGGGCTCGGGACTCTGCCTGCGGAGCACTTCCACCCAGGCTGCGTTCAGAGGGCGGGGCCACAGCCGGACTGACACAGTGAAACCCACGCAGTGACATCTGAAAAAAGAGGAGTGGGGGATTCTACACACTTTTCCCTCCACTTCTCTCTCGTGCCCTTTCTTCCCACCCTGGCCAACTTCAGGCGAGTGGACGTACACCCCCAAAAGGGTCCAGCATTGAGTCCACAGTTTTCCCATGGCACAGAGAGGAGGATCCCCATTGGTCCCATGGACTGACCCTTTGGCAGCTGCTTATGATGTCTGACTCTGGGACCCAGCCCTAAAGTTGACCTGGGTGGGACGCTTTACTCCTGTCACTGGTCAAACAGCTACGGTTTTATTTTTGTTTTGGAGTGGTTGTTTTTTCTCTGCTTTTATATTGCTTCTGTTTTTGATACTTTTGATCACATTTTTTTCCTGTGGGTGGGAGATTTTTCTCCCTACATTACCCAGGAAGAGACAACAATCGTGGCCATATACCCAAGCTACAATAATATCCCATAATATTGCACCATTGGGACAGGAGCCAATACCAGCTTCTAGACATTACACGCAAAAAGGGAAGCCTATATCCAGATCATATACACCAAGAGACACTCAAAAAGCTTAACAATACAGCAACATACATACATTTGAGCTTCAAAAACCCACCTAACTACTGAAATTGTCCAGGACAACACAACAAAAGATCTCAAAACATGTCCAAAAACAGAAAAGAGTAACTGAGACAAATGAGGTGGAGACAGACACAGTATTTCCAGTAGAAGAAGAGCAGGTTTTGGATATGCCTGAGAAATAATTCAGAAGAATGATATGGAAACAAATTCAAATACTCTAAAAAGGGGTGGAGGAAAATAAGGAAGAATTCAGGAAAATGCTACAAGAGGAATCAAACAAGACAGATACAGCACTGGAAACAATTCAAAACCTGCAAAAAGAGGTCCAGATAATTAATAATAAAATAACAGAAATGGATGATACACTGAAAGGGTGAAAGAGTAGAATTGAAGAGATGGAAGCCAGAACCAGGGAGCCAGAAGACAAATCTCAATACTTCTAAGATATAAGAACAAGCAGAAAAAAAGGATAAAAAAATTTGAAGAGAGCCTAAGATTCATGCTGGATAACATGAAGAGGAATAACTTAAGAATTATTGGCATCATGGAATGGGAAGAATCACAGAAGTTCACACAGGAGATAGTTGAGGAACTACTGGAAAAAATTTTTTCCTAACATCCTGAAGGATTACAAGATAAACATTCAAAAAGCTGAACGAACTCCAAGAAGGAATCCCAAAAGAAAATCACCAAGACATATTATAATGAAGCTCTTCAAAATCAAAGTAAAGGAGAGAATCCTAAAAGCATCCAGGAAAAAGAGAAGCATTACCTACAAAGGCAAACAAATCAGATTAAGCTCTGACTTCTCAGCAGAAACCATGCAGGCATGAAGGTAATGGGATCACACAATCAGTGTAATCCATCATATAAATAAGGAAAAAACAAAAACAAAGAAGCACATGGACATATTGATGCAGAAAAGGCATTTGACAAAATCCAACATCAATTGCTGATAAAAACACTCAACAAAGTAGGAACTGAAGGGAAATCCCTCAACATAATTAAGAGCATATATACAAAACCAACAGCCTACATGCATTACTCTCAATGGAGAGAAACTGAAAGCCTTCCCTCTGCAAACAGGAACCAGACAAGGATGTTCTTTGTCAACACTCCTCTTCAATATTGTGTTGGAGGTCTTATCTAGAGCTATAAGGCAAGATAGGGAAATTAAAGGCATTCAAATTGGCAAAAGGAAGTAAAATTCTCTCTATTTGCAGATGATATGATCCTATACATAGAAAACCCCAAAGACACAGTAAAAAATTAATAGTCCTCATTGGAAGATTCAGTGAAGTGGCAGGGTGTCAGATCAACATACAAAAATCAGTTGGATTCCTCTATACTAATAACAATAGCACTGAAAAAGACATTAGGAAAGCAATACCACTTATAATAGCTGCCCAAAGGATGAAATATCTAGGAATGAATGCAATCAGAGAAACAAAGGACCTATACAAAGAAAACTACAAAACTCTACTACAAAACACAAAAAGAGACTTACAAAAATGGAAGAATATACCATGCTCCTGGATATGAAAACTTAATATTATGAAAATTTCAATATGTCCCAAAGCAATTTACACATATAGTTCAATCTGAATCCAGATTCCAACGACATTCTTCAAAAAGATGAAAAAAAACTATTACAAACTTTATATGAAAAGAAAAGAGACTCAGGATAAGCAAAGTACTGCTTAAGAAGAAGAATAAGTTTGGAAACCTCCCACTCCCTGATTTCAAATTTTACTACACAGCTATAGTGGTCAAAACAGCTTGGTACTGATACAATGAAAGATATATTGATCAATGGGACAGAATTGAGAATCCAGAAATTAACCCATCCACATACAGCCAACTGATTATTGACAAAGTGCCTAGTATATTGCATGGAGAGGAGATAGTCTCTTCAACAGATAGTGCCAGCAGAACTGGAAAGCTATATGCAAAAGATTGAAACAAGACCTTTACCTCACGCTTTATACAAAACCAACTCAGCATGCATTAAAGATCTAAATGTAAATCCCAGAATTATAAATGCCACCAATGAAAAAAATAGGGACAAATGTGAGGACTCTAATGCAGGGCATACACAGACTACCAAACATTTTGAAAATTACACAAACAAAAGGAGACAAAATAGATGTTTGGGTCATACTAAAAATTAAAAACCTATGTGCATCAAAAGACTTCATCAAAAGAGTAAAAAGGGAACCCACTGTATGGGAAAAAATATTTTACAATGAAACATCAGACAAGGGACTAATTTCTAAAATATATAGGAAACTACAACACCTCTACAAGAAAAAGACAGCCCAATTAAAAAATGGGCAAAGGACATGAACAGACACTTCTGTTCTGTTATCACCAAGGAGGATATTGGGGTAGCCAACAAACTTATGAAGAAATGTTGACGACCATTAGCTATTGTTGTTGTTGTTGTTGTTAGGTGCCATCGA
>NW_006408723.1:3208721-3209888 GCF_000296735.1 Chrysochloris asiatica | reverse complement strand
AGACACATGATAGTTTGGGTTCTGGGGGGTGCAATATACAAGAAGGGGAGGAGAATGGAAGAACAAGGCAGATGGAAGAACAAGGTAGGTTTGCACTGGCTAACTGGGACAGAGGTAAATAATGATGTATGCTCAACCTTGGAACAGGGCTGTGGGATACAGGAATTGAGGCATGGTTTGAATGGGTAAAAGAGGGGAAATAATGTTAATATGATTGGCTTTTTAAAAAAATGTTTTATTGTGTAATATGTGATACTTTACATGGGAGAACATTAGTTTTACATTCATCTTATCATATATCATTTCATTGCCATGGTTAAAATTCCCTCCATGCATCATCAACCAAACAAAGGGTATACCCTGCAAGCCTTCCCCCTGGTCATCAGCACACAGACCTTCTCCCTCTTTGGGTCTAGAGTCCCTAGCTGTTCCCTCTCTCCATGTCATCGTCTCTGCCTCCATCTCTGACATCACTGATTCTCTGGGTAGGGTTCCACACTCTGCTCTTCTCCCTCGATGGCCCCAGAGACCTCCCCTCCTGGGCTGTAAAGTCAACCACTCCCTTTGTTTTGCTACAAAATGTCTACCTTTACATTTCCAACCATCACAGTCAGTCCTGATAGCAATTATTCACTATTGTGCCACATGAGTGCCATCCCCATCTCCTTTCATCAACCTTGCCCAGACAGATTGAATACTACTCAGTGGAGATTTTACCGTCCTCTATGCCCTCTGAATCTAGGCTCCCTCCTGAAAGCTTGTAAGCCAGTCACTTCTTGCCTCTGTAGCCCTCTATTTTGGGTAGCCAATGTCCAAGTTGCCCTGTCTACCCTGTGTATCGAGGGGGTGGAAATGATCCTTACTATAAAGATTTGTTCCCTGTTTTGAGCTACTACAGCCAAAGGTGTAGGTCAAGTTCATAAAATTATAACAGAGTACCCTTTTATCACTCTTCATTCTTATTCTAGTTGAATTCTGATCACCCAGCCATTGAAGCCAGGTCAAATGGGTATTATCTGCAAGTGTGGGTGTTCTTGTGCATATGCCCTTATTTCTTATCTGCTGGACACTTCACTCTCCACTCTAGTCCTCTGTGGCTATGTCACTGACTCTGTTTCCAGGAGTCCCCAGAGGTCTTGCCACACTGTTGCCAACCAGGTCTCCACC
>NW_006408723.1:3176041-3208390 GCF_000296735.1 Chrysochloris asiatica | reverse complement strand
CTCCAGGCTGGTCTGCTTGTCCTTTCAAGTGGAAATTTCCCACCTTAGAAGATTCTGGGTGGGGTTCAGGATTCCTCCTATGGTATTATGTAACACAGAGGCTCCACAGGAAGTCTCCTTCACTGGGCACGTTGTAGCCCCGTTTTAGGTATTCCAATCAGTTATAGGCAGAAGATGGTCTTACAAGCATTCTATGGTGATGTTTTTGGCTACTCCTTTCTCTCAAGTGTCTATTTTGTAACAGTAAGCAAGGGAAACCAAGATTCAAAAGACAACCAAGCCTGTCTTTTGAATCTTGGTTTCCCTTTCCCAGTACTATAAAATAGACACTTGAAGGGGAGAAAAAGAAATGGCCAGAACATCACCATAGAAAGATTTTAAGTCTGTTTTCAGCCTATAACTGGTTGGAATACCTTAAAGGGGGCTAGAACTTGCCCAGAGAAGGAGGCTTCCTGTGGAGCCTTTGTATTGCATAAGACTATAGGTGGAATCCAGATCCCCATCTAGAATCTTCTGAGGTGGGAAATTTCCACTTGAAAGGACAAGCAGAGCAGACTAGCCTGGAATGGCTACAAGAACAGAAGATACTTCTTGATAAAAAGACTGGCAGGAAAAATAAAACAATAACAGCAGTCTGATTGATTACTAGAAGAACAAGTAAGTTGTCCACCTGGGAGCCATCAAGCAAGTGGTCGGGTCCCCTCAGGGCTAACCACCTTCAAAGACTAAGACTCAAGGGGAATACACGAGCAAGCATGTGGACTTGCTGGTCACCACGTTGGGGGAAAAACAGCAATGAAGTCGTGAGTTAAGTCCAACCATATTCAATAGACTCCTGTCAGCCTGGGTTGAGACCTGGTTGGCCAGGAGTATGGCATGACCTGGGGACTCCTGGGCCCAGAGACAGTGACATGGCCACAGAGGACTAGAGTGGAGAGTGAAGTATCCAGCTGATATGAAGTGAGGAGAGATACACAAGAACACCCATACTTGTAGATAGTACCCACTTGACCTGGCTTCAATGGCTGGATGATCAGAACATGACTAGAGGATGAAAGAAGAGGGAAAAAAAGAGTAATCTGCTACAATTTGATTAACTTGACCTATACTTATGGATGTAGTAGCTCAAAAGAGGTAACAAATCTTTACAGCGATGATCATTCCCACCCCCTCAGTACACAGAATTGACATGGATGGGCAACTTAGACAAATGAGGGGGCTACAAAAGCAATAAATGACTGGTTTACAAGCTCTCAAGAGAGAGTCTAGTTCTAGAGGGTGTGGGGGAAGGTAGAAGCTCCACTGAGTGGTCTCCAATCTCTCTGGATGGGGCTGATGAAAGGAGATGGGGATCAGACTCTTGTGGTTCAATAGTTAATAATTGCTATCAGGACTTACTGTGAGAGTTCCAAATGTAAAGGTAGATGTTTTGCAACAAAAGGAGGAGAATGGTTGATTTTGTAGTGCAGGAATGGAGTTCCCTGGGACCATCAAGGGAAAAGAGCTGAGTGCAGGACCTTACCCAGAGAAGCAGTGATGCCAGAGATGGAGGCTTGACCCAAGCATTTTACCTTTTGTAGTGCACAATTTCTGGAGTTCCAAACAACTGGGGACACTAGAGATATGTCCTGTGACTGGCAGCCCTTGTGTTCATGTAGATGTCCTCTCCATTGTACAAGTCTGCAATGGGTCAGCCATGAGTCTAGACTAGGACCTTGGGTTGAACCTCCTAGCTCCCATGAAACCATTCCTCTCTGAAGTCCTGCAACCTTCCAGAGGTCCTTGCAGGCCTTGGGGTATCAGAGTCTGTAACAACTGAGAACCTAATAATAACCCTTTCCTATGCCATCTTGGAGTATCTCTCTGCCCTCCTCAATCTGCTCCTAAAGAGGGAGCAGTTTATCATCTCAATATTCTCTCCCATTTCCCTCAATGAGTTCAGACTTTCCCAGATAAAATTTAGAACTGCTGCTGGATTCAACAACATAACATAATCCCCTGTGCATCAAACAAGTGCAAAAGCTACCTTTTGGCTACACCCCCCTTGTTTTGTTTAACTTTATTTCACTTCATTCTACTTAGTTTTACTTATAATGAGGAAGGATATGACAATAGAATCCAAAGTAGCTTATCCATAAGTCATCTGATCTCATTAGTGATCAGTGTCTTACTGACCCTGGGGCTAAGTCTGTCCAGAGGGTCTTGAACCAGAGGGACTTTTGTACAGTTCTATCAGGTTAATGTGAGAGACTGCAAAACCATTTGAACTGCAAGGTCGGCAGTTCAAGCTCACCAGCTGCTCTTCAGAAACCCTATATAGGGTCACTATGGGTCAGAACTGACTCGGTGGCACTTAACAACAATAATCCATTGGAACCTAGTGGACAATGGTCCTTAGGTCTGTAAGGACTTTGGAATAACCTGAAACTTTTAAACAAACCAGCCCCCAGTTCTCACCCCTTGGGATGCTGATTTAATGTAATGTGCCCAAACCAATTTCCATCGAGTCAATTCCAACTCATAGATACCCTAAAAGACAAAGTAGAATTGCCCCATAGGGCTTCCAAGGCTGTCATCTTTACAGAGATTGTCACATTTTTCTCCCAATGGCTCTACTTAATTGTCATCAGCTTTCTGGGGTTGCATCTAAGTTCAATGATGAGAACCTAAGTTAAGTATCCACACTTTGAGCATAGTGGCATTTCAGAGGAACAAGGAGCCTGGTCTATGCTTTCCAGAAGCTTCCAGCTAGTAGGCACAATTAGCCTCACTGAGGAAGGTCTTAAATACCAAGAGAATCCCACTTCCAATGTGTAGGTTTGGGAATGCACAAATAGGTTTAATTTCCTCCCGTATTTTCTGAAGGTCCAATCATCTGATTTCCTTTTCAATGGAACATACATTTCAAGGAAACACTAAACACACAAGAACACATACAACATGAAGAGTTTCTGAATAGTTTCTTAGATAGCCTTTAAATGAATAAATTGTCAGCCTCTGGTGTACCTGACACTGTGGTAGAAAATAACTAAATAAATACAACACCCTGCCTAAAAAATAGCAGAACAGGAAAAAAAGTGGAAACGTTTCTGCACATGGTTTTATGCCAAGTCACATTCATTTATTAGTGAAACCAAGAAGATCACAGTTCTGAAAAAAACAAAACAAAACAAAAAACTCAGCACACTAAGACCAGCAAGATCTGCTTTGGCTCTTGAAACAATTTAAAGAGCTGTTTCTTCTCTTACCTTGATGTTTTCATACCCGTAGGTCCCTATATGCTATTGTTATTTGCTGTTTGCAGGCTCTGACTCACAACATAAAACAAGTAAAACAGAGTGGAACATTACCCAGTCCTTCACCATTATCACCACTGCTGGCATGTTTAATTCCATTGTTTCAGCTGCTGTGCCAGTTCATCTTTCTGAGATTTCCTCTAGTTTTCCCTAGTCCTCTATTTAGCCAACCACAGTGTCCTTCTTCAGCAATCAGTCAGCCCCACCTGTTGATGTGTCCAAAGTAAGTGAGTCAAAGTCAGTGCCAATATTCTGTTGTGATTCATATAGTTTTCATTTGTTGATTTTCAGAAACAGATCAACAGACCTTTCTTCCTTGTCTGTCTGAATCAGGAAACTCCACTGAAACCTGTCAACCATGGGGGCCCCACTGTTACTTGAAATACCAGTGGCATATCTTCTATCATAACAGCAACACATAATACACCAAACTGACAGGTAATAGAGATCCATGGATGCACACATACCAAAAACAAAAAAAAAAGTCAAAACAAAAAACCAGAAAGGTAAAGGGTTGTTATCAACATGAGGGGACTTAAAATTCATGAAAAAATGAATTGAAAGTTAATGGAATTTCTTCCATAAACTTTATGAAGTTCCTTCATATAAACAATGCAGGTAGTAGAAACAGCAACCCAAGGCAGGCCTACACCCAGTAGTCAAAAAACAAAAACCAACAAACTCATCAAACATCTGTGTGATAATGTTGCAGGAAATTAATGTTCAGAGCATGGGATGAATTTGATCCATGCTCCTTATGCCTCCAAAATAAATTGAAGGGCATGAAAAAAGAAAATCAATTGATGTATTATCTTTTTAATATTCTAAATGACATAGGCTTCTTTCAAGGTCAGAAAAACCTATGACTACTTAGCTCCATCTAACATTTATTGATCACTTTTTATCATAATAGACAATTTCCATGCCAGTTAACCTATCTAAAAGGGATTTTTCCCACCGTCTGTTGCAGTTTCTCGTACTGTGGTGGCATTTGTGTCACTTAATGCTTAAAACCGTGCCACAGGTATTTCTAATACCAGAAGGATCGCCCATAGTGGACGGTGGATGGATCTCAGAGATTCCATACAAAAACAGACTGGGAGGAAAAGTCTGGCAATCAACTTCTGAAAATTAGGTGATGAAAGCCCAATGAAGAACAATAGAATATTGTCCAATATAGTGCTAGAAAATGAGCTTCCTAGGTCACAGCAATGGGCACAAACCAATGATCACAAAGATGACCCAGAACTGGGCAACATTTGGTTCTGTTGTGCATGGAGTTGTCATAAGTTGGAGCCATGTTAATGACAACTAACATTTAATATGGTAAGGAAAGAAGAGATGGACAAGGAAACATTTCTTAAAAGGAAGCATACCTATTGCACAAGTCTTTGAACCTAATGTCACAGAAAGGACAAAAAAAAATCAACTATTAATAAGGAAAACTCTTCTAACGTGCAGTTATTAAGGAAAACATGAAATAATTTAAAAGGTTAAAATTTATTTAATATTTTTTATATGCATGGCACTTTACTAAGTGTTCAGCAATGGTTAGATTTTGAAATACCTTTCTTAAAAGAATGCAATTCATTAAACCATCCCCATACATTCCAGCATCTCCTAAATTTCAGGGCACACCTCAGAGAACTACAAGTAGTTCCGCAGGGGTCCTTTTGTGCTTGTGCCAATCCACTTTGTCTGCAGTCTCATTGTGAGTACAATGACCACAAACTGGTAGTACTTTAAATAACCAGAAATGTGATTCCACCAAAACTGGATCTATAAGGAATGTGTGTCATCCTACATGAGCCCAAGCAATGTGAGCAGAGCTGCAGCAGCCAAGACCTCAGTCACTCACAAAGCCCTGAGAGTCCCTCAGCTGTGGCATTACAAAGTCTTCCTTTCAGTCACAGATACCCACTCACTTGCACATCTCTGAGGTTACCTGTTGCTTCCTCTGTAGTCCAGGAAAACTTGGAGCTGGGATCACTGGTGCACTGCATACTGCACTCACCTGGAAACTCCGATGTCAGGACGAATTGAACAGGTATGGGGTTCAGCCTGGAAATGGAGCTCTGACTGCAATGTGCAGCTGGTGTCAGGGATCTTTCCTTATGAGACAGTCATGGAAACCCAGCGAGGGAATGCAGGGACACTGCTAAGGGAAGCACAGCATGATCCTCTGTAATGGGCTCACTCAGTTTTAACTGGCACGTACCTGACAGGAGGGCTAAATGGGCCTACTTTTATACCCAAATCATAATAATTGCACACTCTGCTTGACCCCTCTCCAGCACAGTGGCTTTCCATTTAGGATTTCCCCAAAATCCAAGTGTGCTTTCTAAGTAGTCCTGCACATGCTCAAACACTAATCTTGCTGTGTGGAGAAGCAGGAGGCTCACTCATGTGGGTTGTTTGTTCCAGAGCAACTTCTTTCTTTCCACAGTCTCCAACAAGGGCTCAGCTTTTATCAAATCAATCTTGTGACCAACCAAGCTTTGGGAAGAGCTTCTCGATTGAGGACACAGGAGAACTGCTTGTGAGTCAGGCAATTCATAGACTAATGTATCCACCAAGAAACAAAAGAATGGGGAAGAATTGATATTGTCTCTCCACCAAATTAAACTGTTTCTTCTGCTGACCCCTCTCTGTAAAGAGAGCAAGTTTTCTTTTTGTTTTTTGTTTTTTTATAATGCCAAGCTCTGGAGAAAGATGAGGCTTTCTGCTCTCTTGCTGATTTAAAGCCTCAGAAACCCTACACAGGGTAGCTATGAGTTGGAATTCAACAGCACTCAACAACAAGCTAAGCACAAAGTAGGGACTTCACCAGCAGGACTCCTGACTTATGCAGTGTCCCTCTGATATCCTCTCCAATCTAAGAGGTTTACTTTATTTTATTTAACAGGAGAAAAAGCTTTTTTTTTTTTTTTTTTTTTTTTTAACAGAACAGTTTTTTTCAGAACAGTTTTAGGGTTACTGAATAATTGGGCAGAAAGAACAAGACTTTCCATTCTCCCTCTGCTCATAATTCCTTATTTATATGTTGCATTAATATGCCACATTTGTTTTAATTGACTGTTGTTGCTGTTAAGTGCTACTGAGTCAGTACCAACTCACAGCGACCCTATGCACAGCAAAATGAAACACTCCCTGGTCCTGGGCCAACCTCACTATTGTTGCCACGCTTGAGCCCATTGATGCTGCCACTTTGCCAATCCATCTCGCTGGGGGGTCTTCCTCTTTTTCTCTGACCCTCCACTTTACCAAACATGATATCCTTCTCCAGTGACTGGTCCCTCCTACAAAAACACTCTGGTAGCATAGTGGTTACAAGTCAGGCTGCTAAACTCAAGGTCAGCAGTTCAAAACTGTCAGTGGTTCCACAGGAGAAAAGATGAGGCTTTCTGCTCCCATAAAGATTTAAAGCCTCGGAAAGCCTATACAGGGTCACTATGAGTCAGAACCGATTCCACGGCACACTACCACCACCACCATTGGGGCCTTTGTGTTTCTTGCTTTAACTGATGGAGTAATATTAATGCATTATTGTTAAATAAAGTCCATAGTTACATTAACATTCACTCTTTGTTTTGTATAGTTCTCTGGATTTTGACAAATTCATGTTATAGATCCACTATTGTAGGATAAGCACTGAACCACAAGGTTGGTTTAAACCACAAGTTGGCAGTTCAAACTCACCAGCTGCTCCTAAGAAACTCCATGCAGTGTCACCATGAGTAGAAATTGACTCGATGGCACTTAACAACAAACAACACAATATCATGTACAGCATATAATAAAAGTGCCCTGTGTGCCATCCAGTCACTGCTCTCACCAACTCTGAAGCCATGACAACCACTGATCTTTTCACAGTTTCTACAGCTTTGCCTTTCCCAGCACATCATTTAGTGAGAATCAGCCAATGTATACCTTTATCATCACACTAGCTTCTTTCAGACTGACTTCTTTCACTGAGAAATCTTGATTATAACTAAAAATTGGAAACTGAGAATGGTGCTGGTTGCACAGCATAATAATTAATGCCACTAAATTATACATATAAAAATGTTAAAATGGAAACTGTTTTGTTATATATACACTTCATTGTTGTTGCTAGATGCCATTGTGTTGGTTCTGACTCATAGCGACCCTATGCACAGCAGAATGAAATACTGCCTCATTCTGCACCATCCTCACAATTCTTTGAGCCCATTGTTGCTGCCACTTGCTAATCCATCTTGTGTGAGTCCTCTTCTTTTTCATTGACCCTGCACTGTATTAAGCATGATGTCTTTCTCCAGAGACTGATTCCTCTTGACAACACCTCCAAAGAACAAGCACTGAGGTCTTGCTATCCTCGTCTCTAAGGACCATTCTGACTATCCCTCTTCCAAGACAGATTTGTTGGTTCTTCTGGCATTCCATGGTACTTTTAATATTCTTCACTAATACCATAATTCAAATGCATCAATTCCTCTATGGTCTTCCTTATTCACTGTCCAACTTTTTACATGCACAGGAGGTGATTTAAAATATCATGGGGCTTGGGTCAAGCATACTTCAAATTGACAAATTTGCTCTTTACACTGTAAAAAGGTCTTTAGCAGCAGATCTGCCAAATGTAATACATTTTTTGACTTCTTGATTGCTGGTTCCATGAGTGTTGATTATGGATTCAAGCAAAATAAAGTCTTTGACAACTTCAACCTCTTCTTCCAAGTACGGGAAGTCAGACGGAGGTGCGTTTGATTAGTCTAGCAAAGGAAAGAACAGTCCATTCATATCACCAAGATGGCTCATTTTATACCCAGCAAGATAACAAACTTGACCAAGCCCCTTGTTAAATTTCCAGGTTTTTACAATCACAATTAACATTGTTAACAGTCACTCACAACGGAACCACGTCATCCTATCATCATCTTCCCCATCTTCTTACCCAGACTTATCAGGACAAAGTAGTTTGAAGGGAGTTACTCAGGCATGGCTAGAAGAGCCATTAAATAATTCACTGGACTATTCAAATGTGTACTTTTTATATTCTAAATATACATTGGAGTCTGGTGTGATGTTGTAGAATAAGACTGGACTGCTAAGCACAAGGTTAGCAGTTCAAACTCATCAGCCACTCCTCAAAATCCTATACAGGGTCGCTATGAGTCAATTGACTCAATGGTACTTAAGAAGTCCTGGTTAATGCGCTCGAGTGCAAGGTCAGTTTAGCTACGAAGTTGGCAGTTCAAGCTTACCAGCCACTCCTTGAAGACCCTGTTCAGGGTCCCTATGGATTGGAACCAACTCAACGGCACTTAACAGCAATAGTCATTGAGTAGTTTCTATCCTAATGAAAACAGAAAACTGAATATATCATGTCCATACTGGTAGTATACCATAGCTCTCCTTCACTCTCCACCTCCTCCCACCTCCCACCACTTTATACCACCTTCTATCACCTTCTACTACTTTTCACTACTTCTACTACCCTGACATACCCAAACTACCATGGAAAGGAAAGAGAGGGGGAGAAAGTATACCTCTTCCTCTTCCTTAATCAATCACCATCCAGACCTTCTACTCCCACCCCCTTGTCCCCACAAGTGACAGTGCCTGCCCTGATACCCACTCCAGGCATGTATGATCAGAGGTGAGGCTCATGCCGGGGGCATCTTTCATGGAGAGCAATGGAGTAGTTGTGAACAACCTGCTGGCACCCTGAAAGCATGTATCTCCTGTTCTCACACACAGGCATGTGTTTGCAGACAAATTCTAGAACTAGGATATCCGTGTCCTTTAGCCTATCTTTTCCCATTTCTCCTGGAGCAGCGCAAGCTCCCCGAATAAGGTGACATTGAATTATATTTGATTCTGTGTTGGCTGAGAATGCCCAAACAGGTACACCCTCTCCTATTCAAAGTTCCCAAAAACTATTGTTTGTTGTTGGTGCCACGGAGTCAAGAAGAAGCTGGAGGGTTTCTCTTACAATGCCACACCAAATCTAAAGGTTATATACTTACTGACAAGAAGTACAAATACTAGTTTTCTGTGACATCAGGGTGGGAAAACCCTTCCCACAGGGAGCTAAGATACCCTCCTCTATTCCTCACTTCTAACTTCAGCTGCTGCAATTACTCAGCAAAAAGATATGCATGCCCTTGAGGTTCCTCTAAAACAGAGCAGAGTAATTGTTTTGACAGCCTCTTCAAAGAGGCATAAGATAGCCCCCAGAGAGCTCTGGGGTCCTGAGGATATGACAGTGTCTTCTGAGGTCACTGCAGTCATCATGATAATAATAAGAAACACTCCATGGATACCAACAGTACTCCTGGTATAGAGGGCTCCCCCTAAAGCTCCTCAGAGAACCACAGAAGGGAGACACTACTCAGAAAGGAATCCAACAATAGCCGCCGTTGAAAAGCCTGTCCCAGATGGTGGTAACTTCACAGGGCCAGGCCACTCATAGGCTGTCTCCCAATGAGCTCCAACTGTAAACTACCCCTTCTATGGTCTCCCAGAATCACACCCCTGCTCCCAAAAATGCCACATGGAGACACTCCTTCAGTCCTAGAATATGGACCATTATCAAAAGAGAAGATGCCTTTGACCCCAGCCCTGGTACAAGAAGCAGCATCCTCGAGAGATGTGACAGAGCTGGACCACAGAGGAAACCATGTTGAAGGGGCCTCAGGTCAACTCCATAAGGATTAGGAATATCAGAAACACTTTGTACCTCTTATAGTATCCCCTGTGGGCCCATGATCAGCTACTTACAGATTCTTTTGTTTTAGAGGTTGAGTTATATATCTGCACAAGCTCCTTCATGTTGAGGGGCAAAGGGAAGTGTTACACATTGTGGTGAAGTGAATTAAACTTAATATGGCCTTTCTAGCCATAATCTTGGTAACTCTATCAAATGATTGAGTGTGGCTATGTAAATGAGATGCTTATGGCCCACTAAAGGGATTGGATAACTAGCAAATTATTTGCATGAAACACATGGCACTCTGTATAAGTTGTTGTTGTTGAGTGCCGAGTCAGTTCTGACCCATAGTGACCTTGTGTTTCTGAGGAGTGGCTGGTGAACTTGAACCACCAACCTTGCAATTAGCCCACAGCACCACACCAGGACTCTTTGTTGTTGTTAGGTGGAGTCAAGTCAGTTCAGACTCAAAGTGATCCCATGTACAATAAAATGAGACAGTGTCTGGTCTTGTGGTATCCTCACAGTAGTTAATATGTTTGTGCCCACTGTTTTAGTCACTGTGTCAATCTGTCTGATTGAGGGTCTTCAGTTGTTTGCTGATGCTCGACTCCAGCAAGCATGATGTCGTCCAGCGACTGGTCCCTCCATTGGGGGGTCCTGTTGTTGCTGTTAAGTGCCATCAAGTCAGTTCTGACCTATAGCAATCCTGTATAGGGTTTCACAGAAGCAGCTGGTGGATTTGAACTGCCAGTCTTGAGGTTCAAACCAACCTTGCGGTCCAGTGCATATCCTACAGTACCACACCAGTGCTACTTTGTAGGGGTGGGACCATGCAAATCTGGTGTGTGGAACCCTAACTGTTTTGTTGTCCCACTAGGCTTAAAATGAGCTGTCTCAGAGACAGGAAGTGGGAAACCTCAGGATCACAAGGAAAGAAAAGCCAGGAGTGAATACATCTTTTGGATCAGGGATCCCTGCTCTGAGAACCTCAAGACAAAAGAGATAGAGAGAGAGACAGATATAACATCAAAGACAGTCAGAGAGGATGAGAAGCAGCAGCTGAGAAATGGTGGCAGTAGCAGTAGCAGAACCAGGAAACCATTAGGATGAGGTGCAGTGGGTTTCCTGGTCTATGGAGTGTGAAAGCTGAGTGTCTTCAGGCAAGAGGCTTGCTGACAGAGTGGGGTGTCACCAGGCACTTACTGGAAGAGCTAAAGAACTTGGGGAATTACTTAAGCTCTCTGCACCTCTCTCTTCTCATCTGTAAAATGGAGTTTTATGGTAAGACCTATCTTACAGGGTTGTTGAAGGATTAAATAAACAAATGTACTTTAAGCACACAAGACAGTGTCTGGCATGATGTCCTCCAGGAACTGGTCCTTCCAGTGTTGCTGTTAAGTGCCTGAGCAGGGAAGAAGCCAGAGGACTATGGGGCTTAGGGGCCAAGGGCCAGAGAAAGGTGTGGCAAATGGCACGACTGAGAAAAAGTTGTCCTAACCAAAGAAGTACATCCTGAAGCTTTTCTGATTCAAAATTTTAACTTGTTACTTCACTGGTAAACTCTAATTGTGAATATGTAAGTTCTATATGCACATTGCAACAAATTATTGAAACCAACTAAATGAAATAGTGCCTGGTCTTGTGCCATCCTCAAGGTCAGTTGGTGTCAGAATTGATAAAACAGGAAGGATGGTTGCAGCATATCTGATCTTTACCTTATAAGAATCAGACTTGGGCTTTAATTTTGATTCTCCCCCATCTTATGAACTTAAGAGGTCAGACACCTCTTCCACAACACTTTTACAATAGACACTCTTAACTTAAAATACTCCCTACCTCTACTTTGGCATTTCTTGGTAAAGAAATATTTAACATGCTTGGCTGGACTGAAAAGTTTGAGGTTGGAGTCTACCCAGAGGCACCTCAAAAGAAAGGCTTAGCAATTTACTTCAAAAATCAACCATTGAAAATCTTATGGAGATTGTCCTACTTTGCCATACACAGGTTCTTCATGAGTCAAAGTCAATCCACACAACTGTCTTTTTGTTTTTAATCCTGGCTTTATAATTTCCAAGAGGGAGGCAGATATGTACAGGGTAACACAGTCAAGGAAGCCATGGGACTGGCCCTTAAACCCCAATGTTTTAATATCTTGTCTAGTGCATGCTTAGAATGTAGAAGACTCTGAAACACAGCCCAAATCTTCCCAGTAGCCTGCTGAGGTCATCTAAAGTAACACCTTTTTCAACATGGAAACAAGGAAGGCAGAAACAGCCCGTGTCTCCAGGAAACCCACCCACAGGACCAGATGTGCCTGTGGATTCATCTAAAACTAAAATCAAACCTGCCCAGGTTGCAAACCCTAGCTTTAAGAACTACTAACTCTGTACTTCCCAAAGCAGTTGCTTGCATTTTGCCTTAAATGGCATTAGAAGCCTAGAAAGAGCCCCTAGTGAGCAGACTACTCCCTTCCCAGGCCACATGAGACACATGAAGGCAGTCACCAGATCATTACTGGTGTGACAAGGTCCATAACAGTGTCATAACATGAGAAGTGATAATGTCCTTCTCATTATGCCACAGTGGTTTCAATTTGCTGGACCTGAGACAGGGAGGGGGCAGCCAGGAAATGAATCATTTGGGTAGTTTATGTGATAACATTGGTTCTGTGAGTGGGAGGTCAGTCCGCTTCATATGGCTTATTTTTTACAAACATTGCAGCATATGACCATAAACAGACCAACCATCCCCTGGGATGGTTACAGACATCTCCCTGTTGACCACAGGTCAGGCTGCCCTTTTAGCTTCCAATACTTTTTGATATTTCCCTTTCACCTAGACCAGGAGTTCTCAGAGCATTATCTGTGAGCTTGTTAGACCTAATGAATCTGGGCATGTTGTTGTTGTTGTTAAGTGTCATCTAGTTGGTTCTGACCCATAAAGACCCTGTATAGGGTTTCCGAGGAGCAGCTGGTGAGTTTGGACCACTGATCTTGTGGTTCAAACCAACCTTGCAGTTCAAACCGACCTTGTGGTCGAGTGTTTATCCTACAGGACCTCTGGGTAGACTCCACTGAATCTGGGCACAGGTTCCTGCAATATGAGTTTTAACAAGCTCTGCTGGAATTATGATACACCTTAAAGCTTGAGAACCACTGGCTTTCACAGTTGTTTCCCTGTGTCTGGGGATTCCTTCTCACTCATGCAGAACTGTCCCTTCCAACCTACATGGCCAACATACCTTTACACTTAGGCTCTGGCTTCTTCATTGCCAACTTGATAAATTATCCTCATGTGCATGGATTTCAGAGACTAGGATCTCTCTCTCTCTCTCTCTCTCTCTCTCTCTCTCTCTCTCTCTCTCTCATTCACTCTCTCAGCCTGACCTGTTTCTCCCTCAGAGCTTTACCCAGCTCAAGCAGGCCCTTTGCATATGTGCCCTTTGTGTTTAAGTAGGGGTGTCAAGATCCTTGAGAACCTATTAGAAAGTTTCAAACAATAGACAGTGGCAAAGTGAGTTATTCATTGGGCTGCTAACCACAAGCTCAGCAGTTCGAATGCACCAGCCACTCCACAAGAGAAAGATGAGGCTTTCTGCTCCTATAAAGATTTACAGTCTCAGAAATCCTACATAGGGTCTCTTTGAGTCAGTCCAGACTTGATGGCACACAGCAGCAGAAGATGAACAATAATGCACTCCTAGAACAATCAATCACAGCAAGAGATCAAACGTGCAGCTAGAGACTTATAGAGGGATAATTTTTCTTAGAGGATGTATCTTTCACTCTTCATAAAATTCTGCATAACCAAAAATGAATTCCTAATATCTTGGTCCATTTATTTTATGCCAGACACTGTCTTGTGTGCTTAAAGTACATTCGTTTATTTAATCCTTCAACAACCCTGTAAGATAGGTCTTACCATATACCTCCATTTTACAGAGGAGAAAAGAGAGGCACAGAGAGCTTAAGTAATCCCCAAAGTTCACACAGCTGGCATCTTGGGGTGCTTCAATGTAAATGTGGTCCTTTGGCTCTTAGCTCTAAGTCTGGGATGCTAGGCAGCTCTCATTCTTGATAGCTATGCTCTTAATTGTTAATGACTTTTCCATTCACCAAGACCAGCCACCTGCACCTCCACCACTCTTGAAGGCACCAAAGACCAGCCACCTGCACCTCCACCACTCTTGAAGGCACCAAACTGCAACCCCTACAGGACATTCCTCATGTACACCAGATCTTCCCTTACTTCCCCTCATGTAGCATTTGACATTGTCAATCACACCTTTCTCCAGAGCTGGTTTTTCACACTGTGCGTATTCTCTGGGTTCTCTTGTTAAGAAAGTGCTGTCAAATCATCTGACTCATAGAAACTCTGTATAGCATTTCCAAGGCTGTAAAAATCTTTACAGGAGCAGAAAGTCTCATCTTACAGCATGTAAGTTATAATTGCCAACCTGTGGTTCACAGTACAGTTCTTTTCCTACAGTGCCATCAACACTCCCTGGTTGCTCTTATATTCTTGTTTTATGTGGGCATTTTCCTTCCCATTCATTAGATACTGGGGCTTATTTCTCAGCTCAATTCTCCCTGGGCAACCTTACTATCTATAAGCTTCACCCAGACATCTTTTTCAAATTTTCTGTTTACTGGCTTACTGTCTACTTCTCTTAGGACAGCCCTTTGGCACACCCAACCAAATGTGCTCAGAGTCAAGCTCCTAGTCCCCTCCCTGACCTGTCGTCTATTCAGCTCCTGCCCCACATTTATCCATGTGCCCACATCACACACATGGATTCCTTCGTGCTTCCCACTTCTGCATCTCTGGCCAGACACAATTATTTTCTCTGTTTTCAGTTTGTCCCCACAAAAGTTCCTGAATCTCTTACTGCAGTATGGCCCTGGTCACCACATGTGACAAATCTGCACTAGTCTCTTAATGCCACTCTTGCTTCCCATACCTGATCCATTTTTAGCATTTATACTCATGTCTCATGCACAGCCCACATTCTACCTGCATTGCCTCAATAAAGCATGGGTTGCATTGTAAGCAGGCCTTTCACATCCATCACTGTCAGGCAATTCCAACTCAGAGGCCCAATGTGTAAGAATCACACTGTCGCACAGGGTTTCCAAGGCTGTAACAGTCTGTCTATCTTTATCCCATGGAGTGGCTGGTAGATTTGAACCACTGACCTTTCAGTGAGCAGCCAAGCATTGTGCCACTAGTGCTCCTTAGAAAGGCCTTTCAAGGGAGTACTTACTTCTTTCTCCAGTTCACCAGCCCAGATTCATGGATGATTGCAATCTTTACTGTTTTCTAGCTAAAGACATTTGAGAGTGTCATTCCTTGCTCAGGTGTTTTTCCCTCTTAGCTCTGCTGGAGTCACTCCTCATCCCTGAAGCCATGGTTTTAGCCCTTCTATGTCTGAGACTTTAGTACTCCTTGAGTGTTCCTTCTGCACCCTGCCCATCCCTTACAGTGCACTTTTCTCTGGGTATCACACTATGAAGTGACCTGTCTTCTCCACAACACTGAAAGTACAGAGGCCATTTTGTCCCTTTTTACCCCATTACCTGCAGGACCTGACAGTTTGTCAAGGAACCTAATCATCTAATAGAAATGGCTCTGCATTAAGGACAAGTTGCTGAAGACAAACTTGTTACCTTCCTTCAACTTAACCTACACTTCAGATGAAGCATGTACAACGGAACAAAACACTGCATGATCCTAGGCTATCTCCAGGACCAGCTTCTGATCAAATCTTTGTGACTCAGTTTTGCTTAAATTCTTTCATTGTTGCTGAAAATATACACAGAAAGTATTCCCATTCAACAATTTCTATATGTACAATTCAGAATAATTTTTACAATTCAGAATAATAGAGAAGGAACCATTTGGAAAAGGGGGGAGGAAAGTATGGCTTTCATAGCTTGTTATATTCTTCAAGCTATGAAAGCCATACTTTCCTCCCACCTTTTCCAAATGGTTCCTTCCCTATTAACATTAGTCACTGCTCCCTATGCATTCTAGCTGACTTTTTGAGTTGCTGCTGTCAATTTGATCCCATATTGGGAATTCTTCAAAAGAGCAAAACATTCAAGGCAAACATTCGTTAGTAGTAAATAAGCTAACTTCTAATCAGATTTAAAGAAGACTTCATGGGACATTTTTGGTTAAGGTTTAAAAATTGTCTCAGGGCAAGATAATTTCAGAGGTTCATTCAGCCTCAGTGGCTCCAGCAATTCTAGATTCTATGAGAATTTGGAATTCTGTTCTTCATTTTCTCTCTTTTGATCAGGATTCTCCTATACAATCTCTGATCAAAATGTTCAATAATGGAAGTTGGGAACTATTCCATCATTCTGATCTTGTGGCACAGAAGGTGTTTGCTCCTGAAGGAAGCAGGCACACATTCCGTTTCCTCTTACTACTCCTGACTTTCATTTTTCCTCTGATGCCCCAAGCAAACAGAAACAATTTGTTGTTGCTTGGATGACCACTCACAAACTTTTAAGACCCCAGTCACTATGCCATAAACAGAAGCACACGAAATACAATATTAGGGCAATCAGCTAGATGTCTCGTGAAACCATGACCAAGAAATTAAATCCATGGAGTATTTACTTGTATGTAAGCAGCTGATTTTTTTTGTTAAGAGTATAGATCACACATTTGCTAATGCAATTTATTACACCTGTATACAATTTGTTGACAACAATTTTACCTGATCTGTGTAGCATTACTCTCAATCAGTGAATTTTCCATCACTATAAGCAAAAACTCCATGTTCCATAAGCAAAACCTAACTTTTTCCTTCTCCTTCCCATTCCTGGTAGTGATGGTGGTGGTGGTCATGTGCCGTGAAGTTGGTCCCGACCCACAGCCACCCTGTTTAGGATTTCTGAGGCTATAAATCTTTACAGGAGCAGAAAGCCTTATCTTCTCTTGCAGAAAAGCTGGTAGTTTTGAACTGCTTATCTTGAGGTTAGCAGCCCAATTCATAACCACTATGCTACCAGAGCTCCTTCCATTTCCTGGTAACCACTAACAAAATTCAGTCTCTAATTTGCCTATTTTTATCTTTTTATATAAGTGAGGCCATATATATAGTGTTTCTACTTTTTTATTGGTTTATTTCATTCAACATTCATGGTATAGCATGTATCAGGACTTCATTTATCTTTCTAGCTCACTCATTGGACAATTTTCAACACTTGATTACCTGATCTTTCTTCCTAGTATTAGTCTGAAAGCTCCACTGGAACCCATTCAGCATCATAACAACAGTCACAGGCAGGTGGTGGCTGATCTTGAAGTACATGGGCCAGGAATTGTACATGGGCCTTCCAAATGTTGTTGGTAAGTACCAGGTTGAAAGTACACACAGCAAAACATACATCCATTCAGTAATTTCTTCATGTTATGCAACCACAGTCTCTCTGCTTTTCCAAATTGTTTTTGAGTGGTTGATAGGTTTGAATAGCTGACCTTGCAATTAGCAGTCCAGTGCTTATCTTATAGTGCAAACTTGCCTTGAATCCTGTGATGAACCAGCAGGCTCCCCTGATCTCAGCTGCATCTGCTATGGCCAGTTCCAGAAGCTCAAGAAGACTGTACTTGCCCAAGTTCAGCACAACTTTCAGCTTTCTTCCCTGAGGCCACAAGGCCACCTGCAAGTGGAGTGCTAGCAGTTAATGGTTAAGGGAAAGCCCCACCAGAGAGGATGGACATAAGGCCAGAGAAACACTGGCTCCATCCCACAAATGGGTGGTCCTTGGAAGTGCTAGGCATTGCTGTTTGACACACAGACATTTATCAGGAGCTGACTGCAGGAGAGAACTGGGAGCCCATTTTGTACAGGTATTGGACCAAAGGGTGAAGGGTCCAGAGAAGAATGTGATGTTGTGAGGGAGTCCATGTCTCAGGGGAGAGAGAATGTAAGTACCAGTCTTCAGGAAACCTGACAAACTACTGCTGCAGGTAAATGCAAAACCCAATAGGTGAGAAAGATGACATTTGATTCCACAAAGAGCTGAATAAAAGAGATGGTTTGGGCAGTCTGGTTTCTGCCCCAGAACAGGACACCTGATAACTCTGGTAATTCTAATCAAGAAAACGGAATCTTCATTTGACCCAACTAATAGTCTCCCTGTCACTCCCTGCTGCCAGTTGGCTGGGCTCAGTTCCAGAAAGAAAGTGCCTACCTATTTGCATTACTGTCTTCTCAGAAATGTACTGCAATCTGAGGCAGTCTACTTGGGATTTAATTTTAAAATGTATTTATATCCAGAAAGGTGACTTTCCTAGTTCCCATTTTTTTTTTTGTTTTTTTTAAGTTTTTTATGCTGTAATTTTTCCTGGCTTTTTCCTAAGTCAAAACACATACAGAGGAATAACTGAGGAATCTATGAAACGCATCTCTCAAGGTTATTTCAAGTGAATCATCTAGCTTTCCCTCTAAGCCATAATTCAAGTCAGTAGCATTTTACTGCTTTCGTCCTGTCTCTCCTGAAGCAAATTATTGTAGCTAATGTTAATGGTCTGTAAGATACACACTGAAATATTAACCAAAGAGTTGGTGATTTAAACCCACCAGCTGCTCCTTGGAAACCCTGCAGAGGGTGGGTAAGAGCTGGAACCCACTCACCAGCAGTGTAAGACCATAACAATGTTAATGGTCATATGTTTGATCCTGAGTTGTTGTTTGCCATCAAGTTGACTCTGACTCATATATAACAGGGAAAATATTGCTCAGTCCCCACATCATCTCCATGGTTATGTATCTGTTTCAGTCCATTGTTGTGGCTACTTTGTCAATAGACCTCAAAATGATGCTTTCTCTCATTTTCTTTGGCCTGCTACATACCAAACATGATGTTTTTTCTAGTAATTGGTCTTTTCTGATGACATGTCCAAAGTAAACAAGTCAAAGTCTGCTTCTAAGGAACATTCTAGCTGCATTTCTTCTAAAACTGATTTGTTCGTTCTGTTGGCAATCCATAGTACATTCAATATTCTTGCCCAGGAAACATCAAGGCAAGTGGTTGGGTCCCCTCAGTGCAAACTCCCTTCCAAGACTAAGACTCAATGGGAATACACGCTCTGATTGGTGACCACGCTCGACACCGATAAGGGGAAGTGAGGGAAAAACAGCAATGAAGCGGTGAGGTAAGCCCTACAACGTTCAATAGACTTCTGTGAACCCGGGTGAAGACCTGGTCGGCCAGCAGTGTGGCAAGACCTGGGGACTCTTGGGCCCAGAGTCAGATAATACCCACTTATCCTGGCTTCAGTGACTGGATGATCAGAGCTCAACCAGAAGTAAAAAGAAGAGGGGAAAAAAAAAAAAAAAGTATTCTCATACAATTTGATGAACTTGACCTACACCTATGGAAGCAGTAGCTCAAAAGAGGGAACAAGTCCTTACAGCAAGAATCATCCCCACCCCCTCCACACACAGAGTAGACAGGGATGGGCAACTTGGACATTGGCTACCCAAAATGGGGGGTAGGGGGCTACAAAGGCAAGAAGTGACTGGCTTACAAGCTTTCAAGGGGGAACCTAGATCCAGAGGGCCTGGAGGAAGGTAGAATCTCCAGTGAGTAGTATTCAGTCTGACTAGGCAGGGCTGATGCAATGAAATGCAGATGGGTCTCTTGTGATACAATAGTGACTAATTGTTATCAGGACTGATTGTAAGGGTCGGAAATGTAAAGGCAGACGTTTTATAGCAAGGAGGGGAGTGATTAACTTTTCAGTCTAGGAGCGGAGGTCCCTAGGACCATCAAGGGAGACGAGCAGAGAGCAGGACCCTACCCAGAGAAGCAGTGATACCTGAAATGGAGCCAGAGATGATGATGTGGAGCGATGGAGCAGCTGGAGATTTTAGATCCAGAGAGGGAAAGCGACTGTGTGCTGAAGACCTGGGGGGCACAGGGAAAGGATTGCATGGAGGGGATTGTAACCATGGCAATGAGACTATATACGATAGAATGAATGTAAAACTAATGTTCTCCCATGTAAACTATCACATAATTCACAATATAACATTTAAGAAAAAAAAAAAAAAAAGAATCCCTAGGTCAGTTTAAGCAGTCTTATTTTAACATGACTTAAGTATGTAAAACTATAAAATTATGCATACATTTTAAGAGCTTTACAGCTTTTATATAACTATAAAATCTAAACAGTTTTCCTATTGCGTACTTGTTGTTAAATGCTGTCGAGTCGATTCCAACCCATGGCGACCCAGTGCATAGGGTTTCCGAGGGGCTGCTGGTAAACTTGGACCACCAACCTTACCGTTCAAAGGGCTTTGTAGTCTGCCACATTAACCCACAGCATCAAACCAGGACTCCATATTGAGTACTACAAAACTACAAAAACAATGGACTACAGAGAAGAAACATTAATTTAATGTGGCAGGTGAGGTCATTTGTAGAAACCAATTTGTCTCTACTCAACCTAGAGCAAAAAGCTGTGGTCTTGTGACTAGTTTCATAGACAATGTTTCTGGATTTTACCTTCAAGAGAATAAGTGTCGAGGATGCCCGTCTACCTTCACTACGTGGCTCCAGTGGGCCAGAGGTGGATGAGGCATCATGCTCTCAAAACACTGCCCCGAGCTCGCTTTCAATGTATCCTTCCCCTTCTCCCGAAAGGACCCTGTCACAGTCTCCTCACTGCCCAGCTGCTCATCATCCTTGCTCCACCATCTACACCCAGTGTGTCTGCTGACAAACACCAACCTAACCACGGCACTCCACAGCTTCATGTTCCTTGGGTTCTCATTGCATTCTGAATAAAATACGCTCTTTTCTTTGTTCTAAAGAAGCCCCCTGGCCTGACCTCTGCCCACTACTTCAACACACATAGGTTGCCCATACACCCTTCCTAGTCACCATCTTATTCTCTGACCCAAACTTTCAGGTCTGTTCCACCTCGGGTCTTGGTTTAAGTTTTGTCCCTGCCGACAGTGCTCTTCATCATGATCTTACTTCAAGCCCTCATGTCAGCTCTCACACCACCATCTCAAAGAGGCTATTCAGCCACACCTGAACAGCCAGTTGTCTGCCCAGTAGCTGACTTCTGCACAGCACTTGGTACTCTCTGCTATGCACTTTTTCCATGTGTTTGTTAGGAGTACTGGTTAAGGCAACACAAACTGCTGTACCATGTTGTTGTTGTTGTTGTTAGGTTCCATCGGTTTGGTACCGACTCATAGCAACCCTATGCACAACAGAATGAAATACTGCTCTCGTCCTGGGCCAAGCTCACAGTTGTTGTCACACTTGAGCCTATTGATGCTGCCACTTTGCCAATCCATCTCACTGGGGGTGTTCCTCTTTTTCTCTGACTCTCCACCTTACCAAACATGATATCCTTCTCCAGAGACTGGTCCATCCTGACAATATGTCCCAAGTATGAGATGAAATGTGGTCATCCTGGCCTCTAAGGAGCTCTCTGGATGCACTTCTTCCAACACAGAACTGCTGTACTATATAAACCCCAACTATCATGGTTTCAAAAGACAAACTTCAAATTCACTGTACATTCATATAAAATAACAATGACTGCTCCTGAAGGGCAGATGGTTCTCCTCCAAGTAGTGACTCAGGGACCCAGACTCCTACCATGTTAGGCTCTTCCACCTTCACAACATGGCTCTTATGGGAAGAGTAGGAGAAGTGGTCAGGGCATCAACCCACACAGACAGGGCTCTGAGTGGGCATGCCCTGTCACTGACTGTCCTGTGAGGAGGCTGCCTCTCTCCCCTTCCTGTTCACTCAGATTGCTGTGAGTCACTTGTTCAGTCAGCCCTAGGACTTCTTCTGTTGGGAACAGTGTCATAAATAAGCCTGTAGACACAGGCACAGAACCCATGGGCCACATTTATGTGGCAGGTATTTGGATAATTCATTGTTGCTGCTAAGTGCTGCTGAATTGGTTCCGACTCATAGCAACCCTTTATATACATCAGAACAAAACCCTGCTGTGTCCTGCTCCACTCTCACAATTGTTATGTTTGAGTATGTTTGTATTAATCTTTGAAAATTATCACCAAAAGAGAAACCCCAAAGTGTTCATAAAGTATTCATATACAAGGGGCTTCAAAGAGTTCCTGGAAAAATGGAATTAAAAGATAATGGAATTTTCCATAAGCTTTTTGAAGTATCCTCAATAAATATATGTTTGCTGTTGTTGCTAAGTGCCACCGAATTGGTTCCTTCTCATAGTGACCCTGTATAGGTTTCTAGGGAGTAGCTGGTGAGTTTGAACTGCCAACCTTGAGGTTTAAACAGACCTTGCAGTCTAGTGCTTATCCTCTAGCACCACACCAGGGTTTTAACAAACATATATGTAGATGCATATGAGAATATTGCACACACTCACACATTTATGTCCCTGGGTGACAAAACAGTTAAGCACTAGACTATTAGCCAAAAGGTTGGGGGTTCAAACCATGAAAAACCTACTGATCTGCTTCTGAAAGTCTAGAAAACTTTACAAAGCAGCTACCCTCTGTGCACATGGGGTCTCCATGAGTCAGAACTCACCTGTATGCAACTAACAACACACACATCTATGCATATATGGTGGTGGTGATGTGCTGTGGAGTCAGTTCCAACTCATAGCAACCATTTATAGGGTTTCCGAGGCTATAAATCTTCATAGGTGCAGAAAGCCTCATGTTTCTCTTGTCTATACATATGTGGACCCCTGGTGTGTACTATAGGATGAGCACTGGACTATGAACCACCAGGCCAATAGTTCAAACCTACCAGCTGCTCTTGGGAAACCCTACATAAAGTTGCTATGAGTTGGAATTGACTTGATGACACTTAATAACAGCAACAACAGCATACATATATAGTGGAAACAAATTAAGACCAGCAATACGAGCGTAACCAGAGGCTTAGAGGCTACTTTTCACAGTGTGAATCCCTGGATGGTGCAAAGGTTTGAGCCCACCCAGAGGTGACTTGTTAGAAAGAGTTGGTGATCTGCTTCTGAAAGGTCATAGCCTTGACTGAAATGGGGGATTCTGGACTGTGGGGTGCCATGGTCTGTCTAGGCTGCCAAAGGCTTGTTCTAAATGCTGCATGAAGAAGGGTTGCAGCAAAGGTTGGTGCAGGAATCTATTGAAGTCCATCCACAGGTCACTGAATAATCCAGGCAAGAGATGACAGTCATGGTAAACAATGGCAGCAGTACAGGTGGGTGAGAGTGGCCAAATCCTGAAAATATTCTGAAGGTAGAGCTGATAAGGACCGAAAAGACAGCCTAGGTTCCAGTTCAACAAATGCAACATCTGAAAACATAAATGTAGATCACAAGCCTACAATGTCTTCTAAGAGTTGCCACCTGTTTCCATTTACAATCTGTGTACTCTTAATTTGTCACTACTCTAAAAGATTGGAGCTCGTATTTCTCAGATCAGGAAAAAGGGAAGGCAGATGACCCAGTTAACAAACAGTAACAACAACAGAAGAAAGCACATCTATATCCACCTAACACAGACTTCAAACACACACATACAGAAATCTGGGATGCCTGGGGTTTAGGGACAGGTGATGCCACACATGGCAATAAAAGCAAAGGTATTACACATGAATGTGACTGCATCAGGGACCCCTTAGGTCTCCTAAGACACTGACTGTTATACTTTTCCCCAACTTTCCTGACTAAGTAAGTCTGGGAGGGAGCATGATTCTGTAATTCTAGCAAGTGCCCAGGCACTGATGATGATGCTGAGAATTGTTACTCTGTAGTAGTCTTTGCTTACCATCTGCCTTAGACTCTGTTTCTAAAAGAAGTGAAAGAAGAGATTAACCAGAAGACAATGTCTGCCCTGTCAAAGGTAAGAAAAGAGACCCACATCTTCAAAGATATAAATACTATACATACTCTTTAAGTCTTAAACAAAAGTAAACCCAAGTCAAAGACAACGTAGATCACCTAGATGAAGACAATCATAGACATCATGATGCATTTTCAAAGTTCTGTCTGCACACGGGGACCTTTCACAGGGCACAGAGAACAAAGGAATATCCTTCCACAACTATGCCTGATGGGGCAACAACCACACGTCACATACACACACCAGACTTACAGACGGCAGGGAGTGTGTTATTGCATGTAGGAACATTTATAGTCTATGATGCTCTCGGGGTATGACATCTTAACTATGTGACCGCTAAGGAGTATGTCCAGGAATGTTACTGCAAGAGCTGGCTAGGGAAAGTGGCCCCCAAACCTGCTTTTAAACACACTGTTTCTAACGCTGACAATTTAGCTGTCAGAGGTGCATGAGGTACTCAAGAAAAACTGGCATCTGAACACTTAAACCTAGGTACAAGATGGAATTAAGCTCTGTTAAATTGGAGTCCTGGTGTGGCACTGTAGAATAAGCACTGGACCAGAAGATCGGTTTGAACCATAAGATTGGTGGTTCAAACTTGCCAGTCACTTCTTAGAAATCCTATACAGGGTTGCTGTGAGCTGGAACTGACTGAACAACACTTAACAACAAGCTGGAGTCATTCATAGGCAAAAAGCCTTTAGATGTTGTGCTCCACAGCATTCCCAAAGTGAGTAAGTTAAAGTGTGTGCACTTAGAGGTAACATTTCAATTACTTGTAAAACTCTACTTGTGTGATACTGTTGTGGAAAAATGGTGGCTCATGTTGGCTGCCATTAGAAAAGTCAATTACTCAGAGACAAGGGTGTCATGAAACAAGCGAGGTTTAAAGGACATAGACTATATAGGAGGCAGAGGGACTACAGGCCCTCCAAAAGAGGAGAAAGGGAAAAGAGGATTTATAGTGATTTCAGCATAGGGTGGAGGTCCAAGGACTTTCAGAAACTTCTTCATTGTTCTTCTTATCTCAAGTTGTACTGATACCTCAGGAGAACTTCAGGAAATTCTTTATTCCTATAATAGCCCTCTATGGACAATGAAGATCACAGACGAGTTGATGCATTTGAATTATGGTACTTGAGAAGAATACTGAGGGTACCATGAACTGCTAAAGAACAAACAAATCTGTGTTGGAAGAAGTACACCCAGAATGCGCCTTAGAAGCCAAAATGGCCAGACCTCATCTCTCATTGTTGTTGTTAAGTGCCATGGAGTTGTTTCCAACTAATACCGACCCTGTATAGGGTTTCTGAGGAGCAACTGGTGGGTTTGAACTGCTGACCTGGTTCAAATTCCCGTGCTGATCATACAGTGCCACACCAGGAGTCTATATATTGGACATATTATCAGGAGGGACCAGTTCCTGGAAAAGGACATCATGCTTGGTAAAATGGAGGGTCTGTGAAAAAGAAGGAGACCCCTAGTGAGATGGATTGGCACAGTGACAGTAGCAATGGGCTCAAGCATAGCAACAATTATGAGGATGGCGCAGGACCAGTGGTGTTTCATTCTGTTGTACACAGGGTCACTATGTGTAGGAACCAGTTCGACAGCACATAACAACAATATCATAATAGCCCTCATTGTTGCTAAGTGTTGTTGAGTCATTTCCAACGCATAGTGACCCTGTATAGGATTTCTGAGGAGTGGCTGGTGGGCTTGAACCAACACCTTGCAGTTCAAACTAAACTTGCAGCCCAGTGCTTATCCTTCAGTGCCACACCAGGACTCCAATAGTCCTCATGTTGTTGTGACTGTTGTTGTTGTTAATGTTAAGTGTTACTGAGTCTGTTCCAAACCACAGCAGCTCTGTATAAGGTTTTCTGAGGAGTGGTTGGTGAATTTGAACCACTGAGCTTACAGTCCCGTGCTTATCCTACAGCACCATTCTAAGACTCCAACAGCCCTTGTGGTGGGTGTTAAGTACTAATTAATCTAAAGAAAAATACAGAATATTAGCACTAAGGACCTTTCTCCTGACAAAATTCCCTCTCTTTTTTGCTAGTTTCCCATTCTTGGGAAATAGGGTGATGTTCTCATCTGGCTGCCTCCTCATGATTGAGGGTGTTGTTGTTAAGTGCCATCGAGTCAGTTCCGACCCATAGTGACCCTATATAGGGTTTCCAAGGAATAGCTGGTGGGTTTGAACCATTGACCTTGTGGTTCAAATTGACCTTGTCGTCCCCGCATGAGGACTTATTAGGGTAACTGGCTACTAGGGTTCTTGTAAGCCAGTGGAAGTCAATGATGCCTTGTTTGATTTGGTGGCTTTTCTCAGTCTGTAGAATGCCTCCTGTGATTACTTTAATGAAGCAGCATTTTTGTTGTTGCTGTTAAGTTCTGTTGGTTCCCACCCACAGCGACCCTGTATAGGGTTTCTGAGGAGCGGCTGGTGAGCTTGAATCACCAACCTTGCAGTTCAAACCAGTTTTGCAATCCAGTGCATTAATCCACAGCCTCAGAAACCCTGTACAGGGTCACTATGAGTCAGAACTCTACAGTACTTAACAACAACATCATCAGCAGGGTACACAGGTGCAAATTAGGATTACTATAATCACAAGGGTGATAACTAGAGTTAACCATGAGCCCAGAGTAGGAAAGTCTCTTCAGCCCTAGTTCTACCTCTCCAGAAGTGTTGGTCCATGCACAGCTTGTCTTATTGAGGATGGTACAAGTAGAAAACCAAGGGCAATGCCTAGGAAAGCTTCTCCTGTTTTTGTTCATGTGCTGGCTATAGGAAGTGCTTCAAAACTTACTTTCAAATCATCTGTCTCTGACTTAGGCAGTTCAACCATCAGAAGTGTATGAGGTACTCTAGAAAACCAGACATCTGACCACAGAAATCTAGGCACAAGATGAAACTAAGATCTGCCTGGCTGGAATCCAATGCAGGTAAAATGTCTTAAGATTTCAGTCTATCCTCTGGGTCAGATATTGAGGGAAATCATTCTGACAACTACAACCTGAACTTTGCTATATTCCAAGATGTCACCCATAGTAAGCTCTTTAAACTTGCCAGATACCATCTGATCTCTTCATCAGAACTTCAAACAAGTGTGACATCTCTGTTGCGCTTATCATAGATTTGAGCAGAGTCAAATGCACATCATCTTGGTCACAGCCATCTCTTTCCCTCTAACATGCTAACAATGAAGGCCTACTATGAGCAGGATGTAAATACGTTTTATTATTCTTCATAATGGATTACAAGCTGGACTGCTAACCACAAGGTCAGCAGCTCAAATCAGTGAGTGGTTCTGTGGGAACCTTATTCAGAGTTGCTATGAGTCGGAACTGACTCAGTGGCACACAACCACCACCACCACCACTATTACTCTTCATAAAGATGACCTAATCCATGTGATGCTGTAGTCCATGGGCAGCATAGTTATTGAGTGATTTCAAATAATACTCATTCCCTAAGGTAAAAAATTAGTCTGTAGAAACCTAGGGCAGGTAATACAAAAGCAAAGGATATGAAAATATATGTTAAACATAAAATTTTTACTAGTCTATAAACTCAAATTACCAAGGTAAGGAAACCTTCAAAGCAACAGAGATTCAACAAAGTCCAATGACCTCAGAACTTCAAGACCTTGGAATTAGCCATCTTTTGCTCCTCCCTGACTACTGGGGTACTTCTTCTCTAAGTCTAAATGGAATGCTCTAGTTTCTTAAAAATGTGACAATTGTAAATTTAAAGTTAAATACACCAAAATTCAATTTATTCTAGTAGAGTTTCAATTGAGTCTCTCTGAGTTCTCTTTCAAAACATAATATTTGGGAGTAAAATCATGTAAGCTAGAGGATCAAATTTCTCTCACTTAAGAAAAAGATATGATTGGCAATATAAGATAACGTGAGGCCTCTTGTAGAGGGTCTATCAAAAACATCCCAAATGTTCTTCCCAAGGGTAAACTTCCCTTCTCTACCAATTGTCACCAGTCACTTTCTCTGAGGTAGGATAAAACACATATGTCCAAGAAGGAAGACCAGTTAATACCACTGTTATTCAAATTTATGTAACCAACTAAAGCAGTTGTGATGAAATTGAAGAATTCTACTATAGGAGGCCATAAAATGAGGGATATCATTGCTGATGTCCAGTGGATCTTGGCTAAAAGCAGAGAATATCAGAAAGATGTTTACCTGTGCTTTATTGAGTACACAAAGGCTTTTGGTTATGTGGATCATGACAAGCTATGGACAATATTGCAAAGTATGAGTATTCTAGTACACTTAATTGTACTCATGAGGAATCTGTACATGGACCAAGAGGCAGTTGTTCAAACAGAACATGGGAACACTGATTGGTTTAAACTGAAGAAAGGTGTAAGACAAGGTTGTATTCTTTCACCATATTTATTCAACCTGTATGCTGAGCAAATAATCCAAGAAGCTGGGTTATATGAAGAAAATGTGGCATCAGGATTGGAGGAAGACTCATTAACAACCTGCGATATGCAGATGATATAACCTTGCCTGCTGAAAGTGAAGAGGACTTAAAATATTCACTGATGAATATCAAAGAGCACAGCTTTTGGTATGGATTACATCACAATGTCAAGAAAACAAAAATCCTCACCACTGGACCAATAAACAACATTCTTATCAATGGAGAAAAGATTGAAGTTGTCAAGGACTTCATTCTTCTTGGATCAACTACCAACACTCATGGAAGCAGCAGTCAAGAAATCAAATGACGTATTGCAATAGGCAAATCTTCTGCACAAGACTTTTTTAAAGCGTTGAAGAGCAAAGATGTCAGCTTGAGTACTAAGGTGCGCCTGACCCAAGCAATGGTATTTTCAATAGCCTCATATGTATGTGAAAGCTGGACAGTGAATAAAGAAGACCATAGGAGAATTGATGTTTTTGAGTTGTGGTGTTGGTGGAGAATATTGTAAGTGCCATGGGCTGCCCATAGAACCCACAGATCTGTGTTGGAAGAAGTGCAGCCAGAGTGCTTCTTGGAGGCCAAGATGGTCAACCTTCATCTCTCGTACTTTGGACATGTTGTCAGGAGGGAGCAGTCACTGGAGAAGGATATCATGTTTGGTAAGGGGGAGGGTCAGAGAAAAAGAGGAAGACCCCCAACAAGATGGATTGGCCAGGTGGCAGTATCAATGGACTCAAGCGTGGCAACAGTGGTGAGGTAGGCCCAGGATCAGGCAGTGTTTCGTTCTGCTGTGCATAGGGTTGCTATGAGTCGGTACTGACTCAATGGCACCTAACAACAACAACAAACCACTTCTTCAGTCTGAAATTGATCAAACATGCAATTAAGATGCACTGATAATTACTAGTGATTGGAAAGCCAAGGTTGGAAACAAAGAGGAAGGATCACTAATTGGAAAACATAGCCTTTGGTGATAGAAGCAATGCTGGAGGTCACACTATAGAAATTTGCAAAACCAATGATTTATTCATTGCAAATTCTGTTTTAAAACAACATAAAAGGCCCCATCAGATGAACTACAAAGGAAATCTGTGGAAGAGATGGTGAAAAACCAAAATATCAGCAAAAACAAGGCCAGGGTCAGGCAGACTGTGGAGCAGATCATCAATTGCTCATATGCAAGTTCAGGCTGAAGAAATTGAAAACAGGTCCACGAGAACCAAAATATGACCTTGAACAAATCCCACCTGAACTTAGAGACCACCTCAAGAACGGTTTTGATGCATTAGACACTAATGACTAAAGACCATAATAGTTGTGGGAAGACATCAAGAGCATCATATAGAAAGAAAACAAATCACTGAAAAAACAGGAAATAAAAGACCAAAATGGATGTCTGAAGAGACTCTGAATTTGCTCTTAAGCTTAGAAAAGCAAAGCAAATGGAGGAAATGAGAAGGTAAAAGAGCTAGATGGGAAATTTCAAAGAGCAACTCAAGATGGTAAAGTATTATAATGAAATATGCAAAGACCTGGAGTTAGAAAATCAAAAAAGGAAGAACACGCTGATCATTTCTTAACTGACAAAACTAAAGAAAGCATTCAAGTCTCAATTGCTACACTGAAGGATTCTATGGACAAAATATTGAATGACACAGAAAGCATCAAAAGAAGATGGGAGGAATATATAGAGTCACTGTACCAAAAAGAAGTGGTCAATGTTTAAACATTCCAAGAAGTAGCAAACCAGGAAAAGCGTGTGTCACTTTTTTGTATCCTTTCAATCTGTATGCTGAGCAAAGAATCTGAGAAGCTAGATTATATGAAGAACATGGCATCAGAATTGGAGGAAGACTCATTAACAACCTGTTATATGCAGATCATACAACCGTGCTTGCTGGAAGTGAAGAAGACTTAAAACACATAAAATACCACAGTCTGCCTTATGGATTGCACCTCAATGTAAATGAAACAAAAATCTTTACAGCTGGACCAATAAATAACATCATAGTAAATAGAGAAAGACTGAAGTTGCCAAAGACTTCATTTTGCTTGTACCCACAATTAACACTCATGGAAGTAGGAGTCAAGAAATCATATGATATTGCAAAAGCAAATCTGCTACACAAGACCTCAGTTTGAGAATTGACAGAAACAACTCATTTAAGACATGATATTTTCAATTACCTCATATGCATTTGATAGCTGGGATAGTAGGAAGACAGTAGAAGAATTAATATATTTGGATTACTGACATAAAGAAGAATTTTTTAAGTACCATGGACTGCCAGAAGAACAAAGAAATTTGTATGGGAAGAAGTATAACCAGAATGCTCTTAGAAGCCAGGATAGCAATATTTTATCTCTCATACTTTGGACATATTATCAGGAGGAAGCAATCCCTGGAGAAGAACTTCATGCTTGGTTAAGTGAAGAGTCAGCAAAAACAAGGAAAATCCCCAGTGAGCTGGATTGACACAGTGGTAGTAGCAAGGGGCTCAAACATAACAATTGTGAAAATGGTAGTGTTTCTTTCTGTTGTGCATAAGGACACTATGAATGGAACCAATTCAATGGTATCTAACAACAACAAAAACATAAAGCCTAAAAACTGTCAAAATAAAAGTATGTTTAAATGTCTCAAGATTTCTTTGTACATTTAACTAGGGGAAATAAGGTGCTTTAACATTCTTAGGGAAAACAGAGGCATTGAAACTAGCAAAGCAAGAAGTCAAAACAATTTCTACTAGTTTGCTCTCTCAGTCTATCTTAACCAGTAGTCTCTTAATATTCCCATGAGAAAAAATATAATTAGACCAACAAAGCGAGAAGACAAAAATAGTAACTCTAACACATACACAGATTTAACTCCTTAAGCTGCTACTGGAAAAAAGACAGAGCAGCTTTCTTCTAACAAAGCAAAAAGCTAAATCAATAGCAAAAAAAACCATGAAGACTTGTTGAAATAAAAGCATTTCATTTTTCTCTGTAATGTCCCAGTGTGGCGCTGTGGGTTAATGTACTGGGTTGCAAAGTTGGTTTGAACTGCAAGGTCAGTGGTTCAAGCTCACCAGCCACTCCTAGAAACCCTATACAATGTCACTATGGGTCGGAACTGACCTGACAGTGCTTAATAACAACAATAATGTTAAAATAAGTTGACCCATAAACACACATATGGCAAAAAATTTAAAGAGTTTAAAAAGGCCATCCAGAGGCAAAATGATATATTTATGAGTGTTATTATTATGGATCATTTAAACAAAATGATTTTTCAACAGAGCTCTCAAAAGGAACCTCATGGAAGGAAACCAGGATCTATGTTTCTGAGAAAATGATTAAACAGTTTTATGTTTCTCTTTGTGATTTTCTATGTTGTAAGATCATAGATCATCTTTAAAACAGCACAACATAAAAGAAAACAATACATTCAAAACACAGCCATGGTTATCAAAACAGCCTGGCACTGGTACAATGAAAGACACATAGATCAATTGAACAGAACTGAAAACCCAGAAGTAAATCCATCACCTAAGGTCAGATGGTCTTTGATAAAAGGCCAAAACACATTAAATGGGGATGAGATCGTCTCTTCAACAAATGTTGTTGTTGTTGTCAAGTGCTATTGAATAGGTTCTGACTTACAGTGACCCTAATAGTATTTCTGAGGAGTGACTGGTGGGTTTGAACTGCCAACCTGCTAGTTAGCAGTCCAGTGCTTATCCTACAGAGCCACACCAGGATTTCCTTCAACAAACGGTTCTGGCAAATTTGGAAATTTGTTTGCAGAAAAATGAAACAAGACCCACATCTCATACCATAAACAAAAATGAACTCAACATGAGTTAACAGACCTAAATTAATGACCTGCTACTGGTGTGGCACTATGGGCTAATGTGCCAGACTGCAAAGCCATTTGAACTGCAAGATCAGTGGTTCAAGCTCACCAGCTGCTCCTCGGAAACACTATACAGGGTCGCTATGGGTCAGAACCGACTCGAGAGCACTTCAAAACAACAACATTGCTGCT
>NW_006408723.1:3174654-3175872 GCF_000296735.1 Chrysochloris asiatica | reverse complement strand
GGTTGGTAGTTATGTGCTGTGGAGTCGGTTCCAACTCATAGCGACCCTGTACAGGGTTTCCGAGGCTGTAAATCTTTACGGGAGCAGAAAGCCTCGTCTTTCTCCCACGGAACAGCTGGTAGTTTCCAATTGCTGACCTTAAGGTTCGCAGGCCGATTCGTAACCACTACGTTACCAGAGCGCCAGAGCATCAGGACTAGAACTATAAAATTCATCAATGAAACAATAGGGACGAACTTAAAGGCTCTGATACATGCCATAAATATACTATCAAGCATAACTTAAAACATACAAAGAGAAGATAAAATAGATGACTGGGACCCCTAAAAATTAGGCATCAAAGGGTTTCACCAAAAGAGTAAAAATAGAACCCACAGTCTGGGAAAAAACTGTTGTTAGTGATTTATCAGACATAGGACTGTTGTTAAATGTCATCGAGTAGGTCCTGACTCATGGTGACTCATAGCAATTATAGGGTTTCTAAGGATCAGCTGGTGGGTTTGAACTGCTGACCTTAGATCCAACAGTGTCCCACCAGATGTCCAGATAAAGTACTACTCTCTAAAATTTGTAGTGTTTCAATGCCTCGACAAGAAGTTGACAAATAATCGAATTTAAAAATGGGCAGAGAAAAAGAACAGACACTTCACCAAAGAAACATTCAGGGAGTCAATAAACATAAGAAAAAATGCTCATGATCATTAGCCATTGTTGTTATTAAGTGACACTGAGTAGGTTCTGACTTATAGCGACCTTGTCTAAGTTTTCTGAGAAACAACTGGTGGATATGAACTACTGACCCTGCGGTGCAAACCTACCTTCATTCTAGTGAATTATCCTGCAGTGCCACACGAGGACTTTGTTGTTAAGTGCCATTGAGTCAGCTCCGACCCAAAGCAATCCTGTATAGGGTTTCCGAGGAGCTGCAGTTCAAAGACCAACCTTGCAGTCGAATGTTTATTCTACAGACCCACACCAAGACTTTAGAGAGATGTAAAACAAAACAACAATGACATATCATCTTATTGTCATTGTTAACTGCTGTCTAGTTGATTCCAACTAATACAAACCTTGTATAGGGTTTCTTAAGCTGTAAACCTTCTTGGGAGCAGAAAGCCTCATCTTTCTTCCCAGGACCAATTTGACTAGCACTACCAACCTTATGGCTCAAAAACCAGTGCTTATTCTATGGATCCATGATACCATCTTACTATGGCA
>NW_006408723.1:3165531-3171509 GCF_000296735.1 Chrysochloris asiatica | reverse complement strand
AGTACAGACACACAATAGAATACTACTCATGTTGAAGAATAACCATGAATCTGCAAAATACAACATGGATGAACCTGGAGGACATTATGCTGAATGAAATTAATCAAAAAAGGACAAGTATTGCATGATACCATGTTGCAGAAAGTTAATAAAAAGATTCTTGCTAAATGAACCACTTTAAGATGGTTATAAGTGAGGGATGGGAATTATTCATTTGTTAACATGGGTGATGAGGCAGGTACTGTACAAGAGGGAGGTTGGCAGAGGAAAGATGAAGGATGCAAAAGACACAGGGAGGAGTGCAAGAGTTAAAATGAATAGAGACAAATACTGCTAACTGATGGTACATGGAGGGGATTGCAATCATTGTGATGAATATAATTTGTTGAATGTAAAACTGAAGATCTGTTCTGCAAACCTTCATTCAAGTCACAATAAAATGTTTCAAAGAAAAACACAAAATACACATACTCATTATAAAAATAGCAACATTACTTTTCACTTGGATTCAACTATTGGAGGCAATCTATCCAAAACTGTAATTTCTTTACACATTCAACAAGAGAAAAAATACCTTAGGCACTGTGCACCTTAAATGATCAAGATGCAGGTCCAGTGCAAACAAAAAACCAACTTGACAGGCAAAACTGAGACTCCAAACCAAAACACAAGCGAGATCTAGGGCAGTTGTTGTTGTTAAGTGCCGAAGAGTCGGTTCTGACCCATAGAGACCCTGTATAGGGTTTCCAAGGAGCAACCGGTGAGCTTGAACCACCGTCCTTGCAGTTCAAAAGACTTTGAAGTCTGGCGCATTAACCCACAGCGCCACAGCATCCTTCTATAATAATGGTGTACGTACACGGTACAACAATTTATGTTTCTGTTCAATTCGTAACGAACTTAAGACCTCATGACTGAAAGAGTTAGCACAAAACTGTCCTTTAATTGATCCAGGTTATGTAGTGCCACACAAAGAGGGTTACAGGCTCGCCCTCATTTTCCAGGGCCCACACTTCCAGGCTTGCTTATTCACCGCACTCACCACCCTCAGGCTAGCGGGTGGGGACTGGCGCTGCCTCCGTGGCCCTCCCAGGAGAATTGGCCCATTGGCCAATTGAAAGGGGATTGGCGACCTTTCCCAAAGTTTTCTCAAGCTGCCACAAGGCCCCCCTCAGGGACACTATGTGCACCAGAAACTCCAATTGCTCAAAAACGGTAGGGTCAAGCAAGCAAGGTTTAATGCATGTCGGATATGCTGGAGTCAGAGGGGTGGCTTGACCTCTCAACACTGCCTCACTAAGGAGAAAGAGAAAATAAAATTTAGGGTGTAGGGTGGAGGTCCTATGGGCTTTCAGAAACTTCTTCATTGTTTTGCCTATCTCAAGTTGTGCTGATCCCCAAGGGAAACTTCAAGAACTTCTTTATTCCTATAATAGCCCTCCAAGTGGATGTTAAATGCTGATTGTTGTTGTAAAGTGCTGTCGAGTTGGTTCTGACCCATAGCTATCCTGTACAGGGTTTCCAAGGAGATGCTAGTGAGCTTGAATGGCCAACCTTGTAGTTCAAATGACTTTGCAGTCTGGCGCATTAACCCACAGCGCCACACCAGGACTCCAAATACTGATAAAATTAAAGAAAAATAAAGACCAAGGTTAGCACTAATATCTCTCTCCTGACAAGATGGAGTCACTTACAGCCAGTTGGGGCCCCAATACCCACAGGCCTGGCTATCCCACAACCTCTCAGTAGGTGATGTCCTTCATTCCCCAAGCCCCCAATCACCAGCCAGACCCATATGAGCTCCACATCCCATATCCATATGACATCCCCTTGGATATTTCAAAAACTTCTTGAACTCCACAAAACCAAAACCAAACCTATCACTGCCACCCACACCCTGCACTTCTTCACTCCAACATCCTGGTTCTCCCCTAGTAGACTCTGCCCTAGGGACAGACACCACCAGTACATCTGAAAATTAGGAGTCGCCTTTAACACTTGCTACCCTCACCCTCCATAACTAATCCCTCTTTGGCTCTGGACAAATAACTTCCCCAAAGTCTCTTACTTCTGTCCACTTCCCTCAGCTGTGCTAGCCAAATCCTGCCAAGAACATCTGCCATGGGCACCACCCCATGCTACCCTCTGCCACTCTGGGTTCTTGCCATTCTCTCCTACACATGGAGGCCAGGGGTAGCTTTTCAAGTTACAGATTAAAACACACTGTTCTTGAACCCCCAAAGACTTCCAGCTTTGGTTAAGTGCCCCATCCCAACTGCTGAGTTCTGCTGTTAGTAGGCACATTCACATTTTTTTCTGGAAAAGTGCCCTTAATAGAAGACAGTTGCTTTTCCTTATAAAGTCCAGGAGATCACATCCTTCCTCCCAGATGTGCCCTAAATAATGACTCACTCATGGAATAAAAATGGCTGGGCTCCTCTTGTCCAGGTGGAGCCATGCTGAGCTACTAATCACACTCCACCACTCCCCATGGGGGTCAAGCTGAGGTTGGATGTAGTCAACCCCATCCCTGCTCTGCTCCTTTCTGCATAGCTCAGAAGAACTTACTCAACAAAGCACATTACAGGAATCCCACCACAGGGTTTACTTCTAGGTAACATAGCCTCAGACATACTCCTTATCCTTACAATGAAAGAGCTCCTGTCAAAACCCAGCATGACCCAGTCCCTGTCAGTCTCTCTAGTCCCATCACTCTGCCTTGCTCTCTTTTCTCAAGTGACATGGGCTTTCTTTTATTGTCTGGGATTGGCATCTAAACACCAGCCACGGGGCTCAAGTCCATCCCTTTCCCTCCATCTGACACGCATCATCTTGCTGTGCCAGGTGAACTCCTGCCTTATGGCCTGAAGTCAGCACTCTAATCTCCATCTTTGAGCCTCAATTTCAAATGCCACTTTGAGTACCTGACCCAATTCTGGCACAATTTTGATATGCCCATCAATGTCCTTTATTGTGAGAATTTCAGGGGAGTAGAAAGAGACATTTTGCACTCAAGATAGGTAAAGCATGGGTGTTCAGGAAAGGCTTGAATATCTCAGCTGGAGTGTTCCTACTCTTGAAAAAGACATGTAAATGACATGCAGATAGCCTATTGGACCTGTGAAGAAAATACCTCAAGTTTTTTCTGCAACCTTATGTCTCTGATCTATTGAAAAACCATCACAATCAGGATGATTCGGAGTTTTTAGCATATCTATGGAAGCAAGTTATCTCTCTGCACCAACTGGAAAGTTGTTGTTATTGTTGTTAAGTGCCATCGAGTCAATTCCGACCCATAGCAACCCTGACCCTGTATAGGGTTCCCAAGGAGCAGCTGGTTAGCTTGAACCACCAACATTGAAGTTCAAACGACTTTGCAGTCTGATGCTTTAGCCCACAGTGCCATACCAGGACTCCAACTGGAGAGTACTTAACAACAAAAACACAGTCCTGGGGAGACTTCCCGTGGCCAGATAACACAGGAAAGGGGAGCTCCGGGGACAAGGGAAGGGGACCTCATGAAGGAAACCATCCTGTAGCGGAACCATACCCTTACAACCATCATAAGACTTAGTGCTTCAACCTCCTGAACTCACTTTTTTAAAAAATCACACTACGAAGGAATTACTGGCGTATTGAACTTTCACCCACCACTGCATGCAGTGACAGCCCCGACACCTGTAGAGCTTAGAGGGCGGGGCTGGAGCCAGCCCGTACAGAGAGTGGCACTTCCAGTAAAGGGGAATCTTGAACAAACAAAACCACAAGAGACAAAAAAAAAAGATAACCGAATTTATGTTCAACTCAGTTTGAACTTTATAGTCATGAAAAAAAAAAAAAAAAAAAAAAAAAAGGAGGGATCTCTACCCTAGGGTGGAATCTCAGCGCATGTAGTAGACAAAAAAATCAGCTTACCCAGGACACAGAGAGAAGGAGAAATATGGCAACTTTCTGATGTCATCAGACGCGGACTCAACCCACCCACCCAAAATGCCTCCACCCCGCCCGATTGAACTGTGCTCGCCCACCACACTCCCCCCTTGAACCACGTGCCCCCACCATCCCCGCCCACGCCCATGCCAACCCCGCCCCCACTGTACCAAGCATCCGCCCCTGCTGACACCACCCCCGCCAGACTGTGCACATGCCCGCAGGACCGTGCACATGCCTGCCCACCATGGCCTCCAGGTAGACAAGACCTAACTACAACTGATACACAATACAGACAATAAGGGATGCCTATCTCCTGATCATATCAATAATAATAATAATAAAATAAGAATAAGCATGCCCAACAAGAAGCAATTAACATTATTGAAACATGTCCAAAAGCACAATAGAGTAGTAGATACAAGTGAGCTAGAGACAAAGGTTTTATAGAGGAGGAAGAGCGGGTACTGGCTATGCCTGAGAGGGAATTCAGAAGAATAATATGGAAACAAATTCAAATATTCCGAAAAGGGGTCGAGGAAAATAAGGAAGAAGTAAAGAAAGTACTGCAGGAACAATCTAATAGGATTGACACAGCATTGGAAACAATTCAAAACCTGCAAAAAGATGTCCAAATTGGGAAAGAGGAAGTAAAACTCTCCTTATTTGCAGACGATATGATCCTATACATTGAAAACCCCAAAGACTCAGTAAAAAAACAAACAAACAAACAAAAAAAAAACAACTATTAGACCTCATCAAAAGATTCAGCAAAGGGCAAGGTACAAGATCAACATATAGAAATCAATTGGATTTCTCTATAGCAACAGCAATAATGATGAAAAGGACATTAGGAAAGCAATACCATTTACAATAGCCATGCAAAAGATGAAACACCTAGAAATAAATATAACCAGAGAAACAAAGGACTTATACAAAGAAAATTACAAAGAACTACTACAAGAAACCAAAAGAGACCTATAGAAGTAGAAGAATATACCATGTTCCTGGATAAGAAGACTCAACATCATGAAAATGTCAATACTACCCAGAGCAATTTACACATACAATGCAATCCCAATCCAGTTTCCAACAACATTCTTCAAAGAGATGGAAAGGACAATTACTAATTTCATATGGAAAGGAAAGAGACCTAGGATAAGCAAAGCACTGCTTAAAAGGAAGAACAAGGTTGGAGGTCTCTCACTCCCTGATTTCAAACTTTACTACATGGCTACAGTGGTCAAAACAGCCTGGTACTGGTACAATGAAAGAGGCATTGCTCAATGGAACAGAATTGAAAATCCAGATTTCAACCCAGCCACCTACAGCCAAATGATCTTCGACAAAATGCCTAGGCACATTGCATGGGAAAGAGACAATCTCTTTAACAAATGGTGCTGGCAGAACTGGAAAGCAATATGTAAAAGTCTGAAACAAGACCTTTGCCTCACGCCGTATACAAAAATGAACTCAACATGATTGAAGATCTAAATGTGAATTCCCAAAATTATGAAGATCATCAATGAAAAAATAGGGACAAACCTGAGGGCACTAATCCAGGGCATATACAGACTGCCATACATTTTGAAAAGTACACAAGCAAAAATAGACAAAATAGACGAGTGGGACTTACTAAAAAATTAAAAACTTGTGTTCATCAAAAGACTTCACCAAGAGAGTAAAAAGGAACCCACACACTGGGAAAAAATCTTTTGCAACGACATATCGGATAAGAGACTCATCTCTAAAATATATAGGAAAATACTACACATCTACAAATATAAGACAAATAACCCAATTAAGAAATGGGCACAGGATATGAACAGACAATTCACTAGGGCGGAGATCTGGGCAGCCAACAAACATATGAAGAAATGTTCACGATCACTAGCCATTAGAGAGATGCAAATCAAAACAATAATGAGATATCATCTCACACCAGCAATAACAGCAGAGATCAAAACAGTTGAGGACAATAAATGCTGGCGGGGATGTGGAGAGACTGGGACACTCCTGCTTTGCTGGTGGGACTGCAAAATGGTCCA
>NW_006408723.1:3163799-3164831 GCF_000296735.1 Chrysochloris asiatica | reverse complement strand
TAGAAAGCTTGTAAGTCCGTCTTCTGCCTATAACTGATTGGAATACCTAAAATGGGGCTACAATGTGTCCAGTGAAGGAGGTTTCCTGAGGAGCCTCTGCATTACATAAGACTATAGATGGAAGCCTGAACCACACTCAGACCTTCAGAGATGGGAAACTTTCCTCTTGAAAGGACAAGCAGAGCAGCCTGGAACAGCCAGAAAAACAGAAGACACTTCTTGAAAGAAAGACCTACAGGAAAAATGCAAAACAATAAGGGCAGTCTGACTGTTACCACAAGAACAAGCAAGTTGCTTACCCAGGAGACATCAAGACAAGTGGTTGGGTCCTCTCAATGTAAATCCTCTTCCAAGATTATGATGCAATGGAAATACACGCTCTGATTGGTGACCACGCATGTCACCTATAAAGAGAAGCGACTCAAGAACATCAATGAGTAGGTGAGCTAATTGATGGTTCAGCAGACTACTGTGAACCCGGGTGGAGACCTGGTCAGCCAGTAGTGAGGCAAGACCTGGGAACTCATGGGCTCAGAGTCAGACACAGCCACAGAGGACTAGAGTGGAGAGCGAAGCATCCAACTGATAAGAAGAGGGTGAACAGACACAAGAACACCCACACTTACAGATGATTCCCACTTGACCTGGTTTCAATGACTGGATGAACAGAGCTCAACCCAAAGAAGAAAGAAGAGGGTAAAGAAAAAGGGCCATCTGATACAACTTGATAAATGCAGTAGCTATAAATGCAGTAGCTCAAAAGAGGAAACAAATCCCTGCTCCACGAATTATTCCCACCCTCTCCGCCCAAAGAGTAGATAGGGATGGGCAACTTGAACATTGGCTACCCAAAATGGAGGGAGGGATACAAAGGTAAGAAGTGACTGGCTTACAAGCTTTCAAGAGGGAATCTAGATCCACAGGGCGGAGAGGATGGTAGAGTCTCCAGTGACTAGTATCCAACCTGTCTAGGAAGGGCTGATGAAAAGAAATGCAGATGGGTCTCTTGTGATGCAATGGTGAATAATTGTT
>NW_006408723.1:3130584-3160717 GCF_000296735.1 Chrysochloris asiatica | reverse complement strand
GATGGATTGGCCAGGTGGCATCATTGATGGCATCAAGTGTGGTAGCAGTAGTGAGGTTGTCCCAGGATCAGACATTGTTTCGTTCTGCTGTACATGGGGTCGCTATGAGTCGGTTCCGACTCGATGGCACCTGACAACAACAACAACAACATGTGAGCATGATTTTGTGATAGTGAACACTGGGTTTATAGCACTTCAGGTTTACTATTAATAGAAAACTAGGTACAAGGAAATAAAGTGAATTTAAAAAGAAAAAAAAGGAAAAAAACAACAACACAGTCCTGGTGTGGCTCCATAGGAGAAGTACTCCAACAGTTTGAACAGCAAGGTTGTCAGCTTGAATTGCAAAGTTGGCGGTTCAAACTTGCAAGCCATGCTTCAGAAACCTTATACAAGGTCGCTATGAGTTGGAATTGACTGGATAGCACCCAACAACAGCAACATATACTATTGGTTTTGTAATGTTCTTCAAACTGATACAGAAATTGTTTCTAATGACAAGTCAGCCTGCTTTTTTCACCTATGTTTCTCTCCGTTTCTTATGCTGAATGAAAACTTTTTTCACTACTATAACTTAGTGGTAATTTTCCCCTAGAACACACATTTGCTAACTGATTTGATAATTTTTATGACAGTCATTGATTATGCCCACAAATAGTTATTGAGTAATATAGGTTAGTGGTTCAAACCTACTAGTTGCTCCTTGGGAATCCTAGCTGTGAGTCGGATGTGACTTGATGACATGTAACAACAACAACATTATTGTATGCCAAACATAGTATTTAAGCACTTAAGTACTGAATAAAATAGACATGGCTTCTGATCTCCTGAAGCTTAGTGTCTGAAGGGAAGAGAGAAATAATGAAAGAATCACACGCTATGTCCCACATTGCAGCTGAGATGAGAGGTAAGAACTTGAAAGCCTTGAATAGGTGCTTGAGGGCTTACTTTGCAGAATTGGGGATTAAGTTGGGATCTGATGATTGGGGAGTGTTCTAGGGGAAAATTATCACAAAGTTATAGTAGTGGAAAAACAGGCTTTATTTGGTCTAAGTAGCAAAGAGAGAAACAAATGTGGGAAAACTGTCTCTTCCCACTCTCCCAGAATTCTCACAATGACCTCGGAATTCGAGCATATCAAAATTATGTCCGAATTGTTTCAGGTATGAAAGGTGGCATTTGACATTTAGGCTTGAAGATGGGGTCAGAGTATTGACTTCAGGCCCTTAGCTTTCAGGTGCAAAGGCAATTCCCTCCTCTTGATCAGAGATTGAAGGTTACACATTGATGATCAAAACTTGGACTTTGGTGGGCCTCTTTATGGCAGTTCTTTAAACTCATGGTGGTCTGTCACCAGATACCATCTAGTTCTTCATCAGGGCTTCACACAGGAGTGGCATCTCCATCTAATGCATCATAAGCAGAGTCTATACACATCACTTTAGTCAGGGCCATCCTTTTTCCCTTAACATGTATAAAACTATGAATGGTCAGTTTAATTATGCCCGCTATAAGCAGAAAAGGAGCTCTGGTAGCATAGTGGTTACGGATCGGGCTGCTAACTTCAGGGTCATCAGTTCGAAACTACCAGCTGTTCTGTGGGAGAAAAATGAGGCTTTCTGCTCCCGTAAAGATTTACAGCCTCAGAAATCCTGTACAGGGTCACTATGAGTTGGAACTGACTCCATGGCACATAACAACAACAACAATAAGCGGAATAAAAATATCACTATCCCTTGTAAAAATGACCTAGCCCAAGTGCCTATTCCTGATGGTAGCCAACCAAACATGACTTGTGTGTGTGAGGGTGTTATAATGTGTAGCCAAGTTGCCTGTTGTCTAAGTCTGCAAATGTCTTGTTTTACTTCTCCTGTTATTCATCCATGTTGATTTTCTAGCACTACCTTGACCAATAAAGTCAAGGATCACTGTTGCACTCCCATTCCTTCAGAAGTTGTGTCTGCTATTTGTCCATGGTAGTGCTGGTGGTAGTGGTATACCCTTAAGTAGGTTCTGTTTCATAGTGACTATGTATAGAGTTTCTGAGGCTGTGAATCCTTATGGGAGCAGAAAGCCTCATCTTTCTGCCTCAGAACAGCTGGTGGATTTGAACTGCTGACCTTGTGGTTAGCAGCCCATGTAACCACTACCCTACTAGGGTTTCTGATTTGTCCCATAGTGATAGATATGTTTCTCAAGTTTTCCAATCCAATTATGCCATAAGAAGGAATCAGAGCTCTTAAAAATTATCTTCCAGCCTGAGTGTTGGACCTCCAGAATCTCATTTTACAATATGCAAAGATTTGATATTATGTTTCCAAAATTTACTGTCATTTCCACTACGAATATTCAAAGGTAATCCCAGGGTTCCCAAAGTACATTCATCAGGAATCTAAACAAGAGATTGCCCATGTAAATTTGCTATCAATTGGAGTGTGATCATCCATACTAGTGTAATTAGATCCACCACACAAAAACACATAACCATAAAGGACATATAAAATGTATTTGAAAGAAACAGAAGATATAGAAAAATGTGTATGTGACAACCAAGTTTCTACTAAGGAATGATCATGACAAGATAGTCTCCGTCGATGTAATTCCATATAAGTGAGGTTAATCCAATATTCATTGTTATAGACTTGAGGATAAAGCAACAGATTACGGGTTGCAATTTCAACTAGCTTGTCATAAAATTTTTATACCAAGTATTTTAATCTCAAAGAAGGACTCATTTTGACAAAATAAAATAGGTTTTATTTGGCAATTCACAAAGCAAAATAGGATATCTTTCAAGTAACTGAGTATCACAGAAATGACTATTCAACTGGACCCAAATGACATTAAAGCATGGTACCAAAGGTGTTTGGGTTAGTGATGGGGGTGCCCATAATTTGACTCTAATTTGCTAGAGTTTTTCTCAGGGATTTTTATGGAAAATAATATGTGTCAAATTATCAGCACTTTCCATTATTTATGTCAATTAGACAAAAGCAGTGTTTATGTCAATCAGACAAAAGCTCTAAGCATCTACCCACTAACAGGAAAAAGGTAACCAAACACCAGGACAACAATCAAACAAGCTAAGTTAATAAAGTAACCATTAACAATATACACATAAGGATAATCGAGTTGTACTTGTCAGTCACTCATTTTGGGAGGGCATTTGAATTTCAACTTCAGTTTTCTAGCTGGCTCAACCACACAATTAGGTACTTTGGTCTTCTTTAACTGAGAAACATGTACCCAGGATTTTACATCCTGTCATTTTGCAGAAATCAATTTATTAATAACACCAAATAAGAACCTCTCTGAAATTCTGATGAATCACTCATCTGGTGCCATTTTCAATAAACATAGTCACCAGGTTCTGGAGAAAAAAAACCTTCATGATTAGGAGAAGAAGCATGCGCATAAACCTATTTAATCCTACCATCATTAATTTTAACACATCATATTAGACTTTGACAATATTTAGATTAACATTGAATCAGGAACTATAGCTCTGTAAGGAAGAATGGCATAATATGTCCAGTGACACTTTCAAATGGGGTTAGTTATGAGGACCAAAAGGAGTAGATCCCAGATTCATTAATACTATTGAAAGATTCATTAATACTACTAAGACCAAGTTAGATTTAAAGAGGTATTAAGGTTAGCTAACTGAACCTTTATTATTTAATTTGTTCTTTCAACCAGCCCTGAAAATTGTGGATGATATGAGCAGTGCAATCTATGCAAAATAGGAAAAATGCTATAAACTGCCTCAAAACCTAGCTAATAAAATGAGAACCTCTATTACTACCCAGGATAAGAGGTTCAACCCTAGTGGGAAAGATATTTTCCAGCAATGTTTTGACAACAAAGGTTGAAATGGCATTCCAACGGAGAAATGCCTCTACCCACTAAGAATATCTGCATATCACAACCACAACAGATTTATAATTTATAATTCCGAGCTGGGGGAAGTTGTACGAAATCCATTTGCCATTCAGTTATAGGTCTTGTAGGAAAGGAGTACTGACACTGAGGAGTTGAATAAGTTTCCCTCAGGTTAAATTCTTAGAAAACAGTACAATTTCTTACTACTTAATTTTGCAGATTTCAAAAATGATCCCATATATAATAAAAATAACCCTATATATATATATTTTAGTAAAGTTTTGTTTCACCCTAAGTGATCTTTTTGATGAAAGTTAAAGATCACCTGTGAATGTAACTCCTTTGGGCAGACTAGACTTTGCTTAGTTCCAGTCCAAAACACTATGCCAAAATTCAAAGTACATCTCTCTTCTTTCCAACTCTGCTGTTCCAAATGAACTTGTAGCCCTTTGGTGCATAGAAAGGTTGTGCCACCTTGCTTGGGGTCCACTATTAATGGTGCAAGTAATCTTGACTTCTATTCCCAGCATATTATACACTGTTCTCTATGTCTTTGCTGGGTGTATGAAGATTGGTAGTTGTCTAATTTTGCCCCTCCCTTCAGCCATTAGTAAAAGTCTGTTCATGTCTTGACTATCATATAGTGAACTGATTCTAGGAAGTCTCCCAAAAAATGTTTATTCAGAAACGTGACAAAGTCTCTATCCATTGATTCTTGAATTCAAATAAGCAAACTAACAGCAGAGGTATGTGTATCCCCTTAGGAATAATAACTCTATTTCTTGGGTCTGCCCATAATCTAGTCTCCTTCTCAAAATAGCATTTTCCTGCTTTCCATTCTGTTATTTCCATTGCAAGGCCTAACTCCTGGTACCCTCTTAACATTCCTAAATCTGGGTCTTGAGCTAATCTTGTAATGGCCCTGGCCTTAACAGTTTCTGTATTAACTACTTTTAAAGAATGTTCAACTTGAGTTGACTGGCTTCTGGGATTTCTATACTAGCCACTTCTTTAGTTGCAGCATCAGTCAATTCATTTCCAATTGCTTCCTCAGTGCAAGGTTGTTGTTTGGATTGGTATGTCTGTATTGTAACCACAGTTATTTCTGAAGGTAAGAGTGTTGAAGAGTTCAACTATAGATCTCCCATTCTTATTGGGGGATTCTCCTGAGTTTAGAAATCCTTGCTGCTTCCATAGAAAACTAAAATGGTGGGCCGCTCCATGTACATAATGTGAGATCATAAATATCATTGCAGATTGATTTTCCACTACTTTGAAAGCTTTGCTTGTTGTTTTTGTTGTTAAGTGTTGAGTTGGTTCCAACTTACAGTGACCCTGTATAGGATTTTGGAGGAGTGTCTTGGGAGTTTGAACTGCTTACAATACAGCTCAGATTGACCTTGTGGTCCAGCTGCTCCATGGAAACCTTATACAGGGCCGATTCAATGGTACTTAACAACAACAACAATAAATAAAACTAAGGAAAGATTATCCAAAGGGGTTCTCTGAGCTCTCCTATGGGGGTAGGTGTTGATTTGATAAATCAAAGCAAGCATGCTGTACTCCTTCTTCCTCCTGCAATTTCCTTGACTTCCAATAATCCTTGGATAAAACATGAAGTGTCTTCCACCTTTCTGTTAGTAAAAAATGTCATCTAAAGAAGAAAAATTCAGAAGCATCCTGGATGTACCTCGAACACAGATTTGTTTGTTCGTCTAACCGTCCATGGTACTTTCAATATTCTTCTCCACAACCATAACACAAATACATCAGTTCTTCCTTATTCACTGTCCTACTTTTACAAGTACTACATCAAGATGGAGGATCAGGTAGAGGTGCAGTGAGGAGCTCTGTCAGCAACAACACAGATTACTGGACCAAGCAGGCTCAGGGGATGGTGCTAGAACTCTGAACCACATATAAAGAAATATTTTGAAGTTTGGAAGTCTTACAGGTAGGGGAATTTGTAGCAGAATCTATAAATCCATTGCTTTCTAATACAAGATGCTCTGCTGCTCCTGCAGCCACCATCTTGGGAGAGACCAAATGGGGGAAGGATCAAAACAGCCACAAACACTTAACACTTGACAGAACTGTGGAGATACAAGTGTGGATATTCTTTTTTTTTCTTTTTTTTTTAGTATCTGTACAGTGGTCTCTCACTGTCTGTGCACCTCCATTCTGGTGACTAGAGGGAATGCCTGAGCGAATGGACACTCTGCCCCCACCCCTGGAGGGTTCTACTACTCATGCACACAGATCTCCTCAAAATTTAAAGTGACAGTTTCCACTTAAAACCAAACAGCCACCACTCGTCTGTCAGTTTGTTTACTGTGGTGCCTTGTGAGTTGCTGTGATTCTGAAAACTATGCCACCAGTATTTTAAATACTAGCAGGGTCACTCGTGGTGGACAGGTTTCAGATGAATTTTCAGACAAAGACAGACTAGGAAGAAAGAATGATGAACTACTTCCGAATATTTCGTCACTAAAAACCTTATGAATAGTAGAGAAACACTGTCAGATATAGCGCCAGAAAATGAGCCCCTCAGGTTGGAAGGCACTCAAAATGCGACTCGGGAAGAGCTGCCTCCTCAAAGTGGAGTTGACCGTGATGACGCAAATGGAGTAAAGCCCATGGGAGAAAAGCCCGTGGGACCTTCATTTGCTGGTGGGGCACAACTCAAAATTAAGAGAAACAGCTGTAAACATCCATTGAAAATTGGAACATGGAATGTACAAAGTATGAACCTGGGAAATTGGAAGTTGTCAAAAGTGAAATGGAATGAATGCATAAACATCAATATCTTAGGCAATAGTGAGCTGAAATGGACTGGTATTGGCCATTTTGAATCTGACAACCACATCCCGGGAATGACAAATTGTCATTGTCATTGCCGGGAATGACTATTGAAGAGGAATGGTGTGGCTATGCCGGGAATGACAAATTGAAAAGGAATGGTGTTGCATTCATTGTCAAAAATAACATATCCAGGTCAGTCGTGAGGTACAATGTTGAAAATGATAGGATATCCATGCACCTACAGGGAAGCCCAGTTAATACCACTATTATTCAAATGAATGCACCAACCACTAAAGCCAGTGAGGATGAAATAGAAAAATTCTACCAAGTTCTTCAATCTGAAATTGATCAAACATGCAATCAAGATGTATTGATCATTACTAGTAAATGGAATGCAAAGCTTGGGAACAAAGAGGAAGGATCAGTAGTTAGAAAATATGGCCTTGGTAATAGAAGTGATGCTGGAGAATGCATGACAGAATTCTGCAAAACCAATGATTTGTTCATTTCAAATGCTTTCTTTAGACAGTATAAGAGACAACTATACACATGGACCTCACCAGATGGAATACATAGAAATCAAATTGACTACATCTGCAGAAAGACATGATGGAAAAGCTCCATATCATCAGTGAAAACAAGGCTAGGGCAGACTGTGGAACAGACCATCAATTACTCATATGCAAATTCAAACTGAAGGTGAAGAAAATGAAAACAAGTCCATGAGAGCCAAAATATGACCTTGAATATATCCCACCTGAATTTAGAGATCATCTCTAGAACAGATTTGATACATTAAAAACTAAAGACCAAAGACCAGAAGAGTTGTGGGATGACATCAAGAACATCATACACGACAAAAGCAAAAAGTCACTGAGAAGTCAAGAAAGAAGGAAAAGTTCAAATTGGATGCCAGAAACTTGGACATTGGCTACCCAAAATGGGGGGGAGGGGGAGCTTCAAAGGCAATAAATGACTGGCTTACAAGCTTTCAAGAAGGAACATAGAGCCAAGGGACCTGGAGGAAGCCAGAATCTCCAGTTAGTAGTATCCAATCTGTCTAGGCGGAGCCGATGAAATGAAATGCAGATGGGTCTCTTGTGATACAATAGTGAAAAGTTGTTATTAGGACTGATTGTGAGGGTTGGCAATGTAAAGTAGGCGTTTTATAGCGAAGAAGGGAGTGATTAACTGTCCAGTCTTGGAGCGGAGGTCCCTAGGACCATCAATGGAGAAGAGCTGAGAATGGGACCCTACCCAGAGAAGCAGTGATGCCTGAGATGGAGGCAGAGACGATGACGTGAAGCAATGGAGCAGCTGGGGACTTTAGATCCAGAGAGGGAGAGCAACTGTGTGCTGAAGACTGGGGGGTGGATGGGGAGGGAGTGTAAGGGGCAGGATTACAGGGTATACCCTTTGGTTGGTTGATGATGCATGGAGGGGATTGTAACCATGGCAATGAAACAATATATGATAGAATGAATGTAAAACTAATGTTCTTCCATGTAAACTATCATATAATTCACAATAAGACATTTAATAAAAAAACTAAGGATGCCAGAAGAGACACTGAAAATTGCTCTCCATCATAGAAATGCTAAAGCAAATGGAAGAAATGAGATACAAGCGCTGAACAGAAAATTTCAAAGATCAGCTCAAGAAGATAAAGCCAAATATTGCAACAAAATGTGCAAATATCCAGAATCAGAGAACCAAAAATGATGAACACACTCAGCATTTCTCACACTCAGGGAACTGAAGAAAAAAATCAAGCCTCGACTTTCATTATTGAAAGATTCTCTGGGCAAATTATTGAATGGTGCAGAAAGCATCAAGAGAAGACGGAAGGAATACACAGAGTCACTGTACCAAAAGGAAATGGTTACTATTCAATCTTTTCAAGAGGTAGCAAATGATCAAAAGCCAATGATACTGAAGGAGGAAGTCCAAGGTGCATTGAAGAAATTGGCAAAGAACAAGGCACCAGGAATTGATGGAATACAAATTGAAATTTCAAGAAAGTGATGTGGCACAGGAAGCACTCACTCATCTCTGCCAAGAAATTTGGAAGACAACTATCTGGCCAACTGATTGGAAGAGATCCATATTTGTGCCCATTCCAAAGAGAGATGACCCAATGGATTGCAGAAATCATCTGTTAATCTCTTTGATATTCCATGTGAGTAAAGTTTTACTAAGGGCAATACAGAAATGGCTGCAAGCATACATTGACAGAGAACTTTCAGAGGTTCAAGCCAGATTCAGAAGAGGCTGTGGAACAAGGGATATCATTGCTGATGTCCAATGGATCTTGGCTGAAAGCAGAGAATATCAGAAAGATGTTTACCTGTGCTTTATTGACTACACAAAGGCTTTCGATTGTGTGGATCATGACAAGCTATGGACAACATTGCAAAGTATGAAAACTCCAGAGCACTTAATTGTGTTCATGAGGAATCTGCACCTGGACCAAGAAGCAGTTGTTGGAACAGAACATGGGAACGCTGAATGGTTTATAATTTAAAAAGGTGTACGATAAGGTTGTATTCCTTCACCATACTTATTCAACCTGTATGCTGAGCAAATAATCCAAGAAGCCGGATTATATAAAGAAAAATGTGGCATCAAGATTGGAGGAGGACTCATTAACAGTCTGCAATATGCAGATGATACAACCTTGCTTGCTGAAAGTGAAGAGGACTTAAAACATTGACTGATGAATATCAAAGAGCACAGCCTTCGGTATGGATTACATCTCAATGTAAAGAAAATGAAAATCCTCACCACTGGACCAATAAACAGCATTCTTATCAACAGAGAAAAGATTAAAGTTATCAAGGACTTCATTCTTCTTGGCTCAACCATCAACACTCACAGAAGCAGCAGTCAAGAAATCAAAGGACATATTGTATTAGACAAATCTGCTGCACAAACTTTGTTAAAGTGTTGAAGAGCAAAGATGTCAGCTTGAGGACTAAGGTGCACCTGACCCAAGCCATGGTATTTTCAATAATCTCATATGCATGCGAAAGCTGGACAGTGAATAAGGAAGACCATAGAAGAATTGATGCTTTTGAGTTATGCTGTTGGAGGAGAATATTGAAGGTGCCGTGGGCTGCCAACAGAACCAACAGATCCATGTTGGAAGCAGTGCAGCCAGAGTGCTCCTTGGAGGTGAAAATGGTCAAACTTCGTATCTCATACTTGGGAAATATTGTCAGGAGGGATCAGTCACTGGAGAAGGATATCGTGTTTGGTAAAATGGAGGGTCAGAGAAAAAGAGGAAGACCCCCAGTGAGATAGATTTGTCAAGTGGCAGCATCGATGGACTCAAGTATGGCAACAGTAGTGAGGTTAGCACAGGATCGGGCAGTGTTTCATTCTGCTGTTGGCACCTAGCAACAACAACTTTCACATGTGTATGAGGTTATTGAAAATACCATGACTTGGGTCAGGTGTACCTTAGTTCTCAAACTGACATCTTTGCTCTTGAACACTTTAAAGAGATCTTGTGCAGCAGATTTGCCTAATGAAATACATTGCGTGATTTCTTGTCTACTGCTTCCGTGGGTGCTGAGAGTGCATCCAAGCAAAATTAAATCTTTGGCAGCTTCAATTGTTTCTCTATTTATCATGATGTTATTTATTGGCCCATGGTGAGGATTTTTGTTTTCTTTACATTGAAGTGGAACTCATACTGAAAACTTTGGTCTTTGATATTCATCAGTATTTTAAGTCTTCTTCACTTTCAGCAAGCAAAGTTGTATCGTCTGCATATTGTAGGTTGTTAATGAGTTTTCCTCCAGTCCTGATGCCATGTACTTCTTCATATAAACCAGTTTCTTATTTTATTTGTTCAGCATACAGATTGAATAAGTATGGTGAAATAATACAACCCTGGTGCACAACTTTCCTAATTTTAAACCAATCAGTGTCCCTTAGTTCTATTCAAACAATGACCTCTTAGTCTATGCACAGGTTCATCATTAGTGCAATTAAATGTTCAGAAAATTCATTCTCTGCAACATTGTCCATAGTTTGTTATGATCCACACAATGGAAAGCATTTGTATAGTCAATAAAACACAAACAAACATCTTTCTGGTAGTCTCTGCTTTTGGCTAAGATCCATCTGCTATATGCAATGGGAAATTTTTATTTGCATATGATATTAATGATACTGTCCAATAATTTCCACATTCTATTGGGCCATCTCTCTTTGGAATGGACACAAATATGGATCCCTTCCAATTGTTGGTCAAATGTCTGCCTTCCAAATTTCTTGGCATAGATGAGTGAGTGCCTTCAGTGCTGCATCAGTTTGTTGAAAGATTTCAATTTGTATTCCATCAATTCCTGGAAACTTGTTCTTTGCCAATACCTTAAGTGCACTTTGGACTTCTTCCTTCATTACCATTGACTTGATCATATACTGCCTTTTGTAATGGTTGAACATCAACCATTCTTTTTTATACACGACTCTGTAATTTTTCTTTCCATATTCTTTTGATGCTTTCTGCATCAATCAATATTTTAACCATTGTTGTTTTTGTTAAATGTTGTCAAGTTCGTTCTGACTCATAGTGATCCTGTATAGAGTTTCCAAGGAATGGCTGTTAAGTTTTAACCTCCAACCTTGTGGTTCAAACTGATTTTGCAGTCCAGTGCTTTATCCCACAATGCCACACCAGGATTCCATTTTGCTTATTGTTGCTGTTGTTGTTAAGTGCCATCGAGATGGTTCTGACTCATGGCGACCCTGTATAGGATTTCCATGGAGTGGCTGATGAGTTTGAACTCCTGACCTTGTAGGTCAAACCGGCCTTGCGATCCAATGTTTTAACCCACAGCACTACACCAGGACTCCATTTTGCCCATAGAACTCTGAAACTTGCTCTCCAGCATAGAGCTACTAAAGCAAATGGAAGAAATGAGGAAGTAAAAGAGATGAAGAGAAAATATCAAAAGGCAACTTGAGAAGACAAAGTCAAGTATTATAATGAAATGTACAAAGACCTGGAGTTAGAAAACCAAAAAGAAAGTACATGCTCAGCATTTCTCAAGCTTAAAGAATGGAAGAAAACATTTAAACCTCGTTTTGAAATATTGGAAGATTTTATTCATAGAAACTTTTAATAATCCAAATTGAGGTTTGAATGTTTTCCAGAAAAGTAAAATGGAAAAAATAGTGTGGCTCTATTAATATTTTATAATGGCCTAGGAGGGAAGTTGTTGTTTCAGTGAATTCATTTAGAGCAACAAGAAGAGACACCAGAAAGAAGAAGTCAGTACTATAAGATACCATTCTGGTTCTTTCAATTTGACTCTTTATGTTCTCTTGCCACTAGCCTCCATTGAGCCAGTCAAAAAATCTGTAGTTTCCAAACTATATGAACTTCAAAGGAAGCCCTTGTAACCATTACTTAAATATCTTTCTAAGCCCCAATTCTTACAACTGTTCACAAGAGTGGTTGTTGTTGTTATTAAGTACTGTCAAGTCAGTTCCGACTGATAGCAACCCTGTATAGAGTTTCTGAGCAGTGGCTTGTGGATTTGAATCATTGATCTTGCAGTTAGCAGTCCAGTGCTTATCCTACCTGGAATCAAATTACCCCTATGGTTCCAAAACAGAGATGTACCCAATTCAAAATGTCAGATTCTTTCTATATCTTAACTCATTCTTTTCCATATCCAATCTATCCATAAAACCTGTCAACTCTTCCTACAGAAATGTCTCAAATTGATCCTCTGGTCTCCTTCTCCGTGGACAAACCATTATCTTGGTTTTGCTCATACCTTGACCAGTGTGATGGGATCCTGACTGGTCTCTCTACTCTTGGTCTTGCTCCCTTCTCAGCCTCTCCTCCATCAACTCCAGAACATCCAGTTCAGACCAGGCCTACCACCCCAACCTCCCCTTTTCTATCCTTCCTCTTTAATCACTGGCCTTCTTTCTGTGCCCCTTTGCATACTCCAAGGCCTGCACATTGCTATTCCCTCCACCTGAGCACTCTTCTTCTTGTTCTTAGGTCTATTCCTAGACTTCAATTTAATATCAGAGAGATCTTCTTTAACTACTCATGAAGCATGGGTTCTCCAACACAATCAGCTTCCTTCACTGTACACTTTTTTATCTTATACTGTTCATCACAATCTATACCTATCATTCTTTTTCTACACTTACCTTATTTATTAATTTTCTCTTTTACATGTTTAATGTCTATCTCCCCCAATAAGACTGTACAGGGAAGGTGGCTGCTTCTTCCTGAAAGTTCCTTCAATGTCAATGGAGCTCACCAAGGGTTATATTCTTGATCATCCTCTATCTCTACTCACTCAGTTATTCCAAGGGAGCATGGCTGACTGGATGGCTAAGTGACATCGAGCCAGTTCTGACTCATAGCGACCCTGTATAGAGTTTCCCAGGAGCAGTTGGTTAGTTTGAAACACCAAGGGTGGTTGAGGGACTTATTATTAGAAGACCAACTTCTTAGACTTTCTGTGAGCAATCTACCTGCTCTACAAAGGGCCTATGTTTTGTTGTGCTCCTCCTCCTCTCACAAGCATTCCAAGGACAACTCTTGTATGATGAGACTTGGGGTTGTTTGGCCTTGCCTGACCATTAGATAGATAGCCAAGTATCAACGTCAACCTAGATAAGCTAAAGAGAAGGATTTAGAATGATTTAAATAAATGAATTCTATGAGCACACATAGTTATAAGTTATTTGAGCATTGCCAATCTAATGTACTAAATGTGCTAGTTTCCTACTGTCTTTGTAACAAATTATCAAAACATAATGGTTTAAAATATAAATTGATTATCATTCTATCTCCTTATTGTTTGATGCTAGGCACTCTTGCCCCAGATATTACTTCAACTTATGGCTTCCAGTACTGATATACTGACCACCCTATGCATTACCTTTTGTCTGATTTCTCAATTAGCTGAGAATTTGATGTGCTAAAAGGTTATCCATTGCTCATCTTCTACACCAAACAAACAACTCATACTGAGCTCCATGACACCAGAAGGTATGAACCTATCACCAGTCCTGGCACCATATGTCAATTAACAAAAAGCACTGTATGAATGCATTCACAATTTGAATTAGTGATTGAGTGAATAAATGGGCTAAAATGCTTCTTGCTCAGAAAGGAAGCCAAAAAAAAAAAAAAAGAATATTTGGAAAAACCCTAAAGGGCCTGCTAGTGCACTCTAGAGCAGTTGACAGCCTCAGTTCTTTACCAGTTATACTGGCCTTGGAGGGGTCCTTCACTAAATCTAAGGGCAGGAGGTAAACGGGCACACGGTATCTCAGCCACCTCAGCCTGAGCAATAGTGACTTGCTAAGGTCTTGCTTATTGTTGTCATCAGGATCAGTATTTGTAGTGATTGGGGGCAGATGAACCTCCTACTCATCCCATCACCACTCACTTATTCACTTTATCCTTAGATGATGTTTCATTCCTCTTGAACCTCTTGCTGTTTCATTCCACTTTCTTCAACCAAATCAAAGTGAAGTGTGGTCCATGAGCAAATCTATTCTTAAATGAGTTCACAACAAAAAGAGAACACTTTCTACTAAAAGCCAGTCAGAGCATACTCTGAAGACGACATTTTAGATTTTATTTAGTTGTCCTTGTACTTTTTCTTGAGAACCACTTAGTTCCACGTTGAAAATTGTGCCCATCTACTCCTCTCTTAATTTCTTTGCACAAATGTCATGAGGATGATTCAAGGAGCACTCATAGAAAGCTTAATGGAAGATGATTTATCCATAAATACCACATCCTCAAAGAATAGAAACAATTTAAAATGAAGGGCAGCAGACAGAGTTTGGAAATGATTCCTATTATCATTTTATTGTGAACACTATGCCTCTGATTCCTGTTTATACATATTCTCCTGTGTAGCTAGACCACAACTATGAATGCCCATCACCATCCAGAAGAGGACTTGTTCCTAGAACCATGAACATCAATATGAACAAGCAAGAGCTGCTGAGACAAGGAGAACATCAATATTATATGATGCTAATTGGATGCACTACTTTTCTAATAGGAGTTAACATGAGTACATCAGGGTTAAACATCACACACTTTAAATCTATTTTCTTAACCAAACACATTCCAGGCAGTTTGAGAAGAAAAAAATTCAAGAGAAAAGCACCTGTGGTGTAGAGGAAGAAATAGTATCATTTGAATGTTCTAACAATAATAATAAAAAATGCATTGAAATATTTAAACTTTGTTTAAATATTTGAGACTATGAAATAATACTATATAATTTCTGAGGCACAAAAAAATCAGGATCTCCATTAATTTTTACTCATTCATCTATTGATGTTTACATTATAAACATTTACATTATCTTACTAGGTATTTTTCCAATCAGAACGCATGCTACAGTTAGTCCTCAAGGTTTATAGAATCAAAGTCACAGGGTGTCCATAGCCAATAGTGAAAAGCCAGAATAACCCAAGAGTGCTGGAATAATCCAGTGTTGAAAAGCCAGAATATTATTCAGAGTATTATAAAGTCTTGACAGTGGCCATAGGGTTCTCTCTATCTCTTGTTCTCACCTCGTTTCACTCCCATATGCCGTACTTCAGACCCACTGCGAAATATTTCTCAAATATTTTCTCAAATATTCAAATGCGGTTCCACCTCATTTTTCTCAAATATTCAAATGAGGTTCCACCTCATAGCCATTGCCAGTGCTGTTGTCCTTGCCTAGGAGGCATCCTCCCCATGGCTTTCTCACTCACTTTCCTTCAGATCTCTGCTCAAGTATCTCCTTATACTGAACTCTTCCCCAACCACACTAGTAACTCTCTTCCACCTTATCACTTTTGCTCATAGTATGTATCACCTTTTGATATATGATGTAGTGTTGACTGACTCATCCTTTCTTTCTCTGGCTCCATGATAGAGGAAGCATGTATTGATACAGAGATACTATGGGCTCCTTAGGATTTATTCCAAACATGGAGAATGGCAGAGCCTGGGCTCTGAAGGAGTGAAAACAAACTTTTACCATGTGAAGTCATAGGGATTTGGGGTGGATTATTACCCATAATGACCAATATAACACATACCAGTGCTGGACTGTCATGACCATTTAGAATCTGGTACTGGATCAGATGATTAGGAAGTAGGAGCAGACAGAAAAGGAAAGAAGTTAGAGCCACACCCTAGAGAATTCCAGTGTATAAAGACAGGCAAGGTAAGACGGGCTTAGAAAAGGGAACTGAGGACAAGCAATAAGACAGAGAAAATTAAGAGATTGTTGTTCAGGAAGGCAAGTGAAGAAACTGTTTCAAGGAGGAGGGAGTGATACTAGTGCCAAATTCTCTTCTGCAATGTGACCTGTCATCAAGATGAGAGTTTATTTCTTTAGACTCTTAAATCTAAATGGGTCCTGTGGCTGTTTTAACCAGTGGAATTAACCTGTGCCTGTTCTGGGCATATCTCTATACCTGGACTGGCAACATCTGCTTCTTGCCTCTTTGAATGTTTACTCTTGAAATACTCTCTCTCAAAACCTGACTGCCGTGCTATGAGAAATCCAAGTAATGTGGCAAGATTTCATGTGGTTCTCTGAACACGGTTCCCTGCTGAGCTCCCAGTCAACAACTAACAGTAACTGCCAGCCACATGAGTGGACCATCTTGGATGTGCAGCCTACTTGGGCCCTGAGATGACGACTCAAGCCCCACTTGCCATCTGACTACAACCACATAAAAGACTCCAGTCTAAAGCCACCCAATTGAGCCCAGTCAACCAATGGAATCATTACACATGGTAATCAGACATTTACTATTGGGATGGCTTATTAAGCAGAAACAGATGACTATAATAATGGCCACGGTGTACACAATTGACCAAGAAAGGATTCAAGAAAGAATGAGAAGTGAAGTGAAGACAGAGTATCGCTCAGTGAATTTTGCTATAAAGCAGAACAGAAAAATAAGGTAGCAGCTTGAAGGGATACAAAGGAGAGTGTTTGTTTGTTTGTTTTAGCTTATAAGAAGTATTGTAGTATGTTTATCCACTTATGGAAATTATTTGGTTGTTATTATTGTTAGGTACCATCTAGTCAGTTCCAACTCATGTACAACAGAAACTTATGCACAACAGATCGAAACAATTCCCAGTCCTGAGCCATCCCACCATTATTCTTAAGCTTGAGTCCATTGTTGCTGTAACTGTGCCAATCCATCTTGCTGAGAATCTTTTTCTTTTTCACTGACCTTCCACTCTACCTAGCATGATGTCCTTCTCCAGGGACTGGTCCCTCCTGATAATACGCCTGAAGTATGAGAAATGAAGTCTTGCCATCTTATCTCCAAGGAGCATTTTGGTTGTACTTCCTCCAACACAGATTTTTTTTATTCTTCTATCAGTCCATGATACTCTTCAATATTCTTCTCCAAAATCATAACTCAAATACATCAATTCTTCTATGGTCTTCCTCATTCACTGTCCAATTTTCACATGAATATGAAGCTATTGAAAGTATCATGGCTTGAATCAGGTATACCTTAGTCCTCAAACTGACATCTTTGGTCTTGAACACTTTAAATAGGTCTTGTGCAGAAAATTTACCTAATGTGATATGTTATTTGATGTCCTGACAGCTGCTTCCATGAGTGTTGATAGTGGATCCAAGCAAAATTGAGTTTTTGACAACTTCAATTTTTTCTACATTTATCATGGTGTTATTTGTTGGTCCAGTGGATAAGATTTTTGATGGTGCAAGAGATAATGGAGGAAATTCCTACAGTAATGCCCTTAAGTGAACAAAAGAGAGTGAGAAATAGTAGAGGCTCTGCCCTTCTATAGAAGCACAGATGGTTTACCTCTTATCCCAGCAAAGACTGAGACCTCATCTCTGGAGTGAGGGCAGTGTACACAGCTGCAACTGAAGGTTGACTAATGTGGTGGAGAGAGCGTGTACAATTTCTGGATGCTTGTATTTTATCCATTGGAAAAACATTAAGATAATTCTTCAGAAGACAGTGATATGATAGACAGATGGGAGGCCTGAGGAAAGAGAAAAGATGATAACAAAACCTCAGAACAGGAGACCATAAAGTGCAGCGAGATCATAGGCAGCTTTACATGTCCATTGAGATGATTTTCTTGACTGTGCCAGGAATCAGTGGAAAATAGGGACACATAAGAGAGGGTACAGCAGGTACAACCCCAGGAAACATGTAGTTACAGTAGAGTGTGATTAGGATAAAGTGTTATAAGAACTCATAAGAGGAAAGAACTTTCTGGCTGTGAGGATGTAGGAGAACTTTACAGGGTAGCAACATTTAAAGAGGACCTTAAATACGATGAACTTATTAAATGGATGCAGGTTGGAGGGGGAATGATCAGATTTGAAGGAAGAATATGTGAAAAACACAAAAACAGGGAGAAATTAAAGTGCTATAATGAATCAACTGGCAAGATTAGTGGGACTGGAGTACACAGGCAGGGATTCTCCTGGTCTCTATGAAACAGGTAAGTTGTATACAGGTAAAGAGAACACATCTTGATGTTAAGTATATTGCATTAAATCTACAATTTTGGATACATGACAAAGGTTAGTAAACCAAGGTATTTACTCATCCATCCAAAAAGTAATTATTGAGTACTGGTATAGTGGTTACAAGTGAGGCTGCTAACCTTAAGGTCAGCAGTTCAAAACTACCAACCATTCTGCAGGAGAAAGATGAGACTTTCTGTTCCCATAAAGATTTACAGCCTTGGAAATCCTATGAAGGGTCGCTTTGAGTCAGAACCGATTTCACGGTACACCACCACAACCACTACCATAGTAGTTAAAATTAGTTTTGATTTTCTATGTAAATAAATCTATACTAGTAAAAGAAGTCTGGAAGAGCAGTTCAGGTAATATGGTACTTTCAAAATGACATCAAGAGCTCAGGCTTTGTTATAGATTCCACTCCACCATTTTGTCTCTTCCTTGAGTTTCAAAATGGTTACCAAAGTTTCAGCCATCACACTTGTATTTTAGAAGATATGCCAAACCCAGCTTTTTCTTTTTTAATAAAAATATTTTTCTTGTAAATTGGATGAAAGTTTACAGAACAAATCAGTTTTCATTCAACAATTCATACACATTTTATCTTATGTCATTTATTAAAACTCCCATAATGTAACATCACTCATGCCTCTCCCTTCCTGTATTTCCCATTTTCATTCTTCCTTCTTTCCTAAACCTTCCTGCCTTCTGAACTTTGGCTTTGGGGAAATGCTGCCTTTTCATTTCAAATGGCTTATTATTCTAAGAAGTATATGTACACTCTCCTGGTAATATTGTTCACCTTATGGTCTTTTATTTGACTGAAAATGGAGCCATGGAATAAGGTTCACGTCCAAATCCCAAGGGTAAGTAAGGGCCAGTCTTGGTGACTTCACCAGTCTGCAGGTCTTTTTTATGAATTTGAATTTTGGTCCATATTTTTCTCCCACTCTATTGAGGACCTTCAAAAATGATTCCTTTCACAGTAGTTGATAGTGGTAGCTGAGTACCATTTAGTTCTTCTGGTCTCAGGGTCATGGAGGCTGATGTAGGTGGTTCATTAGTCCTTGGGCTAATTGTTTCCATGTGTCATCAATTTGTTTTCACTCTTCTTTGCTCCAGTAGGGAAGAGAATAATAGTTGTACATTAGATAGATAGTCACAAGCTTTTATGACCCCCGTCACTACTCACCAAAGTAAGATGTAGAACACTCTTGTTTGTATTATGCCAATTAACCATTGTGTCCCTAAGACTATGGTCCTGAGACCCTAAACCCAATAATCCATTCCCTAAAAGTATTAGGTTTTGGCTAAAAATTTTCATAACTTTGACCCCTATATGCTATACTATAATCATGGTTATATTTGCAGCATATGTAAATACGTATTAGAAATAACCTCTGTCAAGCCTATATAAATATATATATATTTGAGGGTATCCTCCCATTCTTCTTCCCACAACTGTTTAGGTTTCATGTTTATCTAAGCACCCACTCATAGATTATTATTATTATAGGATTGTCCAACACCAGCTTTTGTCCTTTCTCAGATTTTCTAGATCTTGGCCTCTTGCTCAAAAGGGAATCCCAGACATGGTCACAGTTGCTGTATCTTCTGACAGGCTGCCTGTCTCAGTCTTCTTCATCCTAGCATCTCCTGTTCTCACTACAGAGCATGTGGCAGCAGCTCTGGTACAAATGCAGGTTCTGACCAGTCTCCATATCTGCAGCATGGGGCATAGGATTGGATGAAGACCTGTACCATGGGATACAGGTCCAGGTCTTCCTCAAGGCCACACAAAGGTTGACTAGTACAACCAGGAAGGATATATAATATCCTATGTGTAAAATGTTGACCAGTAAGAGGCCTAAGACAGAAAGCTGGCAGAAAAACTGCTCTCCCATAATGAAATGTCTACTTTTGAGAGGAGTTTCATGTGACCAGGCAACCTGCAGTGTTATCCTATAAAGCTATGGCCAACTCAGTCATGTTTCTCTTGCCTTGTATTTCTTTTACCCTCACTCTTGCTGCCCTGGGATTACACTTCCCAGTAAAGTCTTAGTGACTAAGGTTTGCCTTGATCTTTCTAAGGAAACGTGAGCTGATCCAGGAGATTGCCTCAAAGTCCACACAATGCAGCAAAGCATGGCCACATGGCCACACCTAGCTGCAAAGAATGTTTGAAATGTGGTATTTCAGTATTTAGAGTGAAATTTTTAAATTTGAGCTCTTATGAAGGCACTATTAGGAAGGAAGGATCGAGTGGATTTTGGGTAGAAAATTAGCAGCCTCTGCCACAGAAGCCTACAATAGGCAAGGCATCATACTCAATTAGTTATAATGCCTCATTGGGAAAATTTTTAGAATTTTGAAAGAACAAACAGTAACTCTATGGTACACAAGGGTAAGTAAAAAAAAAAAAAAATTGCTACTAAGGTTTCTGCTCATCTATGCATGGGTTTATTCCCAACAAAACATATTTAAATATGTCTCTGTGATCAGGAGATGACTGAAAACAAGTTTTTTCAGTAATGCACTTATCTTAGCCTTGTTAGGGTGCCTTCCAGAAAAGGGTCTAATCAAAACAATGATTTCGAAGGGGATCTGCTGGGTCAGTTGAATTTAAGATTGAGCGGTCAGCTCATAAGGTTATGGCAACTGTTAAGAGGAATTTCTAAGCAGTAATCTTGACACGCTATGAACAACATTGAGAAGTATGAGTATTCCAGAACACTTAATTGTACTTCTGAGAAATCTGTACCTGGACCAAGAAGCAGTTGTTCGAACAGAGCATGGGAAGACCGAGCAAATAATATGAGAAGCTGGGTTCTATGAAGAAAAACGTGGCGTCAGGATTGGAGGAAGTCTCATTAACAACCTGGGATATGCAGATGATACAACCTTGCTTGATGAAAGTAAAGAGGACTTGAAACATTTACTGATGAAGATCAAAGAGCACAGCCTTCGGTATGTATTGCATCTCAATGTCAAGAAAACAAAAATCCTCACCACTGGACCAATAAACAACATTCTTATCAATGGAGACAAGATTGAAGATGTCAAGGACTTCATTCTTCTTGGATCAACTATCAACACTCGCGGAAGTAGCAGTCAAGAGATCAGACAATGTATTGCATTGGGCAAATCTGCTGCACAGGAACTTTTTAAAGTATTGAAGAGCACAGATGTCAGCTTGAGGACTAAAGTGCACCTGACCCAAGCCATGGTATTTTCAATAACCTCATATGGATGCGAAAGCTGGACAGTGAATAAGGAAGATGGTAGAAGAATAGATGCCTTTGAGTTGTGGTGTTGGAGGACAATACTAAAAGTGCCATGGACTGCCAAAAGAACCAATAGATGTGTTTTGGAAGAGGTGCAGCCAGAGTGCTCCTTGGAGGCCAGGATAGCTAAGCTTCGTCTCTCATACTTTCAACATATTGTCAGGAGAGAACAGTCTCTGGAGAAGGATATCATGCTGGGTAAGGTGGAGGGTCAGAGAAAAAGAAGAAGACCCCCAACGAGATGGATCGGCCAGGTGGCATCATTGATGGCGTCAAGTGTGGCAGCGGTAGTGAGGTTGGTCCAGGATCGGACATTGTTTCATTCTGCTGTACATGGGGTTGCTATGAGTTGGTTCCAACTCGATGGCACCTGACAACAACAACAATCTTGATAGATTTTCTCAAAGGGCATACAACAAACATGGAGGATTATTATGAAAAAGTTTTAAGAAAATTGGAAAACTGCATTAGTGAGAAATGGGTAAGGAAAGTTGGTTTGAGGAATTTTTCTTTCATCATGACAATGCACCTGCTCATTCTTCAAGGGTAATAAGGGCTGCCCTGTGAGAATTTCATTAGTAAACCTTACCCCATTCGCCCCAGAGCCCTGATCTTGCGCCTTCAGTCTCTTTTAGTTCCCCAAACACAAAGAACATTTTAAAAGGAATATGGTTTGAGTCCCTTGAGGGTGCCCAAACTACCATTTTTGTGTGATACAAATGGAAAATCACAGAACACTTCAGAAAAGTTAGAGAGATGGAAACACTATCTTTAAAAATGTATAGACCTAGATGGAGGCTACGTCAAGAAACAATAGCTTCACATTTTGATAGTTTTGTTTAACAAAGGTTTCAATGATTTTGTAGCAAAGCTTTTTTGCTTACCCTCATATATTGATTATCTTAATTACTTTTAGTGCTATTCTAACACCAATACCACAAGTGATGGTGATGGTGGTAGTTGTGTGCCATTGAGTTGGTTCTGACTCATAATAATTCTGTACAGGGTTTCTGAAGCTGTAAATCTTTATGGGAACAGAAACCTCATCTTTCTCCCTTGGAGCAACTGTGGATTCACACTGCTGACCTTGTGTTTAGCAGCCCAGCCCATAATCCACTATGCCACCCAAACTCCTTAGGATCACAAGTGAATGGCATCAAACCAGTACTCAAATATCTTCATTGTTTTCTTATTATTCTTTTCTACCTTCCCTTTATGAAAGTCTGATTCATCATTTAAAAAAATGTGATCCTTCTAGATTCACAGAGTATAAAATTTTTTTTAACTGTAAATTTTGATGCAAAATAATACAAAAGTGCCCTAACTACAATAAGGTTTTAATTAACACAATGGACCTGGTAGGTTTAGATATGATTTTAATTTTTGTAGAATAGAATATAAATCATTGTCAAACAGAAGTTCCAGATTTTGGGAGTTATGTGCCATTTGAGTTGGTTCTGACCCATAATAACTGATATGCAAAAATTACAGGATTCTGGAGGTTCTTACATTTCTACTCAACCATGAAGGCAGTAAGATATCATGGAAAGAATAATTCATTGAAACCTAAGAAATGAGATACTGGCCTTGAATGTTAATCACTTCAACTTTTTCTGTCTCAATTTCCTCATCTGTCAGAGGCTACCAGCATCCTTCGTGATCTTTCACATTATTTTTCTCAAGTCCTTTTTGTCTTCTTCTGATTTTAGCTTAATTACTCATTACCTGGTATGACACTGTAGAATAAGCACTGGACTGCTAATTGTAAGGTCAGTGGTTCAAACCTACCAGGTGCTCCTCAGAAACCCTACAAAGGGTTGCTATGAGTTAGAGCCAACTCAACGGCACTTAACAACAACTCACTACCTAAAGACCTCTTCCCATAGACTAATATATAGTCACTTGGGGGTTGTATGGATCATTCATTTTGCACAATTTCAGGATGCATAATGCTCAGCGCTCTAGTAGAAGCCCCTTTTCTCTCTGATCAGTTACTCTCCCTTCTCCTCCACAGATGTCAGTGGCAGGGTGGAGAAGAGCTGAATGGCCCTTACCATCATTGCACACCTATCCCTGCTCTGTCCAGCAGCAGAAAAGCACTCAGCAATTTTATGGTATAAAATATCACACGTAAGAGGATTGAAAGGACAGAAATTCATTTGCTCACTGTTGTGGAGACTAAAACAACAAATCAGGGTCTCTGCTATGTCCTTATAGGCAGTCCCAAATGTTCCTGGATTCCTAATTTTGTAGATGCTACTCACATGTCACCATGCTTCTAGGGCTAACCTGCTCATTTGATAATTCAGAGTGATTAGATTTAGAATGTACCCTAATCACGGTGGTTTAATTAGCATACCAACGAAACCTCTACTACCAAATCTGATTGTATCCAGAAGTACAAGAGTGAAGAAGAATTCAACACATATTTTAGGAGACAGGTGTCAATCCATTCCCTCAATTCCTGGACAATTAAATCTGTCAACAAACTGAGGCAGCACTGGAAGCACTCACACAACTATGCCCAAAATACTGGAAGACAGCTACCTGGGCAACCAATTGGAAGAGATCTGCTTTATGCCCATTCCAAAGAAAGGTGATCCAACAGAATGTGGACAATATCATTGATATCACAAGCAAGTAAATTTTGCTGAAGATAATTCAAAAATGGTTGCAACAGTACATCAACAGGGAATTGTCAGAAATTCAAACCAGATTCATAAACAGACTTCAATATACAGATGATACAACCTTGCTTGCTGAAAGTGAAGAGAACTTAAAATATTCACTGATGAAAATCAAAGACCATAGCCTTCAGGATGGATTGCACCTCAATGTAAAGAATGCAAAAAATCCTCACAAATGGACCAATAAATAACATCATGATAAATGGAGAAAAGATTGAGGTTGTCAAAGACTGTATTTTACTTGGATCCACAATCAACATTCATGGAAATAGCGTTCAAGAAATCAAACGATGTATTGCATCAGGCATATGTGCTGCAGCAGAACTCTTTGAAGTGTTGAAGAGCAAAAATATCAGTTTGAGTACTAAGTTGTATGTGACCCAAGTCTTGGTATTTTCAGTTGCTTTATATGCATATTGGACAGTAAATAAGGCAAATTGAATAAAAATCAATGCATTTAATTATGGTGTTAAAGGTTATTGAAAGTACCCTGGACTTCCAGAAGAACAAACAAATCTATGTTAGAAGAAGTACAGCCAGCATGCTCCTTCAAAGCCAGGATAGGGAGACTTCATCTCTCATAGTTCAGACATATTATTAGGAGGGACCAGTCCCTGGAGAAGAAACTTGGTAAAGTAGAAGGTCAGTGAAAAAGAGGAAGACCCCAATGAAAGGAATTGACACAGTGGTTGCAGTAATGGGCTCAAGAGTAGCAACAACTATGTGAATGGCATAGGACTGGGCTGTGTTTTATTTTGTTGTGCATAAGGTTATTATGAGTTGGAAGCTATTTGATGGCACCTAACAACAAATTCAATACATAATGTTATTGTATAAGACAGTGAATTTGCACCAGTAAGTACATAACATGTGTTGCTATTATTGTTGTTGTTAAGTGCTGGTGAGTCGATTCTGACGCATATAGACTCTGTATAGGGATTCCAAGGAGCAGGTGGTGAGTATGAACCGCTGATGTTGTTGTTCAAACCAACCTTGAGGTGGAGTACTTATCGTATGGCGCCACACCAGGACTCTGCTGTTATTAGTGTTGTTTATTGCTAAGTGCCGTTGAGTCAATTCTGACTCATAACGACCCTGTGTAGGGTTTCCAAGGAATAGCTGGTGACCTTGAACCACTGACCTTGCAGTTCAAACAACTTTGCAGTCTGACGCATTAGCCCACAGCACCACACCAGGACTCCGTTGTAATTATTGTTATTGTTGTGAAGTTCCGTTGAGTCGGTTCTGACCCATAGTGACCCTGTATAGGGCTCCCAAGGAACAGCTGGTGAGCTTGAACTGCTGACCTTCAATTCAAATGGCTTTGCAGTCTGGCTCATTAACCTACAGTGCCACACCAGGACAGCTGCCATCAAATTGGTCCCAGACTCCTAGTGATCCCAGGCACAATGGAACAAAGCGTCTTTTTGTCCTATACATTCCTATGACTGGCTGTGAACTGGACCTTTGTAACTTTGATGACACATATTGATAGTAGGTCATCATATATTTCTTCCTAACCCATTTCAGTCTGGAACCTCCATTGTCTTAGTTATCTAGTGCTGTTATAGCAGATACATCACAAGTAGAGGGCTTTAACAACTAGAAATTTATTCTCTCCTAGTTTAGAAAACTAGAAATCTGTCTCTGGGTAAAGTTTCTTGTCTCCTTCCAGCATTCCTTTGAGATTTCCATGTGTGTTGACATTAATCATTTCCTGTATCTAGAACTTCACAGCATAGGGACTCCTAGTCCAAAGGATGCACCTTACTCCTGACTCTTCTTTCTTGGTGGTAGTGGGTCCCTCTGAGCTCTACTCATTTGTCTCCTCTTATATTTCAGACGGCATTGACTCAAGATACAGCCCAATCCAGTAGATTTCCTCTGAACTCATTAACATCGTAGAAGTGAGGATTTACACCACATAGGATAATTATATCAGATCAGAGCTGATCACATCAGAGCACATCATGGGGGTGATTGCATCACATTAAATATCATTATTGAGGTGATAATTATATATATCTTAACTGTGAAACCACTGAGAATCTTGGCCAATCCAAGTTCACACAAAACCTTAACTCTACCATCCATTGAGACCTATTCAGCATCATAGCAATATTAAGGCCTCCACTGACAGACAAGTGACAGCTGTGCACAAGTACATGGCTAGGAATTAAACCCAGGTCTCCTGTGTAGAAATAATTTTATCACTGAATCATCACTGCCCCATATAGCATGCAATGATCTTTAAATTCAGATTCAGTGCTTCCTCCTTTCCCTGGCTGGTAAATGCCTGAGTAGACCTGGTGATTTCTGAAGAGAGCTGTAAACTGAAGTAGCTCCTCACGTATACTGGGAATGACATATTTCCAAGGAGAGCCTGTGACACTGTTTCTTTATTTACAGGCCTGGTGAGATGCTGTAGGATCAGCACTGCACTTCAAACCACAGGTCATCAGTTCAAACCCATCAGCTGCTCCTCAGAAAGCCTATACAGGGTCACTATGAGTTGGAATCAACATGATGGCACTTAACAACAACAACAACAACAACAAAGCCCACACTACCATCAATTTCCTTTGTAGGAAAAGCTCCACTGCCCAGTGAACAAAAAAGGAAGGAACAGGAAGAGCTCACCATTCTGCGTACCAAACAAATACAAGATCAATTATCAAGCTGGTCCCCTTAGCACAATGTGAGGTAGCCAATGCTCTTAGTGGGAAATCAATTTCCAAGTAAAAGTCCGATTAATATATTCTTAAAAGAAGGCAAGAGAAATAGATTTGAGCAATTAACTGGCATTTACATTTCTTCTCTGTTGATTTAATTCTGATCCATTTGCATACAAACTGCCAAGTGGGTGACATTCAAACTTCTGAAATAAAACACTGCAGTTTCGCATCTGTGATTTGACTGTTTCTGGATTTGACACCAAAATCTCATGACATTTGTAAACCGAAACTGCACATCAGTGCTCATTGCAGCATTGTTTCTATAGCCAGAAAGTGGAAACAACCAAAGTGCTCATCAACAGATGAATTGATAAACAAAATGGTGGACTATTTATACAATGGACTATTCCAAGCCTACCAAATCCACTGCCATTGTGTTGATTCTGACTTATAGTGACATTATGCAGAGTTTCTGAGACTAAATCTTTACGTGAGCAGAAAGCCTTATCATTCTCCTGTGAAGCCACTGGTGGATTTGAACCACCAATCCTGTGATTAGCAGTCCAGTGCTTATCCTACTGTGAGAAATTCTCAAGGTGGTCCATCTTCAGTAATAAAGAGCTCATGAGACCAGTCAGACATAGATTGTTACTTTGCACCCAGGGATATGTTAACAGGATGAATTGGGGGAAGGGAGGAAAGAAATCTGTTCTAGGACCAGGAACTTTAAATATGGTGTGGTGCTGTGGGCTAATGTGCCAGACTGCAAAGCCATTTAAACTGCAAGGTTAGTGGTTCAAGCTCACCAGCTGCTCCTTGGAAACCCTATACAGGGTTGCTATGGGTTGGAGCCCACTCAATGGCACTTTAAAAACCAACTACATTCATTAAGACCATGGGTGAGCCATTTTGGCTTCTCTAGTGGGAGGGAAAATGACTTGCTGGTAGAATTGTAAATGGGGAACTGGAACTGGAGGAGGGGCTCTTTTGAGACAGGGGAATAAAACAGTTTGCAGGCTGGTCATGCAGTACGTTTACCTGTGTCTACTGGGCTGGGTGCCCGATTTTGCAAAATTGAGTAACGAAAACCTCACTCTCGCTAAAATGAGTACAGATTGGATTACTTGAGCATTTGTCAGTATGGACAATGTTTCTCATACTACAGCACCACCAGGACTCCTTCAACAGAATATTTGTTGTTGTTAAGTGCCATCAAGTCAGTTCCAGCCCATAGTGACCCTGTATAGGGTTTCCTAGGAGTGGCTGGTGAGCTTGAACCACTGACCTCGTGGTTCAAACCAACTTTGCAGTTAATCCACAATGCCACACGAGGACTCCAATGGGATATTGTTGTTGTTGTTGTGTGCCGTGGAGTCAGTTCTGACTCATAGCGACCCTACACAGGGTTTCTGAGGCTGTAAATCTTTACGGGAGCAGACCGCCTCATCTTTCTCCGGCGGAGCGTCTGGTAGTTTCGAACTGCTGACCTTGCAGCTCGCAGCCCGATTCGTAACCACTATGCTACCAGAGCTCCTTTACTGAACCATAAAAAAGAAATAAAGGACTTTAGACACAGAGAGGGAGAGGGGCTGTGTGATGATGACCGGGGGCAGGCTTATAATGTATACCCTTTGCTTTGTTGATGATGCATGGAGGGGATTGTAACCATGGCAATGAAATGATATACGATAGGATGAATGTAAAACTAATGTTCTCCCATATAAACTATCAAATAATTCACAATAAAACATTTAAAAAAATAAATGAAGTCCTAATGCATGCCACAATGTGGATGAACCTTGTAAACATTGCTGTTGTTATTGTTAAGTACCGTGGAATCGAGTCAGTTCTGACTCATAGTGACCCTACACAGGGTTTCCGAGGCTGCAAATCTTTACAGGAGCAGAAAGCCTCATCCTTCTCCCGTGGAACAGCTGGTAGTTTCAAACTGCTGACCATGAGGTTCACAGCCCTTTATATGAGTTAAATATGTCTGACAACAAAAAGACAATTGTATGATCTCAGTTAGATGAAACATGTAGGATAGATAAGTATATAGAGACCACAGTTATTAGAAGTTACCAAGGACAGGGGAGATGGAAAGAGAAAAGGGGGTTCAATGTTTAGGGATGGACACAAATATTCTGCTAAAGGTGATGGGAACATTCAGAAAAGAATAATAGTGGTGGTTAATCAACATGATGAACATATTGTCATTGAATTGTACATGTGAAGGTTGTTAAAATGACAAACTTTTTGTTGCATATATACTTACCACAATTGAAAACACAACCACAAAAACAAAAAAGATCTGAGCAAGTCAGTGTGCTCCTGCCCCTAGGGCTTATCTCTACCACCCCACCCGGCAGCTGTGTTTCCTTCGTCCAACAAACTGAGCTCTATGAATCTATAGTGTTCCTTCTGTCCAGAACATGCTGCCCACAGATTTCTAAGCACCGGCTCCTCCCCTGCCACATGGCTGTAGGCAGCCTGCTAGGCAGCCTGCCTGCAGAACTCAATACCTTGGCATCATAACCCATGTGACCCTTTGAAACTGTTGTGTAGCTCAGCTATTTTCTTGTCCATTATCTGTCTCCCCATTGGGATCACCAGACCCAGGGGAGTTGAGGACTCTCTTTGTATTTACCTCTTCTCTTTAAGCATCAAGAAGAGTGGCCAGTGAAAACTAAAAGGCCAGTCTAGGTTATCCCTCATCTTCCAAATGTCAGTGATGGAAGCAGGAATCAAATACATCTGGTCTCTGAGGGAAACATCTATCTATGTTAAGGGAAAGGCACAGATGTAAGTGCTTGAGATAGGAAAAAGAAGGCTCGATCCAATGGGATACCTTTTGCTTGCTTTCACTGATGGCAGTATGACTCTTAAAATGAACTGGAGCTAACAGAGTTGTTCCAGTCACAGTCTTCTTTTGCATAAAAGCAAGCGTTCCTTGAGAACCTACCATATGCCATGCATGATGCTAGGCAGAGGATCATCTGAAAGAGGTCCTGCATCTTAGAGTCCATGACTGAAGGGGGAAGAATACACACACACAAACACACACTATACATGCACACACACACTGCAAATGCAGACACTATATTTGACACTATAAAAGCAGACACTAAATGATATGCACACATATACACATACCACACACAGATGCCATAGCAAACATACATATATCGTGACTGCATACACACACATAATAGACACACACAAACACACATGCACTGTGCACACATGTGTGATATATATATATA
>NW_006408723.1:3116526-3129898 GCF_000296735.1 Chrysochloris asiatica | reverse complement strand
GGTTCTGACCCATAGTGACCCTGTACAGGGTTTCTGAGGCTGTAAATCTTTACAGTAGCAGAAAGCCTCATCTTTCTCCTGCAGAGCAGCTGGTAGTTTCAAACTGCTGACCTTAAGGTTTGCAGCTTGATTCGTAACCACTATGCTACCAGAGTGTGTGTGTGTGTGTGTGTATATATATATACAGTATATTTGTGTACAGTGTTACAGTGTATGTATATGTATACATATGTATATTATATATAACAGATATAACGGCACTTAACAACAACAACATATATATATATTATATATATATATATTACATATATATATATATATACACACACACTGTACACAAATATACTGTACACACACACACATCACATGCTCCCAAATACACATATACATATGTATGCTCCATATACACACATGCTACATAAATGCACACATACATTACATACAGAAACACTGTACACACATCACACATGCACCCACATACACAAATACATGTATTTCATGTATCCACAAGTACACATATATTCACTTGTACTATACACAATTCAAAGGAGCTCTGGTAAGCGTAGTAGTTACGAATCAGGCTGCTAACCTCAGGGTCAGCAGTTCGAAACTACCAGTGGGTCCACAAGAGAAAGATAAAGCGTTCTGCTCCTGTAATTATTTACAGCCTCGGAAATCCTACGCAGGGTCACTATGAGTCAGAACTGACTCCATGGCATATAACTACTAACTATCATACACAATTCACACTACTCACACATTCACTATACACAAACACACTGTACACACATCATACCCACCCCCACATATACAAATACATACATATGCTTCATATACACACATGCTCCATAAACACACATATCCACGTGCATACACACATATACCATAATAAACATAGTATACTGTGGGCTAATGCATCAGACTGCAAAGTAGTTTGAACTGCAATATCAGTGGTTCAAGCTCACCAGCCACTCCTTGGAAACCCTATACAGGGTTGCTATGGGCCAGAATCGACTCAATGACACTTAACAACAACAACACACACATCACACATGCATCAACATACACAGCTATATATGCATATGTGCCATATACACATACATACTACACGCACACATTCATACACCATACATAAACACATTGTACACACATATCACACATGCCCCACATATACAAATATATGCATATGCTCCATCTATCCATACATACTACATGCACACACATACACCTTACACAAACACACTGTACATGCACATCATACATGCCTCCACACATATAAATACATGCATATGCTCCATATGGACTCCTGGTGTTGTGCTGTAGGATTAGCACGGGACTGTGAACCACAAGGTTGGCAGCTCTTTGGAAACCCTATACAGGGTCACTAGGAGTTGGAACTGACTCAGTGACACTTAACAACAACAAAATGCTCCATATGCCTACACATACTACATGTACACACACATAAACAAGACAAAAATACACTGTACATACACAGCGCATAAGCTCCCACCTACACATGTATATACACATGCCCACACATGCACAACAGAACCATATGTACACACACAAAACACAGTACACACATATCACACATGCACCCACATACAAAAATACATACATATGCTTCATATACCCACAGATTAAACATTGTTGTTATTGTTAGATGCCATTGAGTTGATGCTGACTCATAGCAACCCTATATACAACAGAACAAAATATTACTTGGTCCCGCACCTTGCTCACAATCGTTATCACTCTTGAGTCCGTTGCTGTTGCCACTGTGCCAATCCATCTCATTGTGGTCTTCCTCTTTTTTGCTGACCCCTACTTTACCGAGCATGATGTTCTATTTCAGGAACTGGTCCCTCCTGATAAAATGTCTGAAGTAGGAGAGATGAAGTCTTGCCATCCTGGCTACTAAGGAACATCCTGGTTGCACTTCTCCCAGATTTGTTTGTTTTTCTGGCAGTCTGTGGAACCTTTAAATTCTCTCCAACACAATAATGCAAAAGGATCAATTCTTCTATGATCTTCCTTATTCAGTGTCCAACTTTTGCATGAATATGAGTCTATTGAAAATACCATGACTTGGGTCAGGTATACTTTAGTACTTAAACTGACATCTTTGCACTTGAACACTTTAAAGAGGTGTTCAATCTTGTGCTGCAGATTTACCTAATACAACATGTATTTTAATTTCTTGACTGCTGGTTCCATGAGTGTTGATAGTGGATCCAAGCAAAATGAAGTCTTTGAAAACTTTAATCTTTTCTCCACTATAGGTCCAGTAATGAGGATTTTTGTTTTCTTTACATTGAGGTACAACCCATGCTAAAGGCCATTGTCTTTGATCTTCATTAGTATTTTAAGTCTTCCTCACTTCAGCAAGCAAGGTTGCACCATCAGCATATCTCAGGTTGTTAATATGTGTTCCCCAATCCCTATGTCATGCTCATCTTCATATAATCCAGTTTATCAGATCATTTGCTCAGTACACATACTTAATATGTATGGTTAAAGAATACAACCCTGGTGCACACCTTTCCTGTTTTGTCTGTTCCCTTATTCTGTTCCAACAACTGCCTCTTCATCTATTTACAGGTTCCTTATTAGCAGTCAAGAAACCAAATGACATATTGCATTACCCAAATCTGCTGCACAAGTCCTTTTTAAAGTGTTGAAGAGCAAAGATGTCAGCTTGAGGACTAAGATGCACCTGACCCAAGCCATATGCATGCAAAAGCTCGACAGTGAATAAGGAAGATTGTAGAAGAATTGACACATTTGAGTTATGGTGTTGGAGGAGAATATTGAAAGTGCCGTGGGCTGCCAAAAATACCAATAGACCCATTTTGGAAGAAGTGCAGCCAGAGTGCTCCTTGGAGGCCAAGATGGCCAAACTTCAACTCTTATACTTTGGACATATTGTCAGAAGGGATCAGTCAATGGAGAAGGATATCATGTTTGGTAAGATGGAGGGTCAGATAAAAAGAGGAAGACCCCAATGAGATGGATTGGCCAAGTGGCAGCCTCGATGGACTCAAGCGTGGCAGCAGTAGTGAGGTTGGCCCAGGATTGGGCAGTGTTTTGTTCTGCTGTGCATAAGGTCGTTATGAGTCGGTAACAACTTGATGTCACCTAACAACAACAATAACATGAGCACAATTAAGTTACTGGAGTACCATTCTTCACAATGTTGTCCATGATCCACACAGTCAAAACAAAACAAAACAAAACAACAACAAAAAAAACCCTTTGCATAGTCAATAAAACACAAACAAACATCTTTCTGGTATTCTTTGCTTTCAGTCAAGATCCATCTTACATCAGCAATGATATCCCTGGTTCGGCGTCCTTGTCTGAATACAGCTTGAACCTCTGACAGTCTCCTGTCAATGTACTGTTGTAGCCATTTTTTAAGTTATCTGTAGCAAAATTTTACTTGTATTGATATTAATGATATTGTCTGATGATTCCCACATTGCATTAGGTCACCTTTCATTGGAAGGGGCACAAATATGGATCTCTTCCAATCACTTGGCTAGGTAGCTATCTTCCAAATTTCTTGGCAAAGATGAGTAAGTCCCTTCAGTGTTGCATTTCCTGGAGCCTTGTTCTTTGTCAATGCCTTCAGTGTACTTTGGACTTCTTCCTTCAGTACCACTGGCTCTTTTGGCTCTTGAAATGGTTGAACATTGGCCATTTCTGTTTGGTACAGTGTTTCCATGTATTCCTTGCATCTTTTTTTTTTTTTGTTTTGTTTTTTTGTTTTGTTCTTTTTTTTATGCTTTCTTCATCATTCAGTATTTTGCCCATAGAATCCTTCAATACCCCAAGTCGAGGTTTGAATTTTTTCTTCAGTTCCTTTAGCTTGAGAAATGCTGAGTATGCTCTTCCCTTTTGGTTTTGTAACTCCAGGTCTTTGCACATTTCATTGTAATACTTAAATTTGTTTTCTCTAGCTGTTCTTTGAAATTTTCTGTTCAGCTCTTTCACCTTGTTTGTGTATGTGTGTTTGCATGTAGATGTGTGTGTGTATATTTGGGTATATACAGCATATGTATGATATGTGTATATGAGGGTATGCATGATGTGTGTACAGTGTTTGGTAAATGTGTGTGCATGTAGATGTGTGTGTGTAATTAGTATGTGTGGGTATATGGAGCATATATATGTATATGTGTAATGTGTGAACAGCATGTTTATATATGGTGCGTGTGTGTGTGCATATGTAGACATGTGTGTTTATGTGTATGTGTGGGTATATAGAATGTATGTAGCTAAATGTGTATGTGGCCCATGTGTGATGTGTGTTTATGTTTATGTGCCTACCGCTCATCTGTCAGTTTGTTGTACTGTGGTGGCTTGTGTGTTGCTGTGATGCAGGAAGCTATGCCACTGCTACTTTTAAATACCAGCAGTCACCCATGGCTGAGCACGTTCATGTTCCCTTTTCTTCATTGTATTACTGGATTCCTATAGGAGTTCTGGTAGTGTAGTTGTTACGAATCAGGCTGCAAACCTCAGGGTCAGCAGTTCGAAACTACCAGCTGTTTCACAGAAGAAAGATGAGGCTCTCTGCTCCCGTAAAGATTTACAGCCTTGAAACCCTGTACAGGGTCACTGTGAGTCAGCACCGACTCCACGGCACGTAACAACAACAACAACATAGCATTCCTATGAAGTAGGAATTACTGTTTTCCTGATTTTACCTGGTAAGGAAATAAACTCATGGGAAGTTAAACAAATTTGCTGAGGCTGCACTTTCACCTACAATTTTTTTATGTGTTTGTTCCGTTTCACCAATTTTCGACAGAATTTAAATTTTGTGAACAGTTGCTTAGCAACTTTATAGGCCAGAAATTCATCCATTTTTTAGTTAAAAAGTATGTCACTTACACAAAAATTGACTATGCTCAGTGCATTATCAGCTAACTTACTTGCACAGGGAAACAGCACCCTTCTGTTTTATTATCTCTCCTAATGAGAAACACATTGTAATATTCATGAGGAAAAGTCTGTGTAAGTAGGTATTGCTCCCAAAGAGGAAGTATAGAACCTGGTGCAAGACTGTGAGTGCATCTCTGTGACTTCTTGTGGCACCTTAAATTTATTTATATGACGTTTCTATCCTTACTCCTACTAAACGATTGGGTGGAACCATGCTAATAAGTTGTGCAGGACTCTAACGTTGGGATTGGTTAGTTTTGTCATCCCATTCAGTTTAAGTCCTGGTGTGTCACTGAAGGATAATGTACTGGACTTCAGGTCAGTTTGAACTGCAAAGTCAGTGGTTTAAATCTACCAACTACTCCTCGGAAACCCTATACAGGGTTGCTATGTATCAGAGCTGACTCAACATCGCTTAATAACAACAACAATCTCATATGTAATCATATGCAAGAACAGATGATCTTAGGACTATCAAAAGAAGAGAATGAGTGAAGCCTGAGATCCTACCTGGAAAGCAGTGATCACAGAGACAATAGCATGCAGAGACAGAGCAGTTGCAAACTTCCTGACCCATGATTATAATTGAGTGTTTATGGGCAGGAGGCTGGCTTTCAAAAAGTACTCTTTGGGTATTTACAGTCTGGCTAAAGGAGCTTTATGACACTTTTCTGAGCAGGACAGGGGCCGAGGGGGCAAATGACTGAGAGACAGAAGATTAGAGCAAGGCATGTCTGCAGTATGGCAGAGAAGAGGTGCTCCTGACTGGAAAACTGTTACATCCTGAGTTGCTTCTGATCTTGAATTGCATCCTTCTCACTTTCCTAATTCACTCCATAATCATGGGTATTTGTGAATTCTGTGTGGCCATTGCAATGGATTATCAAACTCAGATGTGAAGCAGAGAGTGTTATCAGAATAAGGTAAAGAGGGTTTTAGGGTAAAGGCATGTGTGACCTCCACGTAGTGTAAGAATTGGCCTTGGGGCTGATTTTGAGTTTGATTCTCCTTCCCACTTGTAAAGCCAGAGGAAATCAAAGTTGGCCTGCCCTCTGTTTTTCATCTCTGCTTTTACAGGTGTTTTTAGGAGAAACAATAGAGAAAGGTATAACATTCACATAACACAACTTTGAATTAAGAACAAAAGGATACCAATACTTCCCAGTTAATCACATAACATCTCAGAAGAAACAGCAGAAACTGAGGGGAGAAAATAAAAGACTTTATGTTCGTCGCTTTGGGAAGAGTTCCAGAGAGAGGCACCATTGCTTCATTCATATCGGCCTCAGCAGTGGGTCAAATGTTGTTATCCCAAATTCCCCCAGGCACAACTTGGCACTGACATCTCCAAAGACAGTGCTTGCATTTCCATCTCAGAAAACAGAGTCTATTAATAAGGAAGGAAGAAATATTTTGACAGTAATTTTACTAAGAAATGTCTTTTTGAAAAAAGTGGTCTGTTAAAGAATAGAACCACCACCCATCTGTCAGCTTGCCATATTGTGGTGGCTTGAATGCTGCTATTATGCTGGAAGCAATGGCACCAGTATTTCAAATGCCAGTCCCATGGAGTTTCCAGACTAAGACCAACTAGGAGGAACGATCTGGCCATAAACTTACAAAAATCAGCTGATGAGAACCCTAGGACCACAACAGAATGTAGTTTGACATAGTTTGGAAGATGATCTGCCTAAATTAATCTACAGTGTTCACAACTATGTTGTTATTGTTGTTAGTTGTCATTGAGTCAGTTCTAACTTATAGTGACTAAGTATAGGATTTCTGAGACTGTAAATCTTTACAGGAATTAAAAACCTGATCTTCTTCCTGTGGAGTGGCTTGTGGGTGTATACTACTAACCTTGTGGGTCCAATGCTTACCATACAGTGTCACACCATGACTTGAAAGGCAGCAACAATAGACTCAAGCAGACCAGTAACTGTGAAAATGGCACAGGACCAGGCTACCTCTTGTTCTGTTGTCCTTGGGATCATTATGAATTGGAGCCAACTTGGCAACTAAAAACATCAAAGAATGGGAAGGTGGAAGAAGACACATAAGGTCACAAAACTTGGCAAAAGGCTAAGGTGGGACCACAGCACTTCCTCCAATAACCACATGCAATGACAACTCACCATTACTTTCATAGTCAGATATTTGAAGACCTGACACATAGCACACATCAAATCCACTAGAGTAGATTCACAAGATAAGGCCAGTGCATCTAGTGTTTTAAAATGGCATGAACATCTCTCTCCCAACACACACAGTTTGAAGGGATTCACGTTGGATAAAAATCAGCCCAGGAACAAGATATGATCCACACTCTCCATGCACACAAATAATTGGTGACCTCACAGGAGACAGAAATACCTTCTCTAGAACATATGTTTTTTAAAAAAACTTTTCCGTAACTTTTATAATTCTGGTCATATACAATAGTTGTCCTTTTGTGACTGACTTATTTCACTCAGCATAATGTCTTCCAGGTTTATCTACAGTATGAGGTGCTTCACATTCTTCATTATTTTTTAATGTTGCCTAGCATTCCATTGTAGGTCTGTACCATAGTTTGTTTATCCATTCATCCACTGATGGACACTTAGGTTGATTCCATCTCTTTGGTCTTGTAACTAATACCACAATGAAGATGGGTGTGCATGTATCTGTTAATTCCTTGGTTGAGAAGAAGGGGACGAATAAAAATATAAAGCTGTTTTCAAAGGGGGCAGTGGTGGGGCAGTGGTAGAATTCTTGCCCTCCATGAAGTAAATTTGATGCTGATTCCCAGCCAGTGTACCTCAAGCATAGTCACCATGCATTTGTCAGAGGAGGACTGCATGTTGCTATAATAGTAGGTAGATTTCAGCAAGGCTTCCAAATTGAGATAGACTAGGATGAAAGTCCTGACAATCTATTGAGACTCAAAAGTGAAACTCTTAAGGATCACAATGGATTGTCTAGTTCACAACCAATCATGGTGATGATGCAGGCCCAGGCAGTGTTTTGTTCCATTGTCTATGGATGGCAATGAGTAGAGGTCACTTCAATGACAGATCACAATAACAGCATGTTGTAAAAACAACCACCCAGGATCAGAAGAGAGGAGAAAGTGTTTTGATGATCAAATCTGTGTAAAAATCATGTCTCCCGCCCCCCCCCCCCCCGGCCAATATAGACCCAGTGACTAAGTACTGTCATTGTAAACCCCACTTCATGGTCAGAGATATAGCTGTGCGTCCACATAGAGAACAGCAATCCCAGCACACAACCAGGATTATGGGAAAACCAGCCATAGATTACCATCTTACCTTATGAGAAAAGGGGATTAGAGAAATTCCAGCTACTCATCCAGGGATGTGTCAAGCAAGATTGTCATCAGCCTGGGGCTCTGAATGGGAAAAAAAAAAAGTTTCCCATGAGAAATTAAAACCTCAAACTGTACCACATGTATGCAAGAGTTCTATATTTACACGATTCATGTGGTTCAGGGATCCTCAAGCCAAGAAATAAATGTAAAAACTTGTCTCTAAAGGGTGAAATTCTGGGCTCCCAGCTGGAGGAAAGCAAAGTCACTCTATGAGAACTTTTTCAGTACCCAGGGCACATGTAATACAGGCTTCCAGGACCCTCTCAGGCTTGCTCTCAGACATGCCACTTCCATTTTCTTGTGAACGTGCTGCTAAACACCCAGATTTCACACTGACTAGTTCCCACTTAAAGAAATCATCTCCAAGAAATGCTTGGTTCCAGATTCAGGATCGCAAGAGTACAAGATGCACTGAAATAATTGGACATATCAGAAAGCAAGGAAACTATTAAAACCATTGGCATTGTGACAGAAGGAATCAGGAGCCACCAAGAATGTGCTCTCATTGATCAGACTATAGATGGGACAATAAGAGCAGCAACAAAGACAATAACAGCAATGAATTAAAACACATCAAGATGTTCACATCTTTAAGTACTAGAACTTCTTAGAGAAAAAACAACAACAGAAGATTATTTTCATTATTTTGAAAATTGGTAAACAAAGAGAACATATCAAACATTCATGCTATCTTTCCTATACAAGAGTCCCGTGGTTGTGCAGTTTATATGCTTGGCTGTTAAACAAAAGACTGGAGGTTAGAGTGTACTCAGAGACACCTTAGAAGAAAGGGCTGGTGATCTACTTCCAAAAAAATCAGCCACCGGAAACTCTATAGAACACAATTCTACTCTTCTACATACGGGGTCACTCTGAGTCAGAATTGAGTCGATGGCAACTAGGTTTTCTGTTCAAACTCTTCAAATACTGGGTATCAAATACTTAATGAGTGAAAGTTCCACTCTATAGAAATATTCCAGAAAACAAATGGTAAGGAATATTAGAATTGTGGTTGTTGTTATGTGTGCCATTGAGTTGGTTCCAACCCATAGCAACCCTGTATAGGATTTCTGAGGAGCGCTGGTGAGCTTGAACCGCTGACCTTGCCATTCAAACCAATTTTGCAGTCAGAGCATTAACTTACAGTGCCACACCAGGACTCCAATGCTAGAATTTTAGCATTGCAATTTTGCAACTTTCAGTGGGTCAGTGGATCTAACCAACGTACATCAATAGCTATGTTGTTTCTGTTGTTATGTGCTGTGGAGTTGGTTCCGACTCATAGCGACCCTGTACAGAGTTTCTGAGGCTGTAAATCTTTACAGGAGCAGAAAGTCTCATCTTTCTCCCACGGAACAGCTGGTAGTTTTGAACTGCTGACCTGAGGTTCGCAGCCTGATTCATTAGCTATAGACATTGCAAAAAGAGAGAAGAAGGCATCATGTGCCACTTGATTGAAACTCACACTCATCAAATAATCTTAGCCCAAGTAAGGAAATTAATCAATTAAATTTAAATGTAATTAAAACTGTTAATCCAACTTCCAATTTACAAAAATTCCAAAAGACTGAGAAACAAGTTGAATTAAGATACGGGGAAGGAATAATCAAAATGCAAATTGTTAGACTTTCTGTAGCTCAAATGACTAAATGTGAGAAAGGGGAACTTGTAGAAAGAGAATCCATGAATTAAGAGAAACTCATAAGACATAGCAACTGCTTGCAATGTGATTATCTTATTTGAATAATAATTCAAATAAATGGTTAAAAATTATACATCAGAACAAAGGGGAATTTATTGCAAATATCCCAGGGTGGTTCAACATCAGAAAATCAATGTAGTCTACCACATCAACAGGTTGAAGAGATAAAACATATAATCATATCTAATGAACTAATGAAGAAAAAGTATTTGAAAAAACACCACAACACTCATTCATGGTAAAAACGTTCAGAAAAGCAGCAATAGAGGGGAACTTTTAAAATAAAGGACACCTATAAAAATCCTACAGCTAACAGCTACTTAATGGTAAGACGTTGGATGCTTGCTCTCTAAGGTCAGAAAGAAAGGAAGGTTGTCCTTTCCCACTAATTCTATTCAACGTTGTATTGGAAGTCCTAGTTAGTGAAGTAGAATAAAAAGAGAAAATACAAAGTATACAGATAAGGAGGGAAGAAGTAAAACTGTCTTGTTTGCAGGTGACATGCTTGTCTATGTAGAAAGCTAAACCAAATTGACAAGATACCTCCTATAGTGAGAATAGCAAGGATGCATGATGCAAGGTTATTATACAAAAGCAAATTGTTTTCCAATATACCAGCAATAAATAACTGGAATTTGAAATTTAAGACACAATGTGATTTGCATTGGCATAAAGCTCTTCCTGCTTGGCCATGCAGAGAAGAGCCCTGGAGACATGCCCACTGCTTGCTTCACCTAGCCAGTACAGAGAGGAGCCCAAGAGACATACCTATCTCACATGTGGCAAGACACCTTCAGAAACTCACTCAATACTCAGCATACTCACTGATACCCCTACCCAGCCATCATGGTAAGGAGCCATGGTGAGGAGCACCCACCACTCGCCAAGCCTGGCTTACATAATAGGACCTTAGAGAACTGCCCACCAATCCTCTCACCACTTGCTCCATCTTACCTAAGTCCTCTGTGTACCCTGGCCAGCCATGAAGTGAAGTGCACTGCAACCTGCCTGTCAAACACTCCTTCTCCCACTGTAGCTATCCTCTCATGATGTCAGAGCATACACAGAAACCCCTAGTCTCTGTTCCCATCACTAGGATACCAATCTGTAATTGTGCAGAGTTCCTACCTCATCCATTAGCATTGTATTGCATCCCTAGTGCTGTGAAGTGACCCATTGTACTTTCTAGAGGCCATACTATTAGTACATGTGAATGTGGAACAACCACATGGCTCCACAAGAGCTGTGGTGGGATCCTGATTACTTGACACCTGGAGTACCACAGCAAGGAGGGGTCTTGCTTACACATTCCACACAATCCTACAAGGGAAGACATATGTGCCCAATGACAGAAAATGTGCATTTGTCTTTGTCTTCATCAGTTGATACGATCATTGAGAGAAAATTACTCCCAAACCAACTGGCAACATCATAGTCACACACAAACCAATACTACAAAGCAACATAAGTTAAAACAGTACAAAGGAAGGTATAATAGAAAGATATAGGAGAAGAGCTACACTGCAGATACAACAAAGCAATATAAAAAAGACAAGCATACAATGAATAAAAAATAATACATAAATAAGATAGAAAATGTCTTGGAAACAGCAGTCAGTTACAAATCATATGAAGGAATAGGATAAGATGGCTAAGAAAATGAGCAAAATAAAATTTAAAATATAACAGAAAACCTTTCTGAGGAAGAAGTGTTAATAGAACTACCTGACAGGGGATTTGAAAGATTAATATTTAGACTTCTTAAAAAGATTGAGAAAAACATGCATACACACACACATACACACATCCTAGAATTTAGGAAAACAGTATGAGAACAACATGACAAGTTCAACTGACAGAGAAACTATACAAAAACAAAAATGAGAAATTCAGAAGTTTAACTATAAACAACCAGCAATAAAAAAAACTCAGTGGAAGGCTACAGAAATGTAATAGAATCAATGCAAGAAAGAATCAGTGAAACAATTCCTTAGATACTAATTTATTTGAGGAACAATTGTTGTTGCTGTCGTTAAGTGCAGTTGAGCTGATTCTTAAGGAACAATTAGGAAAAGAAAAAACCCTGAAGTAAAATGAAGAAAGCCTAAGAGTTAAATGTGGGACAGCATCAAGAGGAATTAAGTATGTATATTAGGGATCTTAGAAGGAAAGGAGAGGGGGGATTACAGAGAGAATTTCTGAAGATACTGTGGCAGAAAATATCAAAAGACAAGAAGATTCCATCCAAAAAAGCTTACTAAACCTCATACAAGATAGATCCCAAAAGAAATTTGCCAAACATAATCTAAGCATAATCTAACTTTCCAGAAGCAAAGACAAAGAGAAACTTTTGAGAACAGTTTAGCACTGACTTATCATTAGAAACCATGCAGGTAAGAAGGCAATGAATAACATATACAAAGCCATAAAAGAAAAGAACTGCCAAACAAGTATCAAATAGCCAGCAAAATTATATTTCAAAAATAAGGGTGAAATTAGGACATTCCCAGATTAACAAATATAAAGGGAATTTATAATCACCAGACCAACCTTACAAGAAATACTAAAGAGTGTTATTTGGATAGAAAATGAATAACATCAGACAACAATCTGAGATAAAGACATATGACAGCACCACCTAGATACCAGGTAAGATAAATACTTCACAAAAAGTTACACATAGATCAATGGGCTAAAATGGAGACTTCAGAAGTAAATCCAATATTAGTTGATTTTCAAAAAGTGATCAAAATCCATTTAAGTGGAGGAAAAAACAGTCTTTTTAACAAATGATACTAGAAAACTGGATATCCATTTGCAGAAAAATAAAGCAGAATACAGCACACCATCTACAATAACTCATAGGTATCAAAAACGGAACTGTTAAAGCTAAGCCTATAAAATTCCTGGAAGATAACATGTGGGCAAAACTATGATATCTAAATTTTTCAGAAATAGATTAACAAACACAATTACAAACAGACAAAAATCAGAAGACAATTTAGATAATTGGGATATGCTAAAAATTATATTTTATGCTCATCATAAGAAACATGAAAAGAGAACTCACAAAATGGGGAAAAGATCATTGGTAACAACATATCTGCTAAGGGTCTAATCTCTGAACGATATTGAAAACTTCAAAAATTCAACAGAAAAAAGATAAACAACTCCATTTAAAAACGGGCAAAGCACATGAATAGACACTTTACCAAAGAGGACATTCAAACAGTCAACAACACATGAAAAGATGTCCACAATCATTAGCCATTTGAGAAATACAAATCAAAACTATAAAGAAACACCCTCTCAACCCTGTGAAAATGGCACTGGTAGAAAAAAAAAAA
>NW_006408723.1:3114408-3115507 GCF_000296735.1 Chrysochloris asiatica | reverse complement strand
TGGCAGCACCTCCCTGAATTAAGTCAACAGAAAGAAGAAATGTTAACAAAACAAAACTATAAGAACAAACTCAGAGACTCTGGGAGAGCAGGCTATGATCAAAACAAGTACAATGCAAAAGAAGGTGAACACGTAGGATCAGAGATCCAGACAACGAGAAGATCAGGTAGATTACAGGATAAAATAGACTGCACTCAATGGACAGAGAAGTCAACCTCAAAGAAAATTAACACTTCACAGCATACCAATAGAATGAGAATCCAAGAAGAATATGAAAACATTAAAACTATGAGGAAACGCACAAGAAAGAACACACAAATCATGAATTCAACAGAGAAAGACAAACAGAACAAAGAAGCAACAACAACACAAAAAAACAAATATAATGACAACAAATAATCAATACTTATCGATAATTACACTGAACGTAAATGGATTGAATGCATCTGTTAAGAGACGGTGGGTGGCAGAATGGATAAGAAAACAAGATCCTTCAATATGCTGTCTGCAAGAGACACATCTCACATACAGAGTCAGAAACAGATTAAAAGTGAAAGGATGGGGAAAAATATACCAAGCTAATTGCAATAAAAAGAGAACAGGAGTGGGAGTGTTAATCTCAGATAAAATAAACTTTAAGGCAAAAACCAGCATAATAGATAAAGATGGACTCAAAGAGGACAGTGGAGCTACCGGCTGACGGGAAGAGAGGACATAGGCACAGGAGCACCCACACTTGCAGATGATACCCACGTGACCAGGACCGGATGACTGGATGATTGGAGCTCAACCAGGAGAGGAAAGAAGAAGGGGAAAAGAATAAGAAAAAAAAGTGAGCTGATACAGTCTGATCAACTTGACCTATACCTATGGAGCAGTGACTCAAAAGAGGGAACAAATCCTCACAGCAAGAAACATTCACACACACATCCCACACAGAGTGGACGGAGGGCAGCTTGGACATTGGATACTTAAATGGGGAGGGGGGTACTACAAAGGCAAGAAGTGACTGGCTTACAAGCTTTCAAGAGGGAACCTGGTGCTAGGGAGCATGGCGGAAGGCAGACTCTCCAGTAGGTACTATTCAATCTGTCTGGGC
>NW_006408723.1:3112724-3114308 GCF_000296735.1 Chrysochloris asiatica | reverse complement strand
TCTCTTCATGTATGATATTCTTGATGTCATCCCACAACTCTTCTGGTCTTCGGTCTTTAGTGTCCAATTCATCAAATCTGTTCTTCAGATGATCTCTAAGCAATAATAAATGCTGATGAGGTTGTGGGGAGATTGGAATCCTTGTCCCCAGTTGATAGGATAGGATTCGGAGAGGTTACAATCACTATGGAAAATGGTATGGTACTTCTTCAAAATCTAGAAATACCTTATGATCCAGCAATCCCATTCCTAGGTATATACCCTAGAGACCTAGTGACATGAATAGATATATACACAACTGTATTCATTGCAGCATTATTCACAGCAATAAAAGTGTGGAAACAACCTAAGTGTCCAGAAATGGTTGAATGGATAAACTAAATATGATGTATACATATAAAGGAATAATACCAAACCCATCAGCTTCTTCTTGGAAACCCTATACAAGTCGCTATGAGTCAGAACTGACTTGACAACACTTAACAACAACAGCACCACCAAACTGTAAAAAATAATAATGAAGATGGAGGCAGAGACGATGACGTGGAGAAATGGAGCAGCTATGGATTCTAGACCCAGAGAGGGAGAGGGGCGATATGCTGACGACCAAGGGGCAGGCTTGTGGGTATACCCTTTGGTTGTTTGATCTTTGGCTGTTTGATGATGCATGGAGGGATTGTAATCGTGACAACGAAACGATATATGACAGGATGAATGTAAAGCTATGTAAACTATCACACAATTCACAATAAAAACTTTTTTTTTAAAGATAAACCAATAAATAATAATAGTGATGGGTTCTCAATATATATTATAACCTTGATGAATCTGGAGAGCAGTCTGTTAGTTAAATAAGTCAATCACAAAAGGGCAAATATTGTGTGATGCATTTTTATGATAAATCAGTGGTATTGATGATTACCAGGTATGGGAAGTTGAGGAAGGGGGAATCATTCTCTAGATACTGTTGTTGTTGTTAAGTGCCTTGGAGTCAGTTTTGACTCATAGTGACCCAATACCAAATGTAGCTGAAGTGTGTGCAACTTGACCAAGGTAAATGATGTCACTAAGAAATTTTTGATAAATAGTATAACATATCTAATTTTGCAATTACAATAGAAAAATGTGTTTGTGGTTAAATAGGTAAATATGTATACATATATCAGGACGTTTTTTAAAAAATTGTGGAAAAATGGAATTAAAAGATAGTAATTTTTTTCCATGACATTTTGAAGCCTACTTGTGTGTGTATGGAAAGATATATGTGCATGTATATGGGTGTAGATAGAGGTATATTTGTTGGTATAATTATATACACCTATATGTGTAGATTGTAGGATAAGCACTCCACCACGAAGTCAGTTTGAACAGCAAGTTGGTGGTTCAAACTTATCAGCCGCTCCTCAAAGACACTATACAGGGTTGTTATGAGTTGGATCTGACTCAATGGCACTTAACAACAACATATGTGTGCTATATATGTTGTTGTTGTATTATTGAATGCCGTTGGGTTGGTTCTGACTGATAGCGACCCTGTACAGGGTTTCCGAGGAGTCACTGGTGGGTTTAAACTGCCAACCTTGT
>NW_006408723.1:3107835-3112624 GCF_000296735.1 Chrysochloris asiatica | reverse complement strand
ATATATATAATAAAACAGATCCCTATGGAAATGCAAAGTTAAGGGTACTTCCTAGACATAACCAAATTCCTCAGTATTAGGTCAAAAGTAGCCTGAATCTTCTGAATATTCCCACATATCCCCATATATGCAGGTCTCAGGATCCTACACTTTCCTGATTCAGTGTTCTAAAGTTTACGTAAAATATCTGGAAAGTCTATGAATTCAATTGACAGTGCAATTTTGCAACAATCTTATCAAATTTTGTGTGGGGGGGGTGTTTGTTTTGTTTTTGCCTTTTAAGCGTGAAGCTGCAAATATTAGCAATCATGCTAGCATACCACAGACAATTCCCATATTTCAGTCTATGGTTTAAGCTAAGAATGTGAAGTAGTTATTTTTTTTTTTACTTTAGATGTTGCTATTAGAAATAGCCACATCACACAGTATCCTCAAATTCCTCGTGTTTTTCCTGTAGAACTATGGAAATTGCTTCTTGCTGCCCCCAAATCTTGTTAAATGGATAATTCAATCCAGATGACAATAAGTAAAAATTTCAGAAGTTTCTTCTTATTGCATACCATGGATTTCCAAATTCTCATTCTATAATACTAGCCAGATTTTCTCTGACTTCAGCTGCAACAAAACCACAAAACCAAAGCAGGATTCCCACCAGTTTCTTGAAAGAATGAGGATACCAACTTCCATAGTAGTTGTTGTTATTAAGTATTGTCAAGTTGGTTCTGACTCATAGTGATCCTATATAGGGTTTCCAAGGAGCAACTGGTGGTTTTGAACTCCTGACCTTGTGGTTCACAGTCCAATGTTGATTCTACAGTGCCACACCAGAATTACATAATAGTCAGTGACTTAATTGCAGTTATGGCTTATTTAGACTATAATCCTTCTTTCCAGGCAGTGTGTGTGTGGGGGGGGGGGGGGGGTAGCAGAAACTAATTGGATAGACTCCTTGGGAAATCTGTAGAACTAACTTAGCAATAATAAAGAGGGCCAGGGATACTATTGCCAGGGTTAAAAATAATTTCTTAAAACCATCCTGGTGAGGACATTGTTACAGCTACCACTGAACTCTTAACATCACTTTTTGTACTCCCATCTCTGTTAGCTGGTCCACTACCATGTCTTGACATGGGGCATTTGTACCATTGCTGCCAAGACTTCTTCATTCTTTCTGGTTGTTAACATCACTAACTCCCAATTCAAAACCCAGGAGATGTCTTCTCTTCAGCAAAAACTAAATGTCATACATACCATTAGTATTCATATGGTACAAAATGTCTCAGACTTACCAAATGGCTAAAGATACTGGGTAGTCACAGAAATGATGAGGGTTCATTACACTAACAACTACTATCTGAATGGAAGTTACTAGTATAATTTTACCATCGGATGCAATAGATAGCAAGGCAAAACACATTAAGAGCAATAGAAGTCCCTACTTAGTGAGAAAAAATTTCCCAGGAATGTATAACACTCTTCCCTTGTGAATAGTTATCAAGATTGCTTTAAAAGGAAGACATCAAAATTAAGACCATTTCAAGAAGAAAGTGAAAAATACAGAATCATATTGGGATGATACTGTTTCCTTTAGAAGTATGCAAGATAAAGCAGACAAAAAGAAGTTAGGGAGAGACCCAATAAAACAAACTCAGATAAAAATTCTGGCACCCTGAACTTCAGAAGAAAGGTTAGAGAGGTGGATGGAGTGCTTGCTGTGAGGAGAGGTTAAACAGGGACAGTGAGAGTCTGACTTTGAGTGATGAATGGCTGTTTAAACACAGCTCCACCATTCTGTGAGCAGCTTTGGCAGTGGAGGGAGGCCTGGCAGAGTTGATTGGCATAGGTGACATGAAAGGTGTGATTTTTTTTTCCCCCACACTCCCCAGGTGACCCGCAGGAGCCACACCAGTGTGAGTTGGGGCTCTTTTGTGCTACTTTGGTGTGCTGATTTGTTGCCTGGATTCAGGTGGGCTCAGCTCCAGACCTACAAAACCAGCAGAGATACTAAACCAGCAATTAACTAGTCACCCTGCCCCCAGTTTCCTAACAGACACTGAAACCAGATCCATTAAGGGCTTTTACAAACTACTTCCGAATTGAGGGCTCTGAACATAGATAACACTGAGGTCAATAGGAACTCCAACTAGAACTCTGCTGCCAGTCTCTTCCACAACCATCTTAGGAGCTCCTTGAATTGCAGGAGATCACCAGCGATTTCTCCTCTCAGTGCAGTAGGGTCCAATTACTGCAGTGTTTGTTATTTTCAAATACAAAACCTCATAATACCCAGGAGACAACAGATAATTTTAGCTCACAGGAAGAAATAAGAGAGAAATAAGAGAGAATGGCTCAAGCAAATGACTAAGATGCAGTCACAGAAGGTATTTCTCGGGGGGGGGGGGGCGGATATAATGGAATTAACTGAAAAATAATTCAAAAGAATGATATTTTGCTACCTTCAATAGATTGACAGAAAGATGGAGGAAAGCAAGGAGAAACAGCAAAAACTTTAGAAGAATTCAGGAAAATGACACAAAAATAAACAGACAAAATAAATGCAAATTTTGAACCAACACAAAACCTGCAATTAGAAATCCAGAAGATTAATACTAAGATCTCAGAAATGCACAGTACATTTAAAGGGCAAAGGAGAAAATTCGGTGAACTTGAAGATAAATTTCTCAGTATTAGCATACTACAAGAACATTTAGAAAGCCGAATGAAAAACTCCAAAGAGAATGTAAGACTTATGTGGGACGCCATGAAGAGGAACAATTAATGGATGACTGCAATTCCAGAACAGGAAGAGACAATAGAGAAAATTGTAGAAGAGTTGTTGGGAAACCTTCCTAACATCATGAAAGACAAGAAGATGAGCATACAAGAAATTGAATGAACCTCAAACAGGATAGATCCCAAAAGAAAATTGCCAAGAGGGATCTTACTCAAACTTTACAAAATCAAAGACAAGGAAAGAAGCATGAGAGCAACTAAAGAAAAACTAAAAGTTATGTACAAAGGAAAACCAATAAGACTAAGTTCTGATTTCTTAGCAGAAATCATGGAGGCAACAAGGCAATGCATGACATAAAAACCCTGAAAGAAAAAAAAATTGCCAACCAAGAATCATATACATAGTAAACCATCTTTCTAATATGATGGTGAAATTAGGACATTTTCTGATTAACAGAACTTAAGGGAAATTGTAATGACTAGTCCAACTTTACAAAAGATGCTAAAGGGTGCTTTTTATACTGAGAACCAACAACAGCAGACTCTTACCAGGAGCAACCTGATGTTAGCATACATGACAACACCACTCAGAACTCAATCCAGATTTAAAAGTATTTAAAGTAATACAAACCTGTAAGACTAAAAATGGGGAACCAGAGATATCAATGTATAATAAAGTCAACTACAAAGCAAAAAGAGGGAATCATTTAAATATAATACTTCCAAATGGTAAGAAAGTCAAGAAGATTTCCAGACAAAACAGACTGTTTTAAGCAAGGGGGGTGGGGGTCGGGGTGGGTGGAAGATAAATTACACATCAAAATAAAAAAGAAGGAAACCAGAAAGATTTAGTAAGCCTTAACACAACAGCAATGAAAATGAAAAGAAAACTCACACATAAATGAACTAAGCATAGAAAGTTATGTGGAAAAAAGAATCCAGCAGCACCACACACCAAAACACACAGACAAATGACAGCAATCAATTCATACCTACTGATAATCACACTGAATGTAAATGGGTTAAGCTCTGTAGGTTGAGGCTCCATGCCGCCAATACTTTTGAACAGCCGCTCCTCGGAAACCCTATACGGAGACACGGATGTGCGTTCTATTTGGTCAGCTTGGTTGGCGAGGCGTCCCAGCGTAGCGTGGCAGGCTAAGGTGCCACTGTAAAGCCTTTTGAACTTCAAGGTCGGTGGTTCAAGCTCACCAGCTGCTCCTCGGAAACCCTATACGGAGAAGTGGATGTGCATTCTATTTGGTTGGCGGCAGGTTAAGGTGCCACTGTAAAGCCTTTTGAACTGCAAGGTCGGTGGTTCAAGCTCACCAACCACTCCTCGGAAACCCTATATGGAGACGTGGATGTGCATTCTATTTGGTTGGCTTTTTTTCCCGCTAGTTTGAGAGGCGTCCCGGCATAGCGCTGTAGGTTAAAGCCACACTATAAAGCCTTTTGAACTGCAAGGTCAGTGGTTCAAGCTAACCAGCCGCTCCGTGGAAACCTATATGGGAAATGCGGATGTGTGGACTATTTGGTCAGCTTTTTCTCACTGGTTTGAGCAGCGTCCCAGCGTAGCGCTTTGGGTTAAGGCACCACTGCAAAGCCTTTCGAACTGCAAGGTCGGTGGTTCAAGCTAACCAGCCGCTCCGCGGAAACCCTATACGGGAGACGCGGATGTGTATCCTATTTGGGGTTTTTTTCTTTTCTTTTCTTTCTTTTTTTCTTCTTCACTGGTTTGAGAGGAGCCCCGGCATAGCACTGTCGGTTGAGGTGCCACACTGCAAAGCCTTTTGAACTGCAGGGTCGGTGGTTCAGGCTCACTAGCCGCTCCTCGAAGCCCCTATACAGGGTCACTACAGGTCGGAATTGACTCAACAGCACCTAACAGTAGGGAGAGGAGGGCAGAGGTGACTGAAGGAGAGTTAGGACATTAAAGAAATACTTATATTAAGCTACAGATTTTTCTTCTTCTTCTTCTTCTTTGTTTCTTCTTCCTCTTTTTCTTCTCTGCCCCACTCTCCCTTCTTTGTGATTAAAGACTGCTATATTTAGT
>NW_006408723.1:3061073-3104917 GCF_000296735.1 Chrysochloris asiatica | reverse complement strand
CCGAAAACTTGGGGGAGGAGAGGGAAGTGTAGGGGGTGGGTTTCTGGGATATACCCTTTGGGTGGTTGATGATGCATGGAGGGGATTGGAACCATGGCAGTGAGATGATATATGATGGAATGAATGTAAAACTAAAGTTCTCCCATGTAAACTATCATATAATTCACAATAAAAAAAAAAAAGTGTCAAAGAGCAAAGGTGTCAGTTTGAGGTATGCCTGACCTAAGCTATGGTTATTTTTAATCACCTCATATGCATGTGAAAGTTGGACAATAAATAAGAAAGACTGCAGAAGAAAAAAAAAAAAAAAGGAGAACTATTATACAAGACCAATGTTGTCAAAAGTTTAAAAAGTAGGAGTGAGGGTAGGAAGGAAAATTATTCATTGGCTAGAATATTAACATGGCTGACAAGACAGACACTATACAAGAGGGAGGTCAGCAAAGGAAAGATGAAGGTAGTGGGAGACAGTGAATACAGGTAAATTCTGTTACATGGAGGGGGCTGTAACTATGTAATGAAGTGAAATATATGATCTGGTGAATGTGGAACTGATGATCTCACTGTAAACCTTCAGGAATTCACAATAAAAAGTTAAGAGAAAAAAGAGAGTTATGATCTAAGTAGGAATACAATTAAATATATTGGTCTAGCAGACATATGGAGTCCTGGTGTGGCGCTGTGGATTAATGAGCTGAACTGTGGAGTTGGTTTGATCCTCAAGGTCTGCAGTTCAAGCTCACCAGCCAGAAGTCCTATGCAGGGTCATTACAGGTCAGAATCGACTCAATGGCACTTAACAACAACAAAAGCAGACATATACGGAACCCAACAAAAATGGATAATACACATTTTTTTCTAAGTACTCCTGTATGGCTTTCTAAAATAAGACATTCTGCTATGCCATAAAAGAATTTCAAACCCATACTACATCATCAGTATCATGTAGGCCATATGCTCTGCCATTAAGGAAATAAAATTAGAAGCTAATAACATAAAATAACCCATAAAATACCTGGAAATTTTAAGTCACACTTCAAAAAATCATGTGCCTCACCAGATCATCTTGTTCACTATAGACCTGCTGACTTTCAGTTACAATTGACCTTCCCTGTTCCCATGTGGGGAGACTCTCAGCTCACTCATGATGTGGGGGCTAATAGGACAGTGGAACAATGGCACTTAACAAAAATCCTTCCTTTGTTTGTAACCTTTGCATTCTAATCCCTAGCAATTATCAATACATCTTAACTGCTTATTTGATCAATTTCAAAGTGAAGACGTTGGTAGAATCCTTCAAATTCATCATCACTGGCTTTAGTGGTTGGTGTGCAAATTTGAATAATAGTGGTATTACCTGGTCTTCTTTTTAGACATATGGATATTATCCTATCAAAGGCAGCATTATACTTCAAGATAGATCTTGAAATGTTATTTTGATGATGAATGCAAAGCCATTCCTTTTTTATTCTGTCGTTTCCAACCTAGTAAACTATGATTGTCAGATTCACAATGGCCAATATCAGTTTATCTCAGCTCACTAATGCCTAGGATATTGATCTTTATGTGTTCCATATAAATTTTGACAACTTGTAATTTTCTTATATTCATGCTTTGTATATTCCATGTTATGATTTTTAATGGGTGTTTGCAGCTGTTTCTCCTCATTTTGAATAGTGCCCCATCAACAAATGAAGGTCCCCAAAACTTTTCTCCATTCTCGTCATTGTGGGCAACTCTACTTTGAGGAGGTCCTCCTTCCCAGTTGTAATTTGAGAGCCTTCCAATCTGTGGGGTTCATCTTCTGGCACTATGTCTGATGATATTCTGGTGATATTCATAATGTTTCAATATTCAATATTCTGACACTATCTGAATGTTCCATTGCCATTTACAAGTAAAGTTTTTTAGGGCTAAACATTCACAAGTAGTTTGCCTCTCCTTCCTAGTCTGTCTTCATCTGGCTGCTCAGTTGAAGCCTTTGTATTTTAAAATACCAGTGGCTTAGCTTCCAGCATCACAGCAACATGCTAGTCACCACAGCATGACAAACTGACAAATGAGTGATAGAACATAAGAATAGCAGTATCAAAATTTTGATAAAGTACTGGCAAATATAACTCAGCAGTTAGATACAGACTATATTATGATCATGTTGAGTTCTTTTTAGAAATGAAAAAATGACTTACCATTAAGAAATCTGTTTATGAGTCACTGTAACAGTCAGAGTTCAGTTACAAAAGCTAGACTCCTTCCTAGCTAGTTTAGAGATGGAGAGATTGTTTTCAGGGTGTTGAGTGGCTCGCAGATCACAGGCAGGCCTGGAGAAACAGACACCAGAATGAGCTTTGGTGAACAGAATATGGGACATCATTGAATCCGGTCAGCAAGGGTGCTACTATCTTCCCTACAATCAGGAAGTCTCTGGCTCCAGTATTGCAATGCCACTACCAGGATGGAGAACATCCACGACCAAGAAATTGTCTCCATCAGGAAATGGCCTGACTAGAAAGACATTGCTGCCAACTCTAGAGTCACATGGCCCTTGCTGTGATTTGTGCCAGTTGAAAGGATGTCCTACTTCCTGCCTGTCATTGTTCAGAAATCTGGAGACCAGAGACAGCTCTGCTCAGCCCTTCCCAAGGAAGTCAACAAAAACAGCAGATGAGCAGGGATGCAGCTTCACAGCACTCTGCCTACCACATCACAGGGCAAGGCATCAACCTAAATAAAATCCAGAAGCCTGATGGTGAAAGAGGCTTGGAGACAATGCCCCAGCTTCCCCTCTCTGCTGCCCATCTGGAAGAAGGATGGGGTAGACACAGAACACTGAGTCATCATAACCATCACCAACCACCCTTTGGAGTCTCCGCTTCCTTAATCTGCTTTTCTCACATAATCACACTTGCAAACAACAGTAAGAACAACCTGCATCTACTAACTGAATACAGGTGTGGTGCTGTAGGATAAGACCTGAACTTCTAACCACAAGATTGTTGTTGCTAAGTGCCATAGTCAGTTCTGACTCATAGTGACCCTGTATAAGGTTTTTGAGGAGCAGCTGGTAAGCTTGAACCACAAGTTAGGTAGTTCAAATCCACCAGCTGCTCCTCTGAAACCCTAAAGGCTAGCTATGAATCAGAATCAACTCAAGGACACTTAGCAACAACAGCAATATAAAGGGAACCAAGCCCACCTTCACCTCCAAAGGGAAGATGCAAAATTCCATTTGTTAATTGTTGTGTAATGAATTACAATAATATGGCCCTTCTAGCTGTGGTCTTTGTGACTTCCACAAAACAATTGGGTGGGATTACACAAATAAAATGCCTGCGGCCCACCAAGGGGATTGGACACCCTACTAATAAAGAAAGTAAGTTTCGCCATCCCACAAGACTTAAAAGGAGCTAATCCCAGAGCCAGAAAGAAGAGACCTGACTGCCATCACAAAGTGCTGAGAGTAAAGTGTCCTTTGGACCTAGGGTTCCTGCACTAAGAGCCTTCTAGACACAGGAGACAGAGAAATTCTGTAACATCAGAGACAGTGCAAGACAACAAAAATTTGTGGCAGAGAAACAGCTGCAGCAGAACCAGGAAACCTGTACAAGATGGCACACTGGGCTGACCTGCAGAGCAAGGTGACTACAGTGGACATGTCGACCCACGAGGTAAGAGAGTTGAACACCACTGGCCAATCAGCTTCCAGTTGAAGTGGAGTGCCTCTGGGCATTTACTAGATTGCCACATCTTTCTTCTTAGTCGGTTTTAATCTGGACACTTCACTGAAACCCATTCACATCATCACAGCATGCAAGATTCCACTGACAGACAGTTGGTGACTGCACATCAGAAGCATTGGCCAGGAGTAGTACCTGCTTTTCCTCATAAAAAGTGAGAATTCTTCCACTAAATCACAATGTTGTTCCAACTGTTCTTCTAGTTCCATGAAATCCAGGTAATTGGTAAATGTAAAATACAAGGCTTAAATTATAATACTATCCATAAATCTTGTCATTGTTGTTAGGTGCTGTCAAGTTGACCATCTGTACAAAAGAACAAAACACTGTCCAGTTCTGTACTATCCACACAACCTTTGCTATGCTCAAGCCTATTTTTGCAGGCACTATGTCAGTCCATCTCATTAAGGATCTTTCTTTATTTCATGGACTCTTTCTTACTAAGCAGCAGGATGAGCACTGGACTGCTAACAAAAAGGCTGGTGGTTCAAACCCACCAACTGCTCCTTGGAAACCCTGTACAGGGTCACTATGAGTTGGAACCAACTTGATGGCACTAACAACAACAACAACAACAACAACAATTTTACTAAGCATGATGTTTTCTACAGTGACTGGTCCTTCTGGCAGCATGAAAAAAGTACATAAAACAAAGTTACACCATCCTTGCTTCTAAGAAATATTCTGACTGTACTTCTTCCAAAACAGATCAGTTCTTGCCCACTGTATATTGAATAATTTTTGCCAACACTAGGGTTCAAATGCATAGTTTTTTCTTTGGTCTTCCTTATTTATCCAGCTTCTGCATGCACCTTAGTCTCCAAAGTGACATCTTTGAAAAAAAAAAAAAAAAAAACAGTTTAAAAAGGTATTTTGCACTATGCAATATATCTTTTGAGTTCTTGACTGCTGCTTCCATGGATGTTGATTGTGGACCAAAGTAAAATGAAATACTTGACTTCAATATTTTCTGTTTGCCAAGATGTTGTGAGGATTTTTATTTTCTTTATGTTGGAGTGCAATCCTTACTGACAGCTGTAGTATTTGATCTATGTTAATAAGTCCTTCAAATCATCTTCATCTTCAACAAGCAATGTTTTATAATCTGCATACCCCAGGTTGTTGATAATGACACATTCCTATTCATGTAGTCCAGCTTTTGGGATTACTTGCTTAGCATACAGATAGAATAAGTATGGTGAAATGATACACCCTGACATAATCTTTCCTGATTTGAAACCACTCAGTATCCCCATCTTCTATTTGAATGACGGCCTTATAGTATATGTACTTATTCCACATGGGTATAAAGAAGTGTATGGAATATCCATTCTTCACAATGTTATCCATAAATTATTATGATCCACACTGTTAAATATCTTTGCACAGTCAATAAGACACAGGTAAACATCCTTCTGAGGTTCTCTGCTTTCAGATAAGATCTATCTGACATCAATAATTATTTTGTTGTTGTTGCTAAGTGCCATCGAGTCGGGATCCGACTCATAGCGACCCTGTACAAGGTTTCCAAGGAGCAGCTGGTGAGCTAGAACTGCCGACTTTAACGGCCCACAACGACGTTGCAGTTTACTGCATTAACCCGCAACGCCACACCAGAAGTCCGACATCAATAATAATGTCCCTCATTCTACATCCTTTTCTGAATCCAGCTTGAATTTTCAGAACTTCCCTGTACTGCTACACCATTTTTTAAATTATCTGTAGCAAAATTTTACATTTGTGTGATATTAATTATATTGTTCAATACTTTTCACACTCTGTTGGATCACCTTTCTTTGGAACAGGCATAAATATGGATCTCTTCCAGCTGAATGGTTAGATAATTGTCTTCTAAATTTATTGGCATAGACAACTGACACTTGTAGTGTTGTGGCTTGTGGGTTTGAACTGCTGACCTGTGGTTAGCAACCCAACATATAATCCACAGTGCCACCAGGGATCCTCATTAGCCAGTAGAGAGAGATGCAAATCTAAATAACAATGAGATATCATTTCACCCCAGCATTAATAATAAAGTTTTAAAAAATAGAAAACAACAAATGCTGACAAGGACATAAAGAGACTAGAACCTTCAAACAATGTTAAACAGCATGATGCTTCCTTAGTAACTTGGAAATATAGGCAGAATTGGCAAGATGGATGACTAGGCAGAAAAGCTGTACAGACTGTCTACAAACAAATGAAACAGATGCAAACAATAGTCCTGGAATGCTGAGCTTCAGATGAAGGGAGAGATAAGTATATTGAACATTTGCTAGGGGAGAAAGCTGAGCCCACACAGTGCAAAAGGTGGAGAGACTAGTGACTAGTGCCTGCCAACCAGATGCGCCACAGCCATCTTGGGCTTTTGTGGTGGCTTCATAGACAGGAAAACATATTGACATTGTAGAGACATACTTGTAGCTTTAGGAGATAAATGTGCAATTTTTTTTTCTTGTTCCCCACACTTTTCTGGTGACCAGAGATGAGACCTGGTATAGCACTGTGGGTTAATGTGCTGGACTTCAAGATCAGTTTGAACTGCAAGGTCGGTGATTCAAGCTCACCAGTTTCTTCTTGGAGACACTATACAGGGTCTCTATGGGTTGGAACAAACTCTATGGCACTTAGCAACAATAAAAACAACAGAGGTGAGGCTAGCCTGAGCCTGCATACACTCCCAGGGAAGCTCCCACTCTCCCAGTGGTTGGAGTTGTGAGGAGATAAGCACACCTGTTGTGAGTGCCACTAAGGGAAGGAGGAACAATCCACATTAACCCCGCTTGGGTGGGCCCTGCTAGCCCTGGATAGCTCTGGACTAGTCCTCACTAGGAGAAGAGGATAAACAGACATGTAGGTGGTGAGGGTCAAAAAAGAAACAGAAAAATGACTGGTGATCTGTGCCAGCCAGCCAGCTGGGGTGTGGACATCTTCAACTTTTATGGGCAGCTATGTAGAAAACAGGATAGTAGGTAGCACAGAGGTGTACCACTTTTGGTGGAGAAAAAGGTATGAAATTTTTTTCTTATTTTACCCCACTTACTCTGTTGATCAGAAGTGTGGCTAGTCCCAAACACTTCCAGAGAAGCAACTGCTTTCCAGGCTGTTGACGTTGCAACAAATTGTACGAGGAACTAGCAGCACCAACCCTGGCACCTGGAACCAGGTGTAGCCTGTTACAGATCAGCAGAGTCAGTTATAGTCAGCCCTGAACTAGCAGGCCATTTCACTCTTGGCTGCTGTCTGGGATGGAAATTCCCTAACCATCCAGCTGCTTTGGGGTCTGTACGAACTTTTGCTGTATTGGGTGGCCAAAACAGACAACACCTAGCCCCACAGAATCTCCATCTAGTATTGAATGCAACCGTCTCCTACCTTACCTACCCACAACATAAGTTCCTTGGCTGGCAGTGAACCCCAGCATTTTCTCCTCTCTGGGTCTGGTTGCCCTGGTTTTTCACTCCCATTGTTTCCATTTGTTTATTCTTTCTCCCTTGGTTTCTCTCCTTTCTATCACCTCCTTTATTTTTTCTTCTTTTTCCCAACTACTGCTGCTTCTTTCTTTCTTTTTCCTTTTTATTTTCCTCCTCCTCTTTTTTTTTTTTTTAAATTACTCTCTGGTCTCTCTCCCTTTTGCTCATCTTTCTCCATAATTTTTTTTGCTCATTTTTCTCCATAGTTTTGTTTAGTTCTTTGTCTTCCTTTTTATCTTCTCTTTTTTATTACTTTATTTTCCACTACTTCTTTTATATACTGAGAACAGACAACTGACAACTGAAGGTTGGAATACACAGCAACAGTCCTGGTGTGGTGCTGTAGGATAAGCATAGAACCACAGGGTCAGTTTGAACCAGAAGATCAGTGGTTCAAATTCACCAGTCACTCCTCAGAAACCCTATAGGGATTGCTATGAGTTGGAACCAACTCGATGGCACTTAACAACAACAACAAATATATATTTTTGTACTCCACAAATATATAAGGGTTTGAAAGAGGGTATTAGTACATGCATAAACACAGGGAGGACAGCTGCTGTTGCATAAAAGGGATTGCAATAATTGAGATGAAACAAATTGTATGATTTGTTGAATGTAAAACTGATAATATTGTCTTGAACATTCACTCGATGCACAATAAAAAGTTTTTTTAAAAAGAAATCTTTGACACCTTCAATCTTTTCTCCATTTATCATGATGTTATTTATTGATCTAGTTGTGAGGATTTTTGTTTTCTTTACAGTGAGGTGCAATCCATACTGAAGTCTGTCATCTTTGATCTTCATTTGTAATTCTCTTCACTTTTAGCAAGTAAGGCTGTATCATCTAAATATCATAGATTGCTAATGAGTCTTCTTCCAATCCTGATGTCACCCTCTTCTTCATATAGTCCAGCTTCTATAATTTTTTGCTCAGAATAAGATTTGATAAGTATTGTGAAAGAACACAACATTGGCACAAACCTTTTCTGATTTTAAACCACTCAGTATCCCCTTGTTCTGTTCAAACAACTGCATCTTAATCTACATACAGGTTCCTTATGAGCACAATTAAGTGTTCTGGAATACCAATTCTTCACAATGTTATCCATAGCTTGTCATGATCCATCCAGTCAAAAGCCTTTGAATAGCCAATTAAATACAAGCAGACATCTTTCTAGTATTCTCTGCTTTCAACCAAAATCCATTTAACATTAGCAGTGATATCCCTAGTTCCATGTCCTTTTCTGAATCCAGCTTGAAATTCTGGCAGTTGCCTGTCAATGTAATGTTGCTGTTGTTTTTTTGTTGGGTGGTGCATAAATTTGAATAATAGAATTAATTGGTCTTCCTTGTAGGCACATGAATATTATCCTATCACAGAAAACATTGTACTTCAAGATAGATCTTGAGATGTTCTTTTTGATGATGAATGCTACATCATTCCTTGTAAATTTTTCGTTCTCATCAAAGCAAACAGTATGCTTTTCTGATTCAATGTGGTCAATACCCATCTATTTCAGCTCACCAATGCCTAGGATATCAATCTCTATGCATTTAACTTCAATTTTGGCTTTGTATTTTTTTAGTCACCATTTATTTGTCAGTTTGGTTTAATGTGGTGCTAAAAGCTATACAAAACTGCATTTTAAACACAAACAGGGTCATCCATGTTAGACAGGGTTCAGTGGAATTTCCAGACTAAGACACAGAAGGACAGAGATACGTACTATTTCTGAATGTTTAGCCACTGAAAACCTTTTGAATAGCAACAGAAGTTTGTCAGATATAGTGCTGGAAGAGGAAAACATTATGAATAACATCAGATATTGTCAGATATAGTGCTAAAGGAATCTGTGGAACAAGAATCAAATTTATAAAAAAGTCCAGATTTACTGGTCTAAAAGAGAGTAGAAGAACCTGAGACTATGGCCTTTGGTCACTCTTCAGGTGTGGAACTGAACTCACCTTGCGATTCAATTTCCAGCCAAGAAGTAAATAGGTATACAGGGAGACAACATTAGTGAGGTATACACAACATGGAATTGTCAACCAAGATCAAAATGGCAGCATTTATGTAAGGAAAGACAAAATTCAGAAGGGTTGGGAGGAAAAAAAGTTGAATAGAAACAAGAATCAGAGGAAGGCAGTAGGATAACTTATGCTGCTGTTACATGGAGGGAATAGTCATCATTGAAAAGAGGCAAAGTATGTGATTTGTTGAATGCAAAAGTGATGACATGTTCTGTAAACCTTCACCTAATTCACATTAAATTGTGTTTGTTTGTTTGTTGTTGTTGTTTTTAAAGAAATGCACTAGCAAGAGTTTAGATGGGAGTGCAGTGGCTCTATGTGATAAGCACTGGACTCTGAACCACAAGGTCTGTGATTCAAGCCTACCAGCCTCTCCATGGGAGAAAGATGAAGCTTTCTGCTCCTGCTATGATTTAAAGTCTTGGAAACCCTATATAAGGTTGCTATGAGTAGGAACTGACTCAATGGCATTAAACAACAACAAGAATTTAAGTTGAGACATAAAGAAGACTTTTTTTTTTAATAGTGTCTGTGGCCTTAAAGTCTGTTCATTGGCTAATCCTTCACAATTGATTGTCATTGGTGGAAATATTTAAATGCTCAACTACTAACCAAAAGGATGTCAGTTTGAAGACACCTAGAAGGATCTTGGAAGAAAAGCTGATGATTTATTTCAGAAAGTTTAAAGGTATGAAAACTCTATGGAGCAAAGCTCTACTTGGACACACACGAGGCTATCATGAATAGGAATCCACTTGACATCAACTAATTTGATTGGTTTTAGTCTCATGAATAGAGAAATCTTGCTTAAAACAAGGAAAGAAGCCTTAACAGTCTTTATAAAGCCCCACCTGTGTCTAAATTCTCAGATACTTCCAGTGTGTCACTATGGGCAATGGCCATCTCAGAGGCATGACCAGGTTTTCCTAAAGATTACAGTGGGAATGATTAGGGATTTGAAATTCCACATTAATCCTTTTAAAAAATAATATTTTGTTTTCTTTTCAATGAAGGGTTACACAGCATTTTAGAATCCCATTCAACTATTTCTACACAAACTGTTCAGTGACATTGGTTGCATTCTTAACAATGCATGACTATTCTCAATATATCTGTTCTGGTTGTTCCATTTCCATTGGTCTAGTTTACCTTCATCTTTGTTTAAAAATAATTGTTGACTATTTCATCTCCTAAGGAGCTCTGGTAGCGTAGTGGTTATGAATCAGGCTGCAAACCACAAGGTCAGCAGTTCAAAACTACTAGCTGTTCCATGGGAGAAAGATGCTTTCTGCTTCTGTAAAGATTTACAGCCTCGGAAACCCTGTACAGGATCGCTATGAGTCGGAATCGACTCTATGGCACATAACAACAACAAATTTCATCTCATATAAAGGATTCGTAAAATGAGCACAATGCTAATCAATGCAATTCTCTATTTTTTAAGACAATCTGTTATTTAGCTAAAAATTGTCTTTAGAGGATACTTTTGGTTCAAGGTTTAAAGAGTGCCTCAGGGCAGTAATCTCAGCATGGTGGTGGTGGTGGTGGTTATGTGTTGTGGAGTCGGTTCCGACTCATAGTGACCCTCTATAGGGTTTCTGAGGCTGTAAATCTTTATGGGAACAGAAAGCCTCATCTTTCTCCTGAAGAACAGCTGGTAGTTTCAAATTGCTTACTTTGAGACTAGGAACCTGATTTTGTAACCACTATGCTACTTAATTCAACAGATCCAGTAAGTCTAGTTTTTTGCTTTGTTTTGTTTTTTAGGAATTTGAGGTACTGGTTCACATTTTTCTCCCCTTCTATCACGGTTCATCTATTATGTTCTCTGACCAGAAGGGTTGGTAGCAGTTCTAGGCACCATCTAGTTCTTCTGGTCTTGTTAGGTAGTTAGGACAGGGAAAAGGGGCTAACCACAGATCAGTTACAAATAATGAAGGAAAGACCACACCTGTCAATAGAATCTAGTCAAAGGAAAAAATAGAACAGGGAACTCTCACCAAAATCAAGTATGTACAGAATAAGACTGATCAAATGTGAACAAGGAAGTAACCATAAAACCACTATAATAAATCAGCATTATGGTCAGCTGATGAGTACAATTACAACAGACTGATGTAATGGGAAAGAAGCACATCAAACACAGGAAGAAATGAGCAAATTATGATGGGAAACATAGGCATTAGGAGACAATTATCAGGGAAGGTTGCAGAGAATATGTCCACAGGACGAAAATCCCATCACAGAGACTTGACCAATCTTCAGAGATAAAGGTGTGAACTATTTTTAGTCTGCCCATTTCCCTTTCTCTGCCTGTGCACCACCACTCTGATGACTAGAGGAAGTGTCTGAGTGAGTGGATACCCCTCATATCCTTGGAAAGTTCTACTGTACACATGCATAGATCTGCTCAGCTGTGAACTATCTCCCATAGGAGAAAAACCTAAACTATTTTGCTACTTTTTTTGTTTTGTTTTGTTCCCCCTTTTAAAATAGAGTGGGCTATTTCTCCCCCTATGTTACCCAAGAAGAGACAACAATTGCGGTCATATAGCCAAACTACAATCACATCCTATAAAATCCCAACATCCAGGCAAAATCCAATACCAGATGCTATACACCAGATAGCCAATACCTGCTACAGTTACTCCGAGTTGAGTAATACAAAAAGTGAATAGGGAAGCCCATCTCCTGATCACATCTACATGAAGGCAACCAGAAAACATAATAATACATCAATATATATTAATCTAATTATTGAAATCACACCTAATTATTGAAGATGACCAAGAAACAGTTGACCACATTGACACATGTCCAGAAACAGAGAGAGTAACTGAGACAAATGAGCTGGAAGTAGATCTAGACTTCACATTGGAAGAAGAATAGGCTTTGGAACTGCCTGAGAAGGAATTCAGGAAAATGATAATGAGGTGCATCCAAATGCTCCACAGAGGGGTTGAGAAAAATAAGGAAGAAGTCAGGAAAGCACTACAAGAACAATCAAATAAGATAGATACAGCATTGGAAATAATTCAACACCTTCAAAAAGAGGTCCAAACTATTAATAATAAAATATCAGAAATGGACAATACACTGAAATGGCAAAGAAGTAAAACTGAAGAGATAAATGGAAGCCAGAACCAGTGAGCTGGAAGACAGATGTCTCAGTACTGCTAAGATAGAAAAGCAAGCAGAAAAAAGGGATTTAAAAAATCTGAAGAAAGTCTAAAATTCATGTGGGACAACATGAAGAGAAATAATTTAAGGATTATCAGCATTCCAGAACAAGAAGAATCACAGAAATCCAGAGAGGAAATAGTTGAAGAGCTGCTGAAAGAAAATTTCCCTAACATCTTGAAAAACAAAAAGATAAGCATTCAAGAAGTTTAACAAACCCCAGCAAGGATAGACCCCAAAAGAAAATCACCAAGACATATCATAATCAAGTTCTTCAAAATCAAAGACAAAGAGAGAATACTGAACGCAACTAGGGAAAAGAGAAGTGTTACATTCAAAGGCAAGCAAATCAGATTAAGCTCTGATCTCTCAGCAGAAACCATGCAGGTAAGAAGGCAATGGTAGACATATCTAAAACCCTGAGAGAAAAAAAAAAAAAAAAACTGCCAACCAAGAATTGTCTACCCAGCAAAACTGTCAATCAAATACCGATGTAATAAAAACATTCTCAGATAAACAGAAGCTAAGGGATTTTGTCAAAGCCAACCCAGTGCTTCAAAACATCTTAAAGGGAGTTCTTTGGACTTAGAACCAACAAGAACAGACAACAACCAGAGATTGGCATACATGGCAGCACCACTCAGAGCTCAATCAACAGAGGAGTCTAGAACAGAACAAAACTATAAGAATGAATTCAGAGGATCTGGGAGGTCAATCTATGAGCAAAACAATTACAATGTAAAAGAATGTAAAAACATAGAAACAGAGATCCAGGTGGTGAGGAGTTCAGATAGATTACAGGATAAAATAGACTGTTTCAAGTGGAGTAAAAAGTTAATAGAATATAGAGTAACCTCATGAGACAATTATCAGGAATCCCAGAGTCTACCCCAGAGGAAAACAGCATAAAATGTAAATAAGGAACTCACTGGACATGCTACTCATTCGTGAGTGAAGGGAAATCTTTCTTGCTTAAACCTCTGTCTATCTGGATCTTTTCATATGCATATTATGTCTGTTGTTAAGTTCTGCTGGGTCCGTTCTGACTCATAGTGACCTTGGATAGGGTTTCTAAGGAGTAACTGGTGTGTTTCCACTGCCGACCTAGTGGTTTGCAGTCCAGTGCTGACCCTACAGTACTACACCAGGAGTTCATATTATATACCAGGAGTGCATATTGGACCTACACCCTACCAATTCTTTGGAGGGATAGTAGGCGTGAAGCAAGACATGTCATGTCATTCACACACGCTGTGATACTCTAAGGGAAGATGAAGCCATAGTTAATATAGTCTATAAGTCCTGAAGTGTCGGAAGCCTGCTTCGACACTCTTATTTGGGGGTCCTAGAGGGAGGTATGACGTCAGCAAAGAATGAAGCTCACAGAATCGATGGGTCTTGTTAGATGGGGTGAATCTTCTCCTCTCACATTTTATTTCTCCTCTCACACTTTATTTCAGACTCTCAAACAGCTTTTATACTACTCTATACCATTAATCTATACCATTATACCATTAAGCTCTGGTAGCGTAGTGGTTACGAATCGGGTTGCGAACCGCAAGGTCAGCAGTTCGAAATACCAGCTGCTCTGCGGGAGAAAGAGGAGGCTTTCTGCTCCCGTAAAGATTTACAGCCTTGGAAACCCTGTTCAGGGTCGCTATGGGTCGGAACCAACTCGACGGCACTTAACAACAACAACAACATACCATTAATCTATTAATCATTTTTTTCAAAGTAGTGGTTTAAATTATACATATTAATCATTTCAATATAGAGCATTAAAAATATAAAAAACTTTCCTTGTTCCCCTTTACATAGTTAGACAATATATGATTTCTGTAAGCAAACCTTATTGCTCTAAAAATGTCACGTTAACCTTAAAACATAATTTTAAATCTTAACTTTTATTTCTGCCTTTACCTATTATTTTCTATAGATTTATTAATTACAACATGTACCTAGACATTATTTGCTATGGTAACTGACAACACAATTATTTTTCATGATTGATTAAACAAGAAAAGCAAGAAGCATGAAAAAGTTTTGTAGCCAAGAAGAAACAGAACAACTTTCTTATACTAAAAATTTCTCTATACAAAACATCTAGTTAAATTTTTGCTTATGATTTAATACTATTCCCTTAGCCCTCAATTCCATTTTTGCTAATTTTCTAAAGGTCTTAATGCCCCTGACCGAAACTACACAGAATGTTGAATTTTAAACTTGAGCTGGCAAAAACTTTAGCTGGTTTTTCCTAGTGGTGAAACTTATTGTTAGTGTGAGAAGCATTCTTTAGGACTACGCATGATTGAATATGGTGTGAATGTGCAAGTTTCAAATCTCTAATATAGCTCTTACTAAGATTTTACTGAAAACTTTTATTATAAAATCAAGAAAATTAAAAATAAGCTGATTAAAACAAAGAGACAGAGACAGCAGAGTCCCCACATGAGATCCCTCCTGGGACCTTGTGTTACAAAGGGTGGACCCGTTGTGGCCCTGCTTGTTTAGGGTCCTCTGCCACTCTGCCCCTTGGTGTCATGGCCTCTGCCACTGAAGACTAGCTTCTTTGAGTGTTTTGTTTCCTTCTTTCTGTTTTACACCAAAAAAGTAGGGAACAATAGTTGTATCTTAGATGGCCACTCCCATATTAAGACCCCAGATTCTACTCACCAAACTCAGATATAGAACAAAAGTTTATAAGTACTATTATACCAATTGACTGAGATGGTTCATAAGTCAGTAGTCCTCATCCTTTAAAGACAGAAAATGAATCCGATGACATGTTTCTTATATCTGTATCTAAGAAATATCCATAACTGTGCCCTCTATGGGCCTTGTTATATTTATGAAAAGATGTGCATGCAGTCACATATATGCATATACAAATGTATATAGTCATACACTTATAAATATACTCACACAGATCTGTACAAAAAGTTCATGAAAAAATAATGAAATTTTCCATTAACTTTTTTTATTTTATTTTTTTTATTTAAGGTTTTATTTGATTGAGTGAAAGTTTACAGGGCAAATCATCAGTTTTACGTTCAACAAATCTTGTAATGAAAACTTATTTCATTACAATGATTACAATACCCTCCATGTACCATCAGTTAACAGTATCTCTTTCTATTCACTTAAGCTTTTTTTTATAAAACAAAACAAAAAACACTCAGGCATATAAAATAATTTATACTTCTAAAGGGCACATTCTACAAATCTGACTCCTGGCCTTAGTCCCTCTCTTAACTCTTAGCTCTTAGTGCCTCTCTTCCCACGAATCTAGAGTCCTCAGCTGCTCCCCCTCTCCATGACCCCATCTCTGCCTCCATCTCTGGCATCTCTGCTTCACTGGGTAAGGTTCCGCATTCTGCTTGTGCTCTTCTCCCTTGCTGGTCCTAGGATCCTCTGTTTCTAGACTGTAAGATTAACTACTCCCCTGTTTTTGTTATAAAACAATTGTGACAGCTGCGATTAGTCATGATAACAATTATTCACTATTGAATCATAAGAATCTTATCTCCATCTCTTTTCACCAGACCCATCTAGACAAGTTGAAAACTATTCAGTGGGGACTCTTTCTCTCCCCACCCCCACTCTTCAACTAAACTCCTCTTGAAACCTTGTAAGCCAGTCACTTCATGCCTTTATCACCCCCTCATTTTAGGTAGCCAGTGTCTAAGTTGCCCGTCCCTATCTACCCTGTGTACAGAGGGGATTGCCTTGATACTTGATGTGAAGACTCCTTCCTCTCTGTTGTTATTTAGAGTTACTACCTCCATGAGTACAGGTCAAGTTCACCAAATTGTAGCAATTTATCCTTGTTTCCTTTATTATTATTATTATTATTATTATTATTATTTTGTAATCTTCCTCCAGTTGAGTTCTGATTACTAAGCCATTGAGGCTAGGTCAAATGGGTACTGTCTGCAAATTTGGGTGTTCTTGTGCATCTCCCCTCACTTCATATCAGATGGATGTTTCACTCTCAGCTCTAGCCCTCTGTGGCTATGTCTTTGTCCATGGGCTCAAGTGTCCTCAGGTCTCACCACGCTTTGGACCAACCAGCTCTTCTTCTTTTCTCTCTCATCTCCAGGTCAATAGGAATCAATGGACTGTGGTGAACTCAGCCAATTTCTTCATTGCTGCCTTTCCCCCTCTTCCACTCACCAGTAGACTAATGTGGTCACCAGAAAGCTTACATGCCTGTTCATGTGTTCCCTTTGAGTTTCAGTCTTAGAGGGGGGAGTTTGTCCTGAAGGAACTTGATTGCTTGCCTTGATGGTTTCCTGGCAAACAGCTTGCTTATTCTTATAGTAATCAGTCATACTGACATTTTTGTTTTGGTTTTTTCCTGATGATCTTTCTTTGAAGATGCATTTTCTATTGCTCTAGCTGTTCCAGGCTGGTCTGCTTATCCTTGCTAGTGGGAAGGTACCACCTCATAAGGTTCTGGATGGGACTCTGGATTCCACCTAGGTCCTATACTCTGCAAAGGCTTTGCAAGAGGCCTATTACACTGGGCAAGTTCTAGAACCCCTTTTAGGTATTCCAATTAGTTATGGACTGAAGATGGCCTTACAAATTTTCTGTAATCATGTTTCCCAACATTCCTTTCTATTCCACTCAAGAGTCTTTTTTTACAATAGTAGGCAAGGGTAACAAATATTCATGACATTCAGGCATTTTAGTATTATTTCCCCTCTTGAAATTATGCCTAGAGCCTTGTATCACAGAGCTCTGTTGTTCCAAGGTTGAGCATGCAACATTATTTACCGCTGTCCTACTTAGGCCATGCAAACCTGTCTCAGTGTCTCCCTATCTATCTTGTTCTTCTACCTCCTCCCCCTTCTTGTAATGCCCTTCCAAACACCCAAACTACATCCTCTACCCCAACCCCACTGTTGTGGTTACCTTATATTCCATTAACTCTTCCCTCCATTTAAGATAGTCTATTTTATTCTGTAATCTACATGACCTTCTCACCACCTGGATTCTCTGTTACTCTGTGTTTATCTTCTTTCACATTGTAATTGTTTTAATCATAGACTGACCTCCCAGATCCTCTGTTCTTGTAATTTTATTCTGTTTTTGACTCTTCCATTTGTCGATTGAGTTCAGGGTGATACTGCCATGTGCATCATTCTCTGGTTGTTGTCTGTTCTTGTTGGTTTCAGTCCACAAAACTCCCTTTAAGATGTTTTTCATAGCAGGGTTGGCTTTGGCAAAATCCCTTAGCTTCTTATTATCCTGGAATGTTTTTATTACACCATCATATTTGATTGATAGCTTTGCTGGGTAGAGGATTCTTGGTTGGCAGTATTTTTCCTTTCAGGGTTTTATATATGTCTCCCCTTTGCCTTCTTGCCAGCATGGTTTCTATTGAGAGATCCGAGCTTAATCTGATTGGCTTGCCTTTGTATGTTACACTTCTCTTTTCCCCAGCTGCTTTCAGGATTCTGTCCTTATCTTTGATTTTGGAGAGCTTGATTATTATATGTCTTCGTGTTTTCTTTTAGGGCCTATCCTTCCTGGGTTTGTTGAGCTTCTTGAATGCTTATATTTTCACTTTTCAGGATGTTAGGGAAGTTTTCTTCCAGCAGATCTTCAACTACGTCCTCTGTGGACTTGTGTGATTCTTCCTATTCCTGAATACTGATAATTCTTAAGTTATTCCTCTTCATGTTATCTAACATGAATCTTCAGATTTTTTTAAATCTTTTTTTTGTGCTTGCTTTTCTATCTTAGTAGTGTTGAGAGATTTATTTTCTAGCTCACTAGTTCTGGCTTCTATCTCTTCAATTCTACTCCTTTGTCCTTTCAGTGTATTGTCCATTTCTGGTATTCTATTATTAATCAGTTGGACCTCTTTCTGTAGGTTTTGAATTGTTTCCAATGCTATATCTTATTTGATTGCTCTTATGGTGCGTTCCTGACTTCTTCCTTGTTTTTCTCAACCCCATTGTATAATGCTTTGATGAATTTTATAACCATTTTTTTCTGAATTCCTTCTTAAGCATTTCCAAAGCCTGCCCATCTTCCAGTATAGAGTGTAGGTTTACTTCCAGCTTATTTGCCTCAGTCACTTTATCTCGTTTCTAGATATGTGCTGATATGGTCATCTGCTTCTGTTTTTTGGGCATATTCAGGAGTTATCTATGACCTTAATACTTAGATGGGTATTTATTTTGGTATTTTTTATGCTTTCTGATTACCTTGAGATAGATGTGATCAGGAGATGGGGTTCCCTTTTTGGTCCTCTTCCTGAGAAATTTCAAGATGCCACTTTTGATCATTGTGATGTAACTCAGGATTTGATTTTTGGCCTATTTCCTTTTTATTCTGCCTGTCCCACTCCACAATCTCCATTCAGGCCTTTTTTCCTAGTGATAAACATTTCAGGCCTAGCTGTGGCCATTTTGCACTGCCGTTTGGTTTTATGTGGTAACTCACTTTAAATTTTGAGGAGATCTGTGTGCGTGCATAGTAGAACACTCCACGGGTGGTTGTGTATTGTCCACTTGCTCATGTACCCCTCTAATCACCAGTATGGAGGTGCACAGACAACTAGAGACCAAGGAACAGATTAAAAAAATAATAATAATGTCCACACCTTTATGTCCACGTTTTTTCAGGCATCGGTGGCTCTTCTGATCCTTCCCCCGTTTGGTCTCGCCTAAGATGGCAGCTCCAGGAGCAGCTGAGTGCCTTGAATTAGAAAGCAATGGATTTCTTGCTTCTGCTATTATTTCCCCTAGATGTAAGCTTTCCAACCTTCTAAATATTCTTTTATATGTGGCTCAGCATTCTGGAACCATCCCCTGAGTCTGCTTGGTCTGGTAGTCTGTGTTGTTGCTGATGGAGCTCCTCACTGCATGTCCACCCAATCTGCCATCTTGTATGTTCTCTGTCCATGAACTTTTTAAAGCACCAGCACACATGCCTTGTTGTTGTTAAGTGCCATCGAGTAGGTTCTGACTCATAGCAATGATGTATAGAGTTTTTGAGGAGTGGCTGGTGAGCTTGAACCACTGACTCTGAGGTTCAAACTAATCTTTCAGTCCAGTGCTCTTATCCTAAAGTACCAAACCAGAATAAAAAGCAGCAATTTTTTTTTACTTCATCTCATATATATGTATGGTCCCAGTTCGTACATACATGGGTTTATTCCAACAAAATGTGTTTAAACATTTTTCTGTGACCAGTGTATGGCTGCTGACAAGTTCTCTCAGTATTACATTTGTCTTAGTCTCATTGTTGTTGTTGTTGTTATGTGCTTTGTGTCGGTTCCGACTCATAGAAACCCTGTACAGGGTTTCTGAGCCTGTAAATCTTTATGGGAGCAGAAAGCCTCATCTTTATCCTGCAGAACAGCTGGTAGTTTTGAACTGCTGACCCTGAGGTTAGGAGTCCGATTTGTAACCACTCAAAAAAAAAAGCAGATCCAATCAAACAGTGGCTACTGATGGAATCTGTTGCATCCATTAAATGTAAGGCAGAGAGGTCCACTTAGAAAGTTATGTTGACTATTTTTTCTTTTGGGTTTCCAAAGGGGTAATCTTGATAGCTTTTATTAAAGGACACAGAATGATAACAGTGGCTTATTATAAAGAAGTTCTAAGAAAATTGATAACTGCACTAGTAAGAAAAGGGCCAGGAAATTTTCATCAAGGAATTTTTTTCCATCATGGCAATGCACCAACCAATTTGTCAAGGGCCAAAAGGGCTGCCCTATAAGAATTCCACTGGTAAGCTGTACTCCATCCATCCTACTACCCTGATCTTGCACCTTCAGATTCCTTTTTGTTTCCCAAACTCAAATAACTTTTCAAAGGGGCATAGTTTGAGTTCCTTTTTTGTTTCCTAAACTTGAAGAACTTTTCAAAGGAGCACAATTTGAGTCCCTTGAGGATGACATTTGATGTGGTTTAAATTGAAGAATTATTTAGGGAAGGGATGGTGTTGGTAGTGGTGGTGTGCTGCAGATTCAGTTCAGATTCATAGCAAACCTGTATAGAATTTCTGAGGCTATAAATCTTTATAGGAGAAGAAAACCTCATTTTTCTCCCACTAGAAAGATGGAAATGCTGCCTTCAGATGTGTATAGACTTAGATGGAGGGTTTGTCAAGAAGCAATTAACTTCACATTTTGATATTTTTGTTTAATTAAAGTTTCTATGATTTTGTAGCTATACTTTTTTACTTACCCTCATATAACCACTGTTGTTATCATTGTTTCAAAAGTGTACATGCTGTAGCTGATAATAAAAATCCCTGTTTTATTGCATACATTTTTGTGACATTACTTACCTTTGTCAACCTGAGCACACTTCACTCTCATTCAGTGTTACCTTTCCCATCATAAAAACTAACAAGTGTTTACTATCTAGAGCGTGATAACCACTAATGAACAGCAGTTTCTGTTCATGCCACTTCAAAAAAGTGAGAACATACAATATTTGGTTTTAGTGATTCACTTATATTTGCTCAACATAATGTTTTCCAGGTCCATCCATGTTCCAAGATGTTTCAGTACAGACCATATCTTAACTATCTATTCATCCATTGATTGGCACATAGGTTGTTCACATCTTTTTGCTATTGTGAATAGTGCTACAATGAACATTGGTGTGCATATTCTGTTCATGTCACTTGTTTTAGATCCCTAGGATAAGTACCTGGGAGGGTCTGACATATGGTCCTTTGCCATATGGTAACTCTTCCTATAGTTTTTTGAGGAACTACTATATTGTTTTTCACAATGGCTGTATCATTTCATTCTCCCCAGAAATGGATGAGAGTTCCAATTTTTCCACATTCCCTTCAACACTTGTTATTATTTTTATTATTTTATGGTATCCAGGCTAGTGGGAGTGAAATGGTGTCTCATTGTGGTTTTGTTTTGCATTTCTCTGATGACTAATGACATTGGGTATTTTTTCATGTGTTTGTTGGACATTTGAATATCCTCTTTGGAGAAATCTCTGTTCATGTTCTTTGCCCAGTTTCTTATTAGGTTATTTCTATGTTTATTGTTAAACTGTACAAGTTTTATATATATCTTAGATATTAAGCCTATATTATATATGCCATTCCCAAAGATTTTTTCCCAATCTGTAGGTTGCTTCTTTACTCTTTATAAAGTCTTATGAGGAAGATAAATATTGAACTTTTATGAGGTCCCCATTATCTATTTGTTTTCAGTAGCTCATGTATTTATTGTTGTGTTGGATCATCTACCACTGAAGAAAACTAGGTTCCAAAGCTTTTCTCCTATATGTTCTTTCAAGAACTTTATGGTTTTAGATGTAACATTTTGGCCCTTGATCCATTTTAAATTAGTTTTTTATATGATGTGAGGTATGGACCTTGTTTCATTTCTCTGCATGTGAAAATCCAATTTTTCCAGCACCATTTGTTGAAGACACTGTTCCTTCCCCATTGAATAGATTTGGAAGCCTTGTTGAAAATCAATTGATCACAGATATTTGGATTTATTTCTGGGTTTTCAATTCTATTCCATTGGTCTGTGTGTCTATCATTCAAACAATACCAGACTTATTTTAATTATTGTAGGTGTGTGTGGGGCATTTTCAGATAAACCCTGGACTGCAAGGTTGGTTTGAATCACAAGGTTGGTGGTTCAAACTCACCAGCTACTCCTCAGGAATCATATAAAGGATCATTATGAATTAGAACTGACTTGACAACACATGACAACAACAATAAACTTTGAAGTTAGATGTGTGAAGCCTCTTAACTTAGTTCCTCAAAATTACTTTGGCTGTTTGAGTTCTCTTGTCTCTCCATATAAAATTGAGGCTTTGTTTTTCCATTTCTGTAAAGGATACTGCTGGAATTTTCATTGGGATTGTGTTGTATCTGTGAATCACTTTGGGTAGTATTGACTTTTTTACTATATTATCTTCCAATCCATGAGCATGGAATATCTTTCTATCTATTTACGTATTCTTTGGTCTCCTCTATGGACCTCTGACGGGCTGTTAACCACAAGGTCGGCAGTCTGAATCCACCAGCTACTCCATAGGAGAAAAAGGAGGCTTTCTGCTCCCACAAGGATTTATAACCTCAGAAATCCTACATAAGGTCACTAAGAATCAGAAATGACTTGATGACAGTGGGTTTAGTTTCTTTTACCAGTATTTAACATTTTTCTTTGTATAACTCTTTCACATCCTAGGTAAGTTTATTCCTATTTTATTCCCTTAGATGTTGTAGTAAATGAAGTTGCTTTCTTAATTTCCTTTTCAGAGTTCTCATTTCTGGTGTATATAAACCCAACTGATTGGCACATTAATCTTCTATTCTGCAACTTTAGAAAATGTCTCTGTTAGTTATAGAATCTGTTTAGTAGATTCTTAGGGATTTTCTATAGGTAAGATCATGTCATATGTGACTAGAGATCATTTTACCTCTTCATTTTCAATTTGAATGGATTTTATTTCTTTTTCTTGCCTTATGACTCTGGCTAGGACTTTCAGGACAATATTGAATATGAGTGGTGAGAGTGGGAAGCCTTGTTTTCCTCCTATATTCAAAGGGGAAACCCTCAGATTTTTTCTATTGAGCATTGTATTGGTTGCAGTTTTTCTCATAAATGTCTTTCATCATATTGAGACACTTCTCTTTTTTTCTTATGTGGTTAAGAACGTTTATCAAAAAAGGGTTCTGAATTTTATTGAATGGTTTTTTCTGTATTGACTGACGTGGTCATGGTTCTTTACCTTTGATCTAGTAAAGTGGGGTATTACATTGACTGATTTTTCTAATGTATTTCTAAAATAAATCTTACTTGATCATATTCTATATGGTTTTCAATGACTGATGTTTTCAGAGGTACACTGCTGGACTTTTCTACCAAAGTAACTCTGTGTGGACTTGAACCTCCAGCTTTCAGTGTTTCAGTCAACAGCCAAGTATATTAACCATTCGCAGCACCCATGGAGAGCCTTCCCACTGATTCACCATTGTTACCTGTTTCTCTGTCAAGCTTCCACTTTAGATTTTATTTGAACAATGGCAAGGTTAAAAAGTATAGCTGTGGATCCTGCTACATAATGGCAGGAGTTGACATGTAACCTCTGTGGAACCTTGTTAGCCTGTACTCATCTCAGGAGCACATTGTACTGTACAGGGCATGAAGGAGGTACTAAATATGTGTTTATTTGTATCTGAGTTGAAAGTGGAGGAAAGAAAAGATAGCATCTTTGGGAACTCCCACCAGTAAGTGACACAGGTAGTGCTCATCTAGGAAGTCTTCTAAACTTTAGCTTGGTTTGTTGTCAAGCAGCCCACTCTGTGGAGGCTTAGGGTGAAGTTACACATACTTACACCCAAACACACTCACTCTTACACATTCACATACGGACTTATATACTCCAATACACACACGAACACATACATTCACTTATGTACACACGCGCACATGCATACTCACTCATACACTCACACACTCACTCAAACATAGACACATAATTACACTATCTGTGTCTCACCCACAAAAACATATACCCGAGACTTCATCGGCAGACAAGAAGGCACCCAAGAACACGTGTTCTCTGAGAATGTAACAGCATCACCCTTCACCCTCTTGGTATGTTCACATTCACAAGACAGTGATGGTTTTATTGAACATTTACACAAGAAAACAACTCTAAGCTCTCTCTATATGTCACCTATGTATTCCTTAAAACAATATAGGGGAGAAAACTGAGTTCTCTGCTTATTCTGTCAATAGGAAAATAGAGGCACAGTAGGGACCCATGGCTAACAAGCAAAAGGGGCAACATCCAAATCCAGGCAGTTTAACATCAGAGGCCCCTCCTTAACAACATGGTACTGCCCTCTGAGAGAAAATGGAGGAAGAAAAGGAGAATGGGGAGGGAGGGTGAGCACTATTTGATGTGAGCATTCCAATTGCCTGCCTCTCTGAAGCAACACCAGTTACAGCATGAGTCAACAAAAGAGGAAGGCATGGATAGAAAACATATAGAACCTGTGCCAAATATATAAAATTGTTTTCTTATGACCAAACAGTGGAGCTGTTGAGACACTCAAGTAGAAAATCCATGTACTGGGAAAACTACTAGGTTGGCAACGTTTATTTAGCAACCCTCCTTTTTTCCTGCAGTTCTTCACCAGATACCTCCTGTTCAGCTGTCTGTGAGGAGTCAGATAGAGAGTGGGAATTGAGGAAGTGACCTCATGAGCCAGACGGTTGGTTCTAATTACCTTCTTCTATTTATTAGCCAAGAGATCTTGGGCATTTGAATCTTTTACATTCAATTTTGTGCCTCAATTTTTTCAGTACTAAATTCTGCTCAACATTGAATAATGTTTTCAGTATCTTACTAATCATGATGACTTCATACTGTTATTTCATAATGGCTGCAAGCACATTAATGCAGTCATATACGGTTATAAATTCATGTTTCAACTATTCTTTTGTTAATTTCAAAACCATCATGGATAGCTATTCTACAGATCCTACTGAATCTCATTTTTTTTTCATCTCACACTGGGGCTAACAAGTCCATCCTAAGAGCATGAAGAGCATCCCTGTTGTCATTTTCTTGCTGATCTTTTATGTTTGCATTATAAGCATTATCTTCAATAATCAGTTTCTTTGTCATAGTGCTGTTAAACAAATGGTTTTCCCTAGTTCTTAGATTAACAAAACACCACACAATGACTAGCTTTAAAGAGCAGAAAGTTATTGTTCTCAAGGGTTCTTGTTGGTGTTAGGTGCCATTGGGTCAGTTCTGAATCGTAGCAACCCTATGTATAAAACATGTACAAAAAACCCAAAACACTGATGGGTCCTGCACCATTCTCACAATCATTCTGATGTGTGTGTCAAATTGTTACAGTCAATATGTTGATCCATCTTGTCTTCACTGACCCTCTACTTAACCAAGCATAATATCCATCTGCAAAGAGTGGTTGCACTTACTCATATACTCACACATTCACACAAAGACACTCGATCACACTCTCCCTGTCTCACATACAAAAACATACACATACACCTGGGATTTCACTGCTTTCCATGGACAAGAAGTCGCCCAAGACCATGTGTTCTCTAAGAATGTGCCAGCAACACCCCCTTGGTGTTCACATTCACAAGACAGTGATGGTTTTATTGAACATTTACACATGCAAAGCCCCCTAAGTTCGGATTCTGAGAATCTGAGATTCTGAGAGTCTGCATTTCTAACAAGTTCCCAGGAGGTGCTGATGCTACTGGTCCAAGGACACCACTTAGACAGATCCTCTTACAACGGATCATCCATCAGTTCCCCTCCCTCAGTTCACAATTTCTTTCTGAAATGTCAGAACACAGAAATCAGTGAATTTGAGTTTGAGCTAAGTGACTCTTTACCCAACATGTCTTCCTATTTGGCTGGATGAGTGGCTTGAGTGGAACCAGGAGTGCTTACAGGACATGAAATGAATAATTGCTGAACAATTAGGAGCAGCTTCCTGGGACTGATTGCTTCATCAGGCAAGACCATAGGGCTGCCCCAGCTTTCCAGGAATCAATCTTTTCTCCTCACATAAAAATAGCCATTTCTCATAAACTACTTAGTGGGACTCACCTCACATCAGGAATCATTAGCCATATGTAATGAAGCTTTGTTAGTAGTTAGAGGAAGAAAATGGATGGAAGGAAGTAACCAAGGCCAAAGTCAAGTTTCCCTTTTATTATATTTCTGGGAAGGAAAGTATTTTCAGCCCTTGGTCAGTAAGAATGAACGAAGCACCCTGAATTGAGGCTGTGCTAGGGTCTGGAGGTATAGCCTCAGAGACAGTCTCTGTCTGGCAGCATCCATACCATGCCCTCCCCATGCAAGCATTTCCAGATGCTCTTGAAGGAAAAAGACACCTGTATGCCCAAGGTTGCTATCTTCAACAAAGAATGGGAAATGCTGATGGCCTAAATCAGATTTAGAGAGACACTCTGCATAAATATGTTCTAGCCATTTACAAGATGTGGAGGGTTCCAAGCCTAAAGTCCTTTCTCATAGTCCACACATTTCTTAAGGCCTACTACCCTGCATTCAGTATTCTTGACTTCTCTGATGTTTTGTTCTCCATATCAGGCTAAGGAGTAGACTGTGCACTGTAAAGGAGATATTCCTAATATGACACTTCCCATGGCATCCTCAAACTCAAATGAGAGATGTTCCATCTCAAATGAGTATGAACTAACTAAGGAGGAAATAAGAGAGTGATTCCTGATTTACTTCAGTACAAGAGAGATGATGGTTCTATGCACAGGGAGAGAATTGTAGGAGAGCTCAGGGGTGCATCACTGGTCTCTCCATATAGCAATATTCCAGGATCAGTCACCAAACAAAACTCAGCTCAGATCCAATGGGAGTGATTCTGTACATGTAAAGCTCACATGTTACTTGTTTCAGGTCACTTGATTCCAACCACCTGCATTTTAAATGCTGTTGGTCTGGCACAGGGAGAGACATCTGGCACTACCTTGGGGGCAGAAACATAGCTGACCACTTAGCTTTCTTGATACTTTTCTGTTGGATCCCTTAAACCCACACTATTACAGCTTGGAGGTGGACATTGGCAGGGTTGTGGGGCTCACCAGCATCTTAAGGACTATAGGCATGCATTTTCTTCTTTTATGTCATCCTGAGGGATTTTGTGTCTACATTCACAGTTGATGTTTCTCCATATAGCTAGAGACAAAAAAGCAAAAAGTCTCAGAGCATCAGGACAGGAAAAAGACTGAGTTGGTCAAACCCTATCTAAGACTCCCTGATGGACTTGAAGCTCCACTCCATTCCTACTCCCCACCACTGATGCATCTGCAAGGACATCTACAAGAGAAAGCCACCTTGTGCCGTCTTGGGATTCAGGTGTTCCCAGGTCCAGACTTATTCACACTCTGAAGTGAGGCACTTTGGATTTTTCTCTCTGGCACCTCTACTTTCTAGCTCTCTGCTGTCTGTGTTGTGGTTAGCCCCTATAAATGGGACTAAGCAGACTTCTGTAGTCACCATCACTAGTGCCTCTACACAAGGTCTCTCCACAGCTCCCTCTGAGTCTGAATGACCATCCAGATACTTGTTCTTGCAATCCTCAGACCCTAGGGCAACCTTGAAACCCTTCCCTGAGTAGCTCCTTGCCTTACTCTTGACCACCATTAAAGTAACAAAAGCCACTTTTCTGCAGAACCCTCCCTTAGTTGAGATCTGATCCACCAGCAGCCACCTACCAACCAGGCCCATCACCTCTAAGAGACTGCATGGAGAAAAAAGGAAGTGCCAGACCCAGAGCAGATTCTAGTCTGGCCTTGGGAAACAGGAGACCCTAGACATTAAAAAAAATTGTATTTCATCCAGCTTAAAGACAAACCAGAGTTTCAATCTTCCCTGAACAACTTCAAGTGAGAGACCACAAGCAAGAAAGGAGTGACGGTTTGCTCTAGATCACACATAAATCGAGGGCAGTTGGGATTCAGTAGTAGACCTTTCAACTTTCATACTGGAGACTTGCGTTGAGACCCAGCCAGGGTACCTCATGCACAGCAAAGCTTCAAACCAGTTCTTCCTGGCTCAGCCATGGCTGACAAAGCAACACCAGAATGGACTCAAATTTGTAAAATGGTATTTGGGAACAATAACTGGAATAGGAAAAATTATTGGTTGACCTCATCCTTGAAACTTAATCTTCATCTTAAAAAACAAGGACAGTGTGAACATTGCATAGCAACCAAATCTCTTGACTCCCACAGTTGAAAACAGTGGTGTCAGGCTCAAAGAGATGGTTGCCAACCATGCCACTTACATGTGTACCATGCTCCACAATCATGGCACTAATCCAATCAGCCACATCAGATTCCTGAAAGAGTTCACTACAACCTCCTCCACGTCTCTCATTCAAGGATTTCGACCTGTAATTTTTCCCATTCTGGTTATCATTCTGACACAAATTGTACAAACTTGGTTCTCTTCTGATTTTGTTGCAATTTGTCATGATGGAAGCTATTCAAATTGGTTCAAAGCGCTGATGGGCTACCATCACCTGTCTGTCATTGGAGGCTTGTGTGTTGCTATGGTACTGAACAGGTCTTATTAGAGCTTTCAGACTAAGACAGAATTGGAAGAAAGTCTTGGTGACCTACTTCTAAAACTTAACCAGTGAAAACTTATGGACCACAAGAGTCTGATCCTATTGTACATGAGTCTGGGCTGATTCAATGACTGCTAGCAACAATAACAACAAACACAGAGGCAGATCCAATCTCCAGATTCCTCCATTCAGGTGTCTCTCTATTGCTGTTGTTGTTAAGTGCCATTGAGTTCATTTCGACTCATAGTGACCCTGTATAGGGTTTCCCAAAGAGAGTTTTCAAGGAGTGACTGGTGAACTTGAACCACCAACCTTGCAGTTCAACTCAACATTGCAATCCAGTGCATTAACCTGCAGCACCATACCAGAATTCTGTCTCTCTATTATTTCCCTACAAAGCACTTCCTTGGGGGCAGAAATATAGCTGACCACTAAGGCCCCTTGACACTCTTCTGTTGGAGGCCATAAAACCACACTCTTATAGTTGGGTCAACAAAATAATTTCTAACATCCCTCCAGCTCCCAGCAACCAGGAGATCCCTTACTTGGCTATAAATGCTAAGGGTGTCTGAACATATGTAGAAACTTCCAGATCAACTAGGGTGGCACGACACACAGAAATTTGACTTCCAGCTCCCTGCCATTATGTTTGATGCACGGTTAACGATCTGAACCACTTATTAAAAGAAAACAGATTTCCCACCACATTTCAAAGTTGAGAATTCTATTCATCACCTGTATGCTATTGTTATCTGCAGCTGAATGGGGAAAGATAGCTTAATCTCTTTGAACTTGCACAGTATCTATACCCTGTGACCATAAAAAGGTACCACTGCTGCTGCTGCTGTTTGCCATCAAGCTAGTACTGACTCGTAGTGACCCTGTATAGGATTTCCAAGACTATAGATTGTTACGGGAGCAGAAATTTTCATCTTTCTCTCGATGAGTGCATGGTGGATTTAAGTTTATGCTTAGCAACCCGATGCATAACCTACTATGCTACCAGGGCTCCTTATACAAAAGTATAGTAAGGGAAATTTTTATAAAGTTGTTAAACTCTAGGTATATGGGATATCAGGTGCTTTCTGACAATTAAGAACAAATTCCTGATGGGCTGCAACCCCACACTGTACTGAGCACATTAAGGCCTCAAGTTCTGTCTCTGAGTGCTGAAGTAGATTGCCTTTGTGCTGACTTGAACTTCCAGCCCTTTCAGTTAGCAAACAAGTGTGTTAACTGTTTGCACATCCAGAAATGCCTGGGATTATACACAGTCAAATAAGTATTTGCACCATCCAAAGACTCGCGGTGTTATATACTGTCAACTAAGTGACGTGTGCAGTAGTCTTGAGGCATTTGCTGCACCGTAATGGCCTTGGCACTCCCACCTCTGGGAGCATCAGTAAACTTGAGGCAGGTGTGTATGGGCCCTTGCTTAGACGTTCTTTTTCCTTGGTCTTGAGTCCCTGGGTGAATTTTTCTGTGACTTCCATTGGCTATTCACTTCCTGACACAGTAATTACAGAGTTACTTGTCTCTCTTTATCATTGTTCAAGGTCCTCCCTTTAAAAAACAGAATGTTTCAGCTTCAGTTGTGGACTCCACTCCCCAGATCCCTGCTCTTTTTATTTCTTTCTTTCCATGGTCAGCATCCTGCAGAAGCTGATGAGTCAAGAAGAGAGGCAATTAGTTATAAATGTGTTTTCTGCTAATGCCTTGGGGGACTATCATCAGCCAAATGACCTCCCTTCCATGACTGTTTATTGTTTCCTTCTATCGATGTTCCCGCAGCTATGGCAGCTGGGTTTCAAAGCTCTCCCTTTGCAACAAAATGTATCCTTCGAGAGTTTTCTGTGGAATTGATTCATGCCCAACAGCATAATGGTTCTTTCTGGCAGCAGCCCTCTGTTTAGTTCCTCAAGGCAAATACAAATCTGCCGAAAAAGGTAATAAATCCTCCCTCACACTCATACACTTAGCCATCCACCTTGGGACTCACAGACTTGCTTCTGCAGAACCAGGTGAGTCAAATAACTTGAGTGCTTTCATACCAGAGTCAAATATCACTGGTCGAACAACTGAGCTTTAAGTACATTTTTCAAGATGCACAGCCTCCAGACTTGTCTCCCTGTCTCCTGCCTCTGAAGGAGTAATCTATCAGTAGTGATCTATCTGTCTGGGTTACTCTGTCTCTTAAACCAACAAGAGACAAAATGTTAAAGCCTGTATTGAAGCTGGAGGAGACAGGACCTCTGTCAAAATGGAATTTTAGAATTATGGCTAGACACAGCTCACTGAAAACTGCAATTAGAGGGTAGACAGAAAAGTCTTATAACCCAAAGCCAGATTTTTACAGGGTTTGCTGGGCCACAACCACTGTGCATAAAACATCCCAGGAAGTATAACTCGGGGCTTAGATCCCACCAGCCCACACATCCATGTAGGCCTGCAGTCACAGCAACTGTTAGACTGGCTGGATGAGGAGGTCACCTATGGACTAGCTGAGCACCAGATGAAGCCCTGGGAGGGTCATCATTTGTCCTCTCTCAGTGGGAGCTGAGCCTTTGTTGATGAGCTGTCTCCGTTGCACAGACTGAGACAATATGCCTGCAGGTACTCATGGCAGCTCCTGGCATATGCTCAAACAAATACCCATTTATTATCAGATTGCTTGGTAATGATTTAGAGAGGGGTCACCTTGAAGGCATAGATCATTTTCCTTAGTTTTATTCTTAGGTAAAGCAAAGAAGTGATTACAGATGAAGCAATCTTAATCAAATGTTGTTGTTGTTGTTAAGTATCATCGAATTGATTCCAACTCATAGTGACCCTATACAGGGTTTCTGAGGAGCAGCTGGTAGACTTAAACTGTTGACCTTGTGATTTGCAGTCCAGTGCTTACCATATAGGACTACACCATAATAATATAAAATGTTTTATTGATAGAGCTGGGCTTCCTAACTAAACTTTGAAGCAAAACTAAGAGAGAGTTGAGAGACATTTGCAACAGTGTACTGTTGACAGAATAGAATGGAGATAGTAAGCTCCTATTATCTATCCTTATGGTAGATTGTATGTTCTAAAGATGATAACACCAATATACATCCCATGCTAAATATTTTCTTAGAATATGACATTAAGACTCCTCCATTGAAGAGAGGAGATTGTCATCGAACTAGCTCAATGAATAGGCTAGAGCATAATTTGGTGTGTGCCTTTTGAAACCAGATCATAGAAGGCATTACAGCTTCCATCTTGTTCCCGTGGGTGTCTCTCCTCAGGGTAATTGTCCTTAGAACTAAACCACCATCTTGTAAGGAAACCCAGGACACAAAACGAGGCCATGTTGGGTGTTCCAGACAAAAGCACTACTCTACAGTTACCATCAACCATCAAACATATGGTGTCTAGATTATTTCAGACCCTGCTTTGAGTTTTCCAGCTGAAGCCCTGAAACTACAGAACAGAGATAAAGTCATATCTCTACTGTACTCTGTTTGACGCTGTAGCACAGAGACTCAGAGAGATAACTAAGGGTTATTGTTTTTTTTTTCAGCCACTAAAGGAGTCCTAAGGAGCTCTGGTAGCGTAGTGGTTACGAATTGGGCTGGGAACCGCAAGGTCAGTAATTCGAAACTACCAGCTGTTCTGTGGGAGAAAGATGAGGCTTTCTGCTCCCATAAAGATTTACAGCCTCGGAAACCCTGTACAGGGTTGCTATGAATCAGAACCGACTCCACAGCACATAACAACAACAACAACAAAGGAGTCCTAGGTAGTCCTGGTGTGGCACTGTGGATTAATACGCCAGATTGCAAAATTGTTTGAACTACAAGGTCGACAGTTCAAGTTCACCAGCTATTCCTCGGAAACCTTATACAGGGTCGCTATGGGTAGGAACCAACTCAACTGCTCTTAACAACAATAACAACAAAAGGAGCCCTGGTATGGCACTGTAGGATAAGCACTCGACCACAAGGCTGGCTGAACTGCAGACTGGTGGTTCAAACTCACCAGCCGCTTCTCGGAAACCCTATACAGGATCGGCACTTAAGAAAAACAACAAATTCAGGGAAATTTTTCATTGAAAGTAGATAACTAACTCAACCATCTTACCTAAAATAAAAACAAACTCACTGCCATTGAGTCAACTCCATCTCACAGTGACTCAGTAGGACTGCTCTACAGGGCTTTTGAAGCTTATAAATCTTTACAGAAGCAGACTGCCCAGCTTTCTCCTGTGGACCAGCTAGTGGGTTCAAACTGCCAATCCTTTAGATAGCAGTCCCATGCTTAAGACATTGAGGCATCAGGGCTCCTTTTACCTGAAACAGTGGGTGTTTGTTAGTCTTTTGACCTAGAAGTACTCCTTTCCATGGAAAGAAGGGCTCTCTCCACTAAAGTACAAGTAAATTGATGTAGAGGAAATTCAGGGAGCAGAAGAAAATAACTATCAACAGCAGCAGCAGGAACTCTTCCAGACACTACTTTGTGTTTGATTTTGCTCCATGGCAATTTTTCAAACCTGTTTAAGGCATCAGTTGTCCCTGTCTCCGTGGAAATAGCAAAGAAAACAAATAGCAGGGAGCTGGAAACCTCTGGATAAAAAGCATAGATATGACAGGACTCCAAAAAGTTCATGGAGAGATAGAATGAAAAGATAGTGGAATTTTTCCACACAGTTTGAAGCCCCCTCATGTAACAACTGTAACAATTTAAGGAAACAGAGCAATAAACAAGTAGTCCCACACTTCCAACAGCCTTTCCCTTCCAGTATAAGTACCCATGGAATGGTGTTCTGGAAGGATGTGCAGGAGAGAAGCACACAGACTGTGAGTGTCACTTTTCCCCAAAATTATTCTAGCAGATACAACCCCACACCACTCCCTGTGAACCTAGACCACTGTGCATCTGTATTTGGCTTCCCAGGCACATGAACTTCCCTCTAAGGATTTTTGTGTCATGTGGGAGTCTTGTGATGGGTGCTTTGGCAGCAAAGGTTGGCTCTGAGACAAAGAGTGATGGGAAATGCATAAAGCAATACCTTGTTTCTATGGCATTCATGGGTAGAGCAAATGGTTAACTGATTGGCTAAATAAAGGTTAGAGGTTTGAGTCCACCTAAAGGGGCCTCAGAAAAAAAGGACTAGCAACCTACTTTCAAAACCTTTGTCAATGAACACTCCATGGTGCAGTTCTATCTACTCTGATACACCTTGAGTCAGGGTCAACACCATGGCAAGTGGTTTGGTTTTGAATCTCATTTCAGGTTGAGGATGATTAACTTGAGATTTTGCTACATCCTTTCTATTTCCTCCCAAAGACTCATGGTATGGAATATTGTAGTAAGATGTTTGTAGGGGACAAGTGGACTATTGAAAATAAAAGGAACTTAAAACGACCAAAGTGAATATTCAGAGGCACTCCCATGTTCTCATGATTGTGTCTGTCCTTATAATTTGGCCTGGGCAATGAGACAGGAAGTATAGTATGGTGGGGCTGCTAAGTGTCATTAAAAGAAAATGCTGAGTGAGCTTATTATCGTGGCCTCACATCCCCTGGTAGTTTCATTAACATTACATAATCCTGCTTCCTTGTCAGATGGAGATACTTTGTTGTGAAACATTAATCAATACTACCACAACTGAAGACATGAAGAAGACACATATTTCAAACCTTATATTAAAATAAATCTTAGAAGCAAAATCAAGCTTTTATTTTCTTTTTCAGGGGTAATTACACATTTGATTGTTTTGCATTTCATTTTGGTAAGAATATTAGTAGAGTTCTAAAGCATTTTGTCAGAAAAAAAAATCCACAAAATTATCCACAAAGCAAAACTGCCTGTAAATCCATTGAGGAACACTCATGAACATTGTCAGTGTGAAATATACTTCTCTAAGAACTGAACTTATAACCCACTCTGCTACCAGGGTCCCTTAAGAATTAGAATTGTAAGTTTTTGTGAAAATGCAACCTCTACTTTTAAATGAGAGTACTTGGGTGTATAAATTTACAACACTAAGTTGCTAACTGAAAGGTTGGTAGCTTGACTCCACCCAGAGATGCCAGGAAAAAATGTCCAGAAATCTACTTCCCCAAAATTAGCCGTTGAAAACCCTGTGAAGCAGTTTTTCTCTGACACACATGGAATTGCCATGAGTTGGAGTTGATTCCACATTGAAGTAAACGGCAATCTCGTTATCAAAACAGAGATTGCACATGGAGTTCAATAGTCAAGTGATAATTCTGGCCATCAAATGAAAAATGGCAGACAAAGGGGGCGAGGGTGATCAAGAAGAGAAAAGCAGTTGAAAAGACTTAGGAAGATGGGTGCAACTGAGACAATCAGAAGTAAGACCTTTCCAGGAAGAAAGGCACAGGTAAGAAGAAGAAAATGTGACCAAGGATAAGTGGTCAGACTCATGATTAGTTGTGGAGCCCTGAGGTACTGAAGGCTGTGTGAGTCAGCATCGGTTAGGGAGGAAGATGAATCAGTCTGCCAAAAGGCAGAATTGTTCTGAAGTGCAGGCAAACGAACACAAAGTGGTTGTTCTAGAAGCAGCAGGGCTGGATCTGAGAGGGTGACAGAGAATCTCAGTAGAGAGCTGTGGGAATGGAAAGGAACAGAGAGGCATATGTCCATTACAGGCAAAGGCATTGGGAAAGATGAAGAAACTCAAAGAAGTGTGATGCTGGAGAGACTAGAGAGATCCAGATAGCAGTTAAGCCTTGTTCTGAGTTGAATTGGGTCGCTGGAATTATCCTGGAACCATCACTGACTCCCACCAATGCACTGCCTTTTTAATTAAAAATGTTTCAGAAACCCCTGAGTTGAAAACTATGTAGAAACCCTTGTGTTGAAATAAATTATAATGCAAGAAAAGCGGTACCCCAAGTATCCTGAGAATATTCTATACACATTTCCTATGAAGGATCAAAGGTATCTTGTCTACGTGGAAACAACAAATCTCCACAAGACAATTACAGCCCCACTTGACAGTGATCAGGGCAGGTAAGAGACCTGGGACACCACCTGGGAGTTCTCTTCTTTAGGATTAATAAATCCCTGGGAGTGTGTCCTTCTATTCTTTCCACAAGTAATGGGAATATCAGAGAAATAGACACATGCTGTCAAGTTGACACCAGTTCATGCTGATCTTATTATAAACAATAGAATAAGGTTGCAGTTCTGCATCATTCTAATGGTTGCTGACATGCTGGAGTCCATCCCTGTGGCCACTGGGCCACTCCATCTCATGGGGGCGGGGGTCTCCCTCCCCATCATTGGGCGGGGGTCTCCCTCCCCATCATTGGTTCCTTACTTCACAGATATGATGTTCCTCTCCAACAATTGATCCTTCTTGATAGTGCCTTCAAAGTTGGGTCAGATGATGTGTTGTGATCCATGTTCTCAATGACTGATTTTTGGAAGCAGATCACTTTCTTCTTAGTCTGTCTTATTCTGGAAGTTTGACTGAAACCTTTTCACCATGGGTGACCCTGCTGGTATTTAAAATATATTTGTCATAGCTTCCAGGATCACAACATGCAAACTGCTTCAGTTAGACAAACTGGCAGACAGGTGGTACAAAATATCACATGTCTCAGTTAGCTCAGGGTTCTTGGTGGCTGCTGTTGTATTCTTTCTGTGTCACTGTAGGTTCAATGCTGAGCTGACAGTGGGTACCTGAACCTTCAGACATCACTGTGCATTTATGGATCCAAATACTAGGGAGAAGGATTGACCTTTGCTTCAAGGTACAGGACATGTTTTAAAGGACTATTCAAAATTTAAGATTTATCTATCTTTTCCAACTCTCAGCCTGTGATGTGTGAAATGTACACTGGATTGAAATTCAGATTCTTGTAGTAATTGGTAGTGAGACCACCAATGAGTTATGCATCTCTCTGTACATCCAGTTCCTTGCCAGTTAAATGGGTTTAATATTAATTCCTAAAAGGAGCTCTGGTAGCGTAGTGGTTACAAATCGGGCTGTGAACTGTAATAAGGTCAGCAGTTCGAAACCACCATCTGTTCCATTGGAGAAAGATGAGGCTTTCTGCTCCCGTAAAGATTAACAGCCTTGGAAACCTTGTACATTGTCGCTATGGGTAGGAACTCACTCAACGACACATCACAACAACAACACAGACCAGTTGCACAATTAAGGAAGATAAGCAATATAAAGAGAAAGCATAGCCAGCTGATAAAGACAATAGATTTTCTCTACTGTTGCTTCCTGATGAAAATTGCCAGACTGACTTTGCCTGTTCATATCATTGGAGCAGCTGGCCCAGGTTTACCAATGTATACATCGTAATAGAAGAGACAGGAGTTGAGCAATATGATAAATGAGCTCTGGGGCCAAAAGTGGAGGCACAGGATGCTGCTCAGCAGTGTGGTAGCATTTACCGGGGACCACACAGGCAAAAGAGATCTGGAGGCATAGTCGTTACAAATTGGGCTGCTAACCTCAAGGTCAGCAGTTCGAAACTGCCAGTGGTTTCATGGGAGAAAGATGAGGATTTCTGCTCCCGTAAAGATTTACAGCCCCAGAAACCCTACACAGGGTCGCTATGGGTTGGAACCGACTCGACGACGGCACTTAACAACAACAACACAGGCAAAGTGAGACATCCCTATGTACCTTTGGGCATTCCCTGACCCTGTCTACTATGCTCTGAGCTTGATTGCCTGGCTCCTTCAGTACTTGTCTTGGTTTCCTAAAGCTCCCATAGCACAAATACCACAAGTGGTATTTTTAAAGAACATTAAAGTTTAAAAATTTTTAAAGAACATTAAAAGAATATTTTTAAAGAACCATCACAGAACTGCAGGCTAGAAGTCCAAATCAAGGTCTTGGCTGTGTTTATTCCTCCCTTGTCAGTAGCTCCAGGTGTTCCTTTGCTCCTTGACTCTCCTTGACTTACTGATACTCTTACCTGGTAGTTGTCTTTTCTGGTCTATTTTCTGTGTGCATTTATCTGCTTTTCTTTTATAACTCAGAGGTGATTAGGTTTAAGACCCACCTATTCTGACATATCCACATTAACATAACAAAAGCAAACTCCGGTTTCCAAATAGAATAACATCCATAGATACAGGGACCTGAAGTTCAATAATTTTTGTTGTTGGTGTTATTAAGTGCCTTTGAGTTGGTTCCAACCCAGAGCAACCCTGTATAGGGTTTCCTAGGAGAGTGACTGATGAGCTTGAACCACCAAACTTGTGGTTCAAACTGACTTTGCAGTCCAGTGCATTAACCCACAGTGCCACACCAGGACTCCAATATATATATATATATATATATATATTTAGGGGGCCACAATTCAATCCATAACAGTACTTGTTACAGAGCATGGAACTTACAGAGAGTCAACCTGAGGTGGAGGCAGCTCAGGCCATCCTCATAGCCATTTAGCTCCTGAGAACAGGAGTCTCCGGGTCTGCCATCTAGGTTACAACCCTCTGGACAGATTGATAACACTTGATGAGTTCACTGATATTCACCTTAGGTGCAGCCCTTTTTTCTGATGCAGAGCAAAATGGGCAAGAACTCAAAAGAATATTGATTCAAAAAGACACAGCTGTGAACATCTGCCCCTGAGACTTGATCCCCTTTCAGCTTCCCATGCTTACCTTGTGCCCCAAAAACATTATGCAACCTCTGAGAAACTGATTGCCTTGCCAGTCTCAGGAAGGTCCCTTTATGGCTCAGTCAGCACAAAGGTCTCTGTATGAGGTCACCTGGTGCCACAGTGACAGCTTTCCAAGAAAGGGCCAGGAGATTGGAGCCAGTGCCAAGAGTGGAAACAGGCAGAAGCTTGTTATGAGTGTTTTCACACAGGGAAGATGGGCCTAGAGTGTTCGTATTCCAATGTAAACAGACACATAGCAACCTACTCACACACATACCCAGCACTGCCTGTAGCTGAGCCCAAGGGAAAGGGAAGGGGGAGCTGGGACTTCTGCCAGAAGACCTGAATCAAATGTAGTCACTTAAAAAAAACTCAATCTAACTCAAAGCCTCAATTGTGGACAACTTCCCAGGATGTCTCATCCCCCAAGCAATAAATACACCTTACTGGGGATCTGGTAGGGATGGAGAATGAAGAGGGTAAGGAGAGTCACATCCTGGGTCTTCCTGCATCATCTTTTTCAAAACTTACTAACAATGTTGCCAATATTTCAGGAGTCTGTCTTTGATTTCTCTACTTTTGAAAGACAACATCAAAGCGCTGATGTTGACCTTACTATTCCTACTGGAATAAAATGTGGGCCACACACATTCAGATGTAAAGCCAAGCCGAGAATTAGAAACAGAGGCCTGTCATTTGCTCATCCCCAACTTCTTTATCCCAAGCTGATGGAGAGGATGCCCCCAGAACTGTGGTCAGAGACGGCTCCTCCAGTTTCATGAGTACCCCTTCTTGAAATCGCTAGCTCTTTGGAGTAGCGTCATGGACAAATTGAAAATGGCACATGAAACAGTTCTGGAGCTTTCATAGCAAGAGGGTGTACTCTAATGAGCCTTTGAAAGGAAGCATGTCATTGCACAGTGGGAAGAAATGTGCCGAGACTACCAGTCTTTGTAGCCAAAGTTCTATATCCAAGCACAGACATTCCTTTCTTTGATTCCACTCAGCATCATCTGTTTTCCTCTGGAGTCAGGCTGCCTCTGAATGCAATAAGGAATCCAGAGAATGGAGTCAGCTTAGAAAGGAGGGCACATGGTCACTCTCCTAGCCCCAGTGATTTCTCCCTTCATCCAGGCCCAGATTTCCTGGCAACAAAACAGCAGTTTCCTTGACTCACTCATTAATCTGGAAATCCCAGCCTGGCTTTAGTTTCTGACCATAATGAAGAGGAAGCTTGCCAAGGTATTCAGCAGCCTCAAAGATGAAAGGCTGATGCAAATATGAAATACAACACATGGGCTAATAACAGAATATGTTCTTTTTGAGGCTTGTTGTAGAGAATTGCCTTATTCAAAGGCCTAGAACAACTTTGGCAAAGTGACTCTTTTTTTCCATACTTGGCCAGAAAACATGGGTTGACAACGCAAATGCTACTGTTTTTGAAATATGTGGGCTGTTATTTTTGCAAGACAGTGTATCTGGTCACACATTCCACAGCTGATACTAAATAGCATTAAATTTCCATGTCAGAAATTTTGTGACTAAAATTAGGGTACCGGGTAGTGGTAATTATGGAAAGCTTTGCCAATCTGGTGAATTTGAAGGTGGGAGGATGAACAAGAAGAGGCGTGTTATTAAGAGCAAGTGGGAAACTGGTAACCAATATTGGTCATGTAACGAGCCCAACTAGAGGAGGAAAAACATAGAGACAACAATAGGATCAGAAACATCTTTTTCCCATGCGTGAAAAGAGCTGAGGGTAGATTTGTCTTCAGCAAGCAATGTCTTTTAGGACATTCTGTGGATGATTTTGATAGCAATAGTACAATTCCCACCTTCTACAGGAGACTTGGGTTCAGTTTCCAACCAATGGGTTCAGATTCCAACCAATGGACCTCATGTGTCTGAATCCAAAATGACCCAAATTAGACCTAATTTTTGAGGTATAGTTTTTTTTTAGATGAAATTATTGAAGGAAATTCACAGGCACAATTTTCTCTAAGCAAAAATTTAGCCTAGTAGGCAGTAGCTGGGAGGGAGAAGGATATCCTATATGCTTACTTTGGAATGTGAGGTTGGAGGTGAGGTCAGGGCACAGTAGTGTGAATGCCTACCCAGGTAATGCTCCAACTCTGGACTCCAGCACTGCTTTCCTGGTCCTTGTAGAATGACCAGTGTCAAGAAAATGTCCACACTGTGGTGACATGACTGTCATTTTGCAGTTCTTTGTTTATGTGTGAAGAGGCTTTAGCTGTGGATTGTTGTTGTTAAGCACTTTTGAGTCCATTCCAACTCATGGCAAGCCTGTATAGGTTTCTGAAGAGCAGCTGGTGAATTTGAACCATCAACCTTGTGGTTCAAACTGATCTTGCATTCCGCATTATCCCACAATGCCACACCAGGACTCCTATAGTTGTGGATGTAAGATAAATAAGCAGAGACAGGCAGGGCTATAGGTCAGCACAGCCTCCCTCCCCTGAGATGTACTACTGGACACACACTCTGATCTGATGTGGTCACAGAGTCTGCATGTGTGGGAACAGAGAGCATTTAAACTAGTCTCAATCTCCATGAACTTTCTTGGTGTTTTTTGTTTGTTTGTTTGTTCGTTTGGTTGGTTGGTTGGTTGGTTTGGTTTGACTTCTTGGATAAATAGATACCACACAGAGTTTTGGAATTATTCTAACATACAAGAAAGCATTGACAAAGCCCCACACTGCTAGAGTTGGATTCAGATATTAGAGTAAAATGCATGGCAAGTCATCTGCTTAAATTGTTAGCTGTCTTCAAGTTGGCGCCTGATTCAGGCGACGCCATGTATAATAAAATGAAATGTTGCCTGCTGCTGCACCATCACCACAATCAGTTGCAGATCAGATCATTGTCATCCATAGAGTTGTCATTGGCTGATTTGGGGGACTAGATCACAAGGCATTTCTTCCTAGCCCATCTTAGTCTGCAAGTTCCACTGAAACCTGTTCAGCATCATGAAGACACACAAGCCTCACCTAGAAATGTTATTTCACTGCAGGCCAAAAATCGCCAGACTTCCTTAGAAAGTGAGGGTAGGTGTGGGAGCTAGACTGCCTTCCAGGAGCACAAAGTGCAGCCCTTGAATTCTCAAGGTCATCAGTCCCTGGCCAGATTGTAATTGCAGAGAATGATGAGACGGAATACAATTCATTACGGGGCAGAATTTGGTCAATACTTGGGTTCTTTATAGCTTCAAACATCAAGATTTGGATCTGAGATTCTCCAGCTCAGCTGTGAATCAGAATTCCCCAGGTGACTTCGAAAAGTCTCAGTGCCCAGAACTTGCCCCAGACAAACAGACTGGGACCTCAGCACTTTTAAAATCTCTCAGGTGATTCCAAGAGCATCTAAAGTTGAAAACCACTACTTTTATTTAGATCCCACACCTTTGAGTTGTGATTTCACAGAGAAAAAGAAAAAAAAAAAACCTATAAATTTATTAAAAGCTTGAGCTGTCATAGAATCAAGTTAAACTCAGAAGAGACATATGACTGATATTTCCTGCCCTCAATCCCCAGACACTTTCCTCTTTTGGATGAGTCACCACTGCTTTGCAAGTGGCCCATCATTCTTGCTGCGCAAGACCTTCTTTCTCAGAAGGCCACACATATGCGCAGTCACATCTATACTCCTTGGCCTCATAGGCATGAAGGACAAGGGCTGGAGGATATTTCTCCTTCAGCCTTCTTCAGCTATCTTATCTGCCTTTGTGGAGGACTACATGTGGGCATCATCTCCTGTCATCATCAATCAAAGACCCAGTTGAGGACAGTTTTATGCTGTGCAAAACAAATTAGGTAGACTAGACAAGGGTTAAACCAATACTCACTGCCTGCTATGAGTTTCGTAGTGAGTCCATATACACTCTGCCACAAGTGGGGATGATGTGGCAATAACGGACACCATTTGATTGAACACACTTTATGTGCCTGCTGCTGTTTTGTTGAATATGAATCATGTCAACTCCATGTGTGTTCAAGTAGAACTATTCCATATGGAGTTTGATGGCTGATTTTGGGGAGGCACATTGCCAGTCCTTTCTTGCACAGCACCTCTTCAGTGAACTATAACCTCCAACTGTTCAGTAAGCAGTCTAGTATATTAACCTTTTGCACCACCCAGAAATTCTTATTTGGGCAATAATAAACAACAAATTTGCTATAAAAACAAAACTTGATGCCATCAAGTTGATTCCAACTCATAATAACCCCATAGGATATAGTAGACTTGCCCCACAGGGTTCCCAAGGCTGTAATCTCTACAGACACAGACATCTCTCTCTCATAGATCAACTAGTGGGTTTGAATTGCCAGCCTTTCAGTTTGCAGAAAAGCACTTAACCACGACACCACCAATGCTCCCTAAACTAGCCGTGATGCCATTGAAATCAGCCACTGAAGACCCTGTGGAGCACAGCTCCACTCTGACACATATGGAGTCACCATGAGTTGAAGTCATTTAACAACAATAGACTATATCATGTGCTGCTTTAGAGCACAAAATCTGAAGGTTTTTTGCCTGTGAATGAATTCAGCCAGGCAGAGTTTAATTCCATCCTGTGCCTAGGTTTAAGTGTTCAGATGCCAATTTTTCTTTATTAACACATGCATCTCTGACGATCAAACTGCCAAAATTAGAAACAAAATGCATTTGAAAGAGCGTTTGGGGCCACTTCCCCCATTCAGCATAGGAAGAACAGAAACTCCTTGAAGAAGCTTTCCTGGAAACACCTAGCTTTTCTTGGCTGGTTGTGATGTCATAGCCTGAGAGCCTTAAAGACAGTCTGTATGCTTTCCTACTCACCTTCCTGCTTCCAGAGGTCCACCATGCCTGATGATGCATCAGTCATGGTTGTGGGAGAGCATTTTGCTATACTCTGTGCCCTATAAAAGGTTACCATGATCATGGAAGTAGAAATTTGGAATTTTGTCATGGAGTCATATTGATGATTTCCCTCACGTGAGTGATCTATACTTGTTTTGTCTTGTTTTCACTCTTGTTTAAGAGTTAATAGTCACTGGACTGCTAACCCCAAACTCATCAGTTCAAATCCACCAGCCGCTTCTGAGCAACCTTGCATAGGATCGCTATTAGTCAGAACCAACTTGACAGCGCTAAACAACTTAGTATTTACATATTTGAAGATAGTGGTCTCTTTTCTCCCCAAGAACAGTGCCAAACCCCTTGAAGGATGTTTTTCAGATGTTAGAAGTCTTACCAGATGTCAGCATTACCTTCTGCAGTTGTCAGTAGAGAGTAGAGGTGGGAAGGTCTGACTGAGTTCTGGGGGTGGGATCCAAACCTTGGTCTGCTGACTCCAGAATCAGCATTCTCCAGTACAGCATGACCAAAGCAAAGGAAGACACTGAGCTGTGCAAGAATAAAAGTTAACAAAGATAAATATTATTACATGCACAATCCTGGAATAATAGTAATAACAAACAATATCTGTAAGTAGATACATAGGTAGCCATGTAAACTGAACAGATATTGGAAGGTGAATAGGAATATATCCACAAATATACATTGAATGATGCAGAATGCATCAAGAAAAGATGGAAGGAATACACAGAGTCATTGTACCAGAAGGAAATGGTTAATGTTCAACCATTTCAAGAGATA
>NW_006408723.1:3041236-3059678 GCF_000296735.1 Chrysochloris asiatica | reverse complement strand
TGAGGTTGGCCCAGGATCGAACATTGTTTCGTTCTGCTGTGCATGGAGTCTCTATGAGTCGGTTCCGACTCGATGGCACCTGACAACAACAACATACATAGGAAATCCCTTATATGGCTAGGTTTCCTCTGCATCCAGCCAGGAGTGAAGAAACCCATCCCAGCCAACAGGGATGGGTTTTACAGTTGGATTAATTCAAGTAGCAAACTGAATGCTCCTTGGTGAGGAGATCAAGCCTGGAGCAAACAGGCTTGGCGTCATTCCTGGTTCTGTCTCACTTGATATATGTAAGGAAAATGGAGGTGGACCTTTGTGTCATATGACTCTGTGAAGGCCATGACCTGCTTCCCTGGTCCCCCACACCTGTGAGTTCTCCATCAGCCCTGTCCCTGGCACCCAGCTTTTAGCCAAGCTATGAGCACCTTCTTGCTAGATGGACAGTCTTTCCTCCAAACCCCTGGTCCAGTTAGATACATCCTTGCCCTTTGCAACCTCTCTTTCCCTCCCTTTCTTTAATCTCTGAGAATTTTTGCTGTGTCCCACCCCCAGGTTGCAATCTAATAGACAACTTCACACTGAGGTGTTACTGATTCATCACAGGAGTTAGAGCTACCAAGGATCTAAATCCTTGAGAAATTTATCCTCCTCTATTTCAGCTGGGGAAACTGAGGTCCAAAGCACTTAAGCCCCTATCCCTTATCACATGCCTATTATTCCAGAACACACTTCTTCTGGCAACTGTTCCAGCTAGAATTTGACTTCAGTTCCTGAATCTGTCATCCTGCTGAGAACCATCTCTTGTGAACAGAGTACCAGGTGTTTTCAGGAGTGAATTTGTGCAGGATCTGTGAATTTGTGCTAGGAGTTACTCCTAAATTCTGAGTCTTCAATTCTGCCTGCTGAGAAACTGGACAACATGGCCATTACAGCTCTCTTCCCAGCCTTCTGTCCAAATGAAAGGAGATGAGTGATTGTTCTGCATACCACCAAATGAGTGCCATGAGGTTTTCCTCCTTGAGCCTCTAGGTTAGGGATGGTGGCAGACACTCAGCGCTGGGCTCTTGCTGTCAGTCTGGGAAATGCAGTACCGAGTAGCCATGAACACCAGGAGCCTCTGAGGGGGCAGCCTTTCTTCCCTGGCACTGGTCTCATGCCGGGTCTTGTACTGAGAATGACTAGGACTTGGAGCACCCTGGCCTAAGCTGCTCCAGCACCTTTGCTCCTGCAAACCAAGCTGAAGAGTGTTTCACATGGTCCACATGTGTTTCCAAGCAGGGGCGTTCCTACAGACCTGGATCAAACACATCTTTAAACTAGGAACTGTCATTAATAATCCGATTTTTATCTTTATAGGATTTGGGCCCCCAAGGTATCAAACTTACATATTCTCACATTTCAGTCAAGTTTCCTTCCAGCGCTCACTTGACATGATGTTTCATCTTCACACATCAAAGGAAAATCCTCGTCTACATTTGTTGCTGGTGTTACCAGTACCTGAGTCAATCCTGCCCTGAAAAAAGAAGCCACTGCTCCCAGGTGGTGGAATTCCACTGCTTTTCCACCTCAAGGCTCCTAAAGACGCTTCAAAGCCACTAAAATGAAATGAAAGGAAAAATGAGGTGAAGTGATATGAAATAAAACATAAGGAGGGAAAGCAAAATGGTAAGGTTTTGTTTATTTGGTTTTCAACATGCTATTAAATAATAATTCAGTACTTATTAAATGTCAGAAGTCTGAGCCAGCATACTGTGGAGTGTCTATATATTAAAGTGTTGCCATATTTCCTCTTAAAATAAGAGCAGAACATATTATGTTACTGTAACCTCTTTGTTCCAAGGAGTTCAGAATATTCTGGGAACTTCTAAAGGATAGAAAATTGAGTAAGTAACAGTTATTCAACTAGGCAATGTACCCAATCAGAATTGATTTAGTGGAAGACAGGCCACTCTGTCTGTCAGCCCTTTCTCAAGGTGTGGCCATCACATATGAAGAGCACTGTCCATGTACTTGGTTGATCACCCAGGGAGATCAACCAGGCCACAAATAGCAGAGTTCTGGTCCCCACATTCCCACCCAATACATACATGTTTCTTTCCTCCAAGTTTGTGTTTCCCATCTCTGCACTGCTGTGTATCTAGCTAGGGCCTTCTGGCTTTCCAGTTTGAGCCCAGAAGACCCAGCCCACCTGCTGAGAGACACCTCTTCTTTGTGTACACTCCTCCAGGAGCACTGGGGACTGCTGACCTCAGTCAGGCTTACTTGCAACCAGCCAAGTCTAAGTACCCACTTCCAAAATGTAAGTTCCCAGAGAGTCAGAACTGTAATAGAAAGGTAAAATCTAAGGGTGCAACACAAATGTCAATGTGTAATAGGGGGTGGTTATGAGTCAGAACTGACTTGATGACCCTTAACAACAATAACTAGAAGTAAGGCAGGTCAGCAACCTGGGCTGATAGTCAAAGCAAATGGTGATGAAACTGTTGTCAGCGTCTACACCTTCCCACCAACCTGAGCAAGGGGAAGAGTTGGTGAGGGATTTTGACCTGAAGAGGGCAGTATGTAGGTATAGCAGGGGTTAGGGGTGATATGACACTTCCCTACACCAACTAAAGTGATACAGGTCATTTGAAGATATGGTAGCCTGGGGTTTGATGGCACTCTTAACCAGGGAATATTCAGGGGTAAGAGATAGAGGACTGTCTTCCACATTGGGAAAAAGGAGCCACAAGTTAGACTGCATCATAAAGACCTGCACCTCCAAAAACTGTTGGGACAATGATTCAAAGCTGTGGACCTCCAGGTTTCATGGGGGCAGTCCTATAGGGCAACCCTAGGGAGTCCTCAGTGACCACCAAGAATAGAAGTGCATCAGCTCAAAACAATACCAGGAAGATGCAGGGTGGGAGTGGCCCCTGAGAGAGTTCACTGTGCCCAGTGTTAGACTGCCATGGGGTCACTTGCCAACAATACCAGCTCAAGGGGGACCTTTGCTTCCTCTGGCATTTATCCTCACACCACCTAGTCCTGCAGATTCAGGAACTCTCTAGCAAACTTGGAGGGAGGGTGAGAAAGTAGCAAACAGAAGAATATTAGTAAAAGAGGGCCCTACATCTCTGAATCCCACTGGCAACTCCCATCTTAAATAAAATGGTCCTAAGTCATCACTTTGAGTTGTGGTGTTGGAGGAGAATACTGAAAGAGCCATGGACTGCCAGAACAACCAATAGATCTGTTTTGGAGGAAGTGCAGCCAGAGTGCTCCTTGGAGGCTAAGCTTCATCTCTCATACTTTGGACATATTGTCTGGAGGGAACAGTAGCTGGAGAAGGATGTCATGCTGGGTAAGGTGGAGGGTCAGAGAAAAAGAGGAAGACCCTCAACGAGATGGATTAGCCAGGTGGCATCATTGATGGACTCAAGTGTGGCAGCGGTGGTGAGGTTGGCCCAGGATCGGATATTGTTTCGTTCTGCTGTGCATGGGGTCGCTATGAGTCAGTTCCGACTCGACGGCACCTGACAACAACAACGTCATCACCAGGAGGTAGAGAGAACTGATGCTAGAGCAAGTTCCAAGTCAGGATTATGAGGCACACTAACTTTTTTAGATTAAGATTGATTGCACTGGTGACCTGAAGTGACTGTTGTTCAGTGTCATTGAGTCAGTTCTAACTCATAGTTACCCTGTATAGGTGTATTTAAACCATCAACCTTTCAGTTATCAGTCCAGTGCTTATCCTACAGTGCTGTAGGAGTCCCTTTATTACCTAAGAGGGAAAGTCAGGTTATAGGGCCTCCTTGAGTTCCCAGACAGTTATAGGGCCCAGACAGGGAGGACTACTCCACTGCCCAGGAACTCAGATGGTCAGTGTAGAACAGTGGAGTTGCCTTTCATTAAAGTTTGTTGGGACTAAAGTTTCATTTATTTCAGGTGCCTCGACTAAGACAATGGTTTACTCACAGCTGACACTCAAATGTAGTCATATGAAACAAAACCTCTGGGTTGAGCCATATGCTCTTTTCTGAGGATATGCCACCCCAAAATGTTTCCCAGTTTGTTACTGTGTGACCCCAGTATGAGCCTCATCCTTATAAACTTGCTCTTGAAATGGCCGTGTGTGTCCAATTTCAACTGTGTCAGGGCCAACCATATAGCCACGAGTTCTCCAAACTAACCTTTGTGCTGAATATAGTATTAATTAAATAATAAGTAGGGGAAAGATAAGGCTTGCTTCAGAAACCCCATACATTGTCACTATGAATGGGAACAGATTCGATGGCATACCACACCATCACCAGTATAATATGGCATTTGAAGACTCCATATATATTATTAAAACTCAACAACAGCCATTAACTTAGACCAAGAAAAATTTTATTTTATTTTCAAAGAGAAGTATTTTATCACTGCCATTTTTTAGAATTATTGGGACATGGTGATATTACATAACAGACAGACTAGTCAGTTTAATTACATCTAAATACAATCTGCACCCTTATTGCCTATGTGGAGGAAAAGATTGCTCCTACCACCCTGTCCTTGGTATTCCATTGCTCAAGGTCACCCTGAGCCGAGTGCAGATTCAGGGTTGAACCTAGTGTATAGCAGAGGCTGACTCAGCCCCCTTAGCCATCTTCGGAGGGCCCTGAAGACAGCTCCTGCTCAGCAATCTGCCTGGGATAAAGCCAAGAATACCAAAAAGACAACACCCAAACAACAACCTCAACCAATGAGGAGGGAAGTTTATGGACAGACAGCTAAGCTAGCCCCTCAAGAGGACATGTGAATCATAGACCACACCATGTCCCAGAGGCCTGTCTTAGTTTCTTTGTGTGGGTGGCTTTAAAAGAGTACAGATTTATTTTCTCACAATTCTGGAGGCTACAAATCTGAATTCAAAACACGATTCTAGGGGGAGCTGCTTCTTTTTCTATTTCAGCTTCTAGTAGCTACTGGCAATCCTTGCTGACACATCTATCATCTTTATGTGTGTTTTTAATATTCTCTTTTTATAACTCAAAGTGATTTGATTAAGAACTCACTCTACTAGAGTATAATCTAATAAATTTAACAAAGTAACACTATTTCCTAAGAGAATCATATTTACAGATATGTCGTTAAAACATGCTACTGCTAACCACAGGAGAATGATATGACAGTCAACTTCTATAAAGATGTACAGCCTTGGAGCTAAGTGCCTTTGGACTGAGGCTTATAGCCATGTGGAGTGCCCTTTGGGCATTTATCAGCAGTAGTAACATTGCCTGAACAGGGCTGAGGCTGCGCCAAGGGACTGAGGGCCAGACAAGAGGTTGTCCTTACAAAAATCTGTCTCCTGAGCATTTTCTGATCCTGCATTGCAACTTGTTAACTCCCTTAATAAACCTCACAACTGTGATTACGGTACCTGAGTCCTGTGTGGCCATTGCAATGAGTTATTGAACCTAGTTCTGGTGTGGCACTGTGCACTAATGTGCTAGACAGCAAAATCAGTTTGAACCACAAGGTTGGAGGTTCAAGTTCACCAACTGTTTGTTTCTCAGAAACCCTATAAATGTTTGCTCTGGGTCAGAACTAACTCAACAGCATTTAACAACAACAATAGCAGCTGAGTAGAAAGTGCTATAAAGGGACAGTCGATGTTAGATTTGGTGAAGAAGCTGGAGACATATCTAATTTCAGACCCATAGGAATCATCCTTGGGTTGATGCTGGGTTTGATCCTTTTTCCCTTGCTGAAGTAAGAGAAGGTCAAACATTGCCACCTTAACACCCCTTTACAGTTAGCATCAGGAGTGGGATTCATTGCAATGGTCCAGACTCATGGAGACATGGAAATTCATAAGAGAAAGAACAAAGGAACCCGAATTCTTATTGGTTACTTTGATTGTTATTATTTTAATGACTGAAAGGATAGTAAAAGATATACTGCAGCTGAGGGAAAACAAACTGCTTCTGGAGTCAATGGGAGCAAAAGCCAGGTTGGTTAAGCAAGACAATTGATAGGAGTAAAGGCCTGCTTGATCCATCCTGCCAGCCAGGATCATATGCATATGTGTGATGGGAATTAATATTGAGTCCTGGTGTGGCATTGTGGGTTAATGTGCCAGACTGTAAAGCTGTTTGAACTGCAAGGTTGGCAGTTCAAGCTCACCAGCTGCTCCTTGGAAACCCTATCCAGGGTCGCTATGGGTCAGCTCGACTCGACGGCACTTGACAACAACATTGTGATTACAGAGCGTGTGTTAGCTATCTTCAGCCTATACTTATTGAATATGCTAAAAGGGGAGTTAGAATTGCCAGGAAGGAACAGGCTGTATGGACTCCTGGTGTGGTGCTGTAGGATTAGCACAGGGCTGCAGGGTTGTAAACCACAAAGCAGTCAGCCAAGCTCACCAGCTGCTCTTCGGAAACCCTATACAGGGTCACTGTGAGTCACTCAGAACTGATTCAACAGCCTGTGTATAGACTATAGGGACTTAGATGAAAATCTGAGCCCTGCCCAGAACTTTCAGCATCTGAAAATATGCATATGGAAAGTCATGCAGACCCATCCAGAACTTCTGAGTAAACAGGAAATTTATGTTTAAAGAAAAGACCTGCAGAAAGAAAAATTACTATTTGGCATATTGAATTTCAAGCAAGCAGTTTGATGTTGGATGTATTGAGTCACAAAAAGTTTGTCTCCATCAGAGAAAATCCCCTTCTAGGATTGAAAGTTAAGGGAGCCAGTGAGCAGAAAGCCTGGTATGCTTGCTGGTGATCACCTGGGTACATTGATAAGTGGAGTTGGGGAAAGTGCAGTAATGAAGAGAAAGTTAAGAGAGGAAAGGAAGTTGACTGTTGTGAAGTTTTGAGAGTTGTAGGGACTCCTAAACCTACAGGCATTAACCTACCCCCAGGGACTAGGACTGAGAAAGAGAGAAGGGGTCAGCTGGTCTGTAGTGCAGGGAGGTATGTGTGGACTCCAAAATTTGCAGCTGATATACATTTAACATAACTAGGATGGTTAAGGCTGAATTGGCCACAACTGACCAAATGAAGAGAGACGTTTGATACTGTGATCTGGTATTAATTGCTGCAATATTGATGACTTGCTCTGAACTGAACTTTGCTTATGGATGCAGACATTCAAAGTTCCAACCAAAATAAATATTCTCCACATCAAGGAGCATACTTATCTACTCAGAGTACTGGGTTGAGAGGTATAGGCAATTTAGAAATTGGATATCTTAAAACAGCGGAGATAAAGGCATGAAGCGTCTGGCTTATGCATTTTCATGGGTGCTTGCAGTAAAATGACTAGTTGTTGTTGTTAAGTGCCGTGGAGTCGGTTTCGACTCATAGCGACCCTGCACAGGGTTTCCGAGGCTGTAAATCTTTATGGGAGCAGAACGCCTCCTTTTTCTCCTGCAGAACCGCTGGTAGTTTCGAACCGCTGACCTTGCGGTTCACAGCCCGATTCGTAACCACTGCGCTACCAGAAGGTTATCCTCTGTGTATGAAAGAAGCAATAACTAGAAGAGCCAGGGGACAGCCTGTGGTGCAGTGAATTACTTCATATGGCTCTTCTGCTGATAGTCTTTATAGCTTGCACAAAACTACTTTTTTTCCCCTTGTGAGTCTGGGTAAGAAAAAGTTGGAGAAGATGCTGGTTCAATTGTGAGTTAACGCAGAGTTAATTATGGTTGTAAGAACTAGGAAACCTTAATAGAGGATGGGTCAATTTTGCCAGTCTTTTGGATTTAAAATGAGGCATCTCAGAAGCAAGAAGCAGGGAATCTCATTACCATTAAGGAAGAAGGGCTTAGAGTGGAGTGTATCCTTTGGATTCCAAGAGCCCTGTGCATTGAACCTCCTCAATCCAAGGACAGAAAGATATAACACTGGAGAAGAAGCAACAGAGTGGTGGCAGTAGAACCAAGAGTCAGAGCAGCAGGCAAAGCAATTGGCAAAACAAGTAAAGCTGAGTGCCTTTTGGATTTTTTATGGAATATGGTGCCTCCAGCAACTTAATTAGCGAGCTACATTTGCTGATCCACATAGCTAGATTTGAGTGCTTTTGGACATTTATCAGCAGTACTCAAAGAGCTTTGTAACGTTGCCTGAACAGGGCAGAGGCCAGATCAAGAGGCTGAGGGTCAGAGAGAGGTCTGCCTGTGGGTTCGATAGAGATGAGGCTGTCTTTACCCCAAACCTGCATCCTGAGCATTTTCTCATCCTGTATTGCAATCTGTTTAACTTCCCTAAGAAACTCTAAGCTTGGAGTTTTTTATTCTGTCCATTAGGGTTGCTGTGAGACTGAACAGATTTGATGGCTGTGGGTACTGTTGTTAACTGATGCTAACTAGGTCCCTGAGTCATGCATGGTGACATCATACACAATGGAATGAGTTGCTGCAATGTCCTATACCAGTCCCATGTTTGGTTGTAATTGGATCTATTGTGATCCATAGGGCTTTCATTGGCTGATTTTCAAAAGTAGATCACCAGGCTTTTCTTCCTAGTCCACCTTAATCTGGAAGTACCACCAAAAGCTGTTCGACATCATAGTAATATGCAAGCCTCCACTTGCGGGCTGGAAACAACACAGGTCTCCCACATGGAAGGCAAAAATTTTATTACTGAACTATTACTACCCCCCTTTAATTACAGGTACTGGAAATCAGGATTTTAGTAATATTCTGGGGGACACAATTCATTCCATAACACCTCCAGAGGGCTGAAACCTATTGTCATAATGGCAAATTGCTTGCTAACACACCTTTCATCACTCTTTTCTCTTCCCTGTCTGCTTTCTTCAAGGCCTCACAGTTCTTCTTGAGGTTGCTTCCCAAATAACCTACTTGCACTCAAGTCACAGTCTTGCATCTGCTTCCATGGGAAACCAAAAGCAGGACACTGGGATTTTCTCACAGTGATGCACACAGAAACTTTGATCTGAAGCTATAGTCCAAAGACCCACACATACTTCTTAAATGTGCACTTTCTTTCCCATGATAATGTAAGAAAAGATTATTAAAAACACTCTCTGTGCCAATAGTATATTTGATATGCTAAAGAAACTAAAAGAGAGAAATGGATACAGATAGATGCTAAAACACATGGAAAGCACTGAGAAACCAGGAAGCAAAAGCTGAAGACTCTACAGAGAGAAAGCCTTTTCCTAGACTCAACGATGTGAATTTGGACGTCTAGCCTCCTACACTTAAAACCAGGAAAATATCTCTTTTAATGCTGTAGCCAATACTCAGAGACAAGATTCAGAGCAAACAGCAAAGTGTTTATTAAGTGTTGATACTCAGGAGGACAGAGAAGTGGAACTCTCCCAGATCTGTCTCCCAGAGAGAGAAGAGGAAGGAGGGTTTATAGGGGAGTTGGGTGTAGGGTAGGGAAAAGAGGATGGAGGATTTATAGGGATCTTTGGAATAGGATAGGAACCTGAGGAACTTCTTTGTTGTTTTATTTATTTCAAATCTTGTTGACCATTCTGAACATTTTGTCTCTAACAGGCACTGTTAGCTTTTTCCCAGTGGTGATCATCAATGGTCTTCACAGGAAATATGCAGCTGTTTTTCTTCTTTTCTGGGATAATCCTTGGAGTAGGGATTACCTATCAATTAAAAGAGCAAATTATTTATCTCTAAAAAAGATTGAAGTTGTCAAGGGTTTCATTCTTCTTGGATCAACTATCAACACTCACGGAAGCAACAGCCAAGAAATCAAACAATATAATACATTAGGCAAATCTGCTGCACAAGACCTTTAGAAAGTGTTGAAGAGCAAAGATGTCAGCTTGAGGACTAAGGTGTGCTTGACCCAAGCCTTGGTATTTTCAATTACCTCACATGCATGCAAAAGCTGGACACTGAATAAGGAAGACCATAGAAGAATTGGTACATTTGAGTTAAGGTCTTGGAGGAGAATATTGAAAATGCCACGGGCTGCCAAAAGAACTAACAGATCTATGTTGGAAGAAGTGCAGCCAGAGTGCTCCTTGGAGGCCAAGATGGCCAAACTTTGTCTGCCATACTTTGGACATATTTTCAGGAGGAACCAGTCACTGGAGAAGGATATCGTGTTTGTTAAGGTAGAGGGTGAGATAAAAAGAGGAAGACCCCCAGTGAGATGGATTGACAAAGTGGCAGCATTAATGGGCTCAATTGTGGTAACAATTGTGAGGTTGGCCCAGGATTGGGCAGTGTTTCCTTCTGTTGTGCATAGGGTCGCTATGAGTCGGTGCTGACTCAATGGCACCTAACAACAACAGCAAAAACAGATATTAACTATGGGGTAGTAATTGAAGATGACAGGTAGTTAGGGAAGAAGCTACATTTTATCTATAGCTGTTATTACTGTCCTGATCTCATTTTACTTTGGCCAAGCTAAACCTTTCCTGGTGCCCTTAGTTTCTCACTGCCCTGTTTCAAACTGAGAAAATAAATTTCCATTTGTTAAAACTATCCACTTGTAGTATTCTGTTGTAGCATCAGTAAATAACTAAAACATTGTCTTTGACTTGGAAATCATCTGCAGTGAGTTGATTTTGAGGCCCCCAAGTTAGAACTGCAAGACCTAAGAAAAGTTTGCTCCTATGAAGCATTCATCAAATAGACAGCTCAACTTCCTTCCCTCAGATAATGTAGAGATTTACTTCAGTGCTTTAGCCAAGACTACTCTAAAGCCCTGGTAGCATAGTGAATTATGAACTGGACTGCTACCTGCAAGGTCAGTAGTTTGAATATACCAGTCACTCTGGGGGAGGAAGATGAAGCTTTCTGCTCCCATAAAGATTCACAGCCTCGGATAACCTGTACAAGGTCACTATGAGTCAGTACCAACTTGGTGGCATCACCAACACTCTGAAGTTAGTCCCTACCACCTACTCAACACCCTTTGGATCCTGAAAGAATGAGGACACCAATCAAAGGATTCTTGGCCCACACAGCCCATTATACATGTCTCAAACAGAAGGTACAGCAGAAATCTTCAGCTCAAGCAGGTGAAAAAAGCAACATTCAGAAGTACCCTATGACTCTCCAGGGTTACTTTTTATTACTCGTTATACCTGACACAGTCATATAGAAAGTTTGAAAATAAGACTCAAAACTGAAGAGGATAATTTTTCCAGCTCTCTCCTGTATGAGTGAGTAAAAAATTATCTGCAGTCTGGTTATATCAAAATGCCCATCCATGTCCATGGCTGATAACAACATTGAGCATGCACTTGAAAATGATTCTGTTGAATAGATAAGTCACAGTGGATTATGTGGTAAATCATTTGCAAATCAGCCAAGGCTCTGCCTATGAAGTAATCCATGACATACTTGGGTTTCAAAAAGTTAGTGCAAGATGCGTACCAAATCTCAAATAAGAGCATAAACAGAAGCATTTGGACAGCTGCAAACAAAATTTAGACCAATACTCAAAGGAAGGTAAAAGTCTCTTTAAAAAGTGTTACTGGTATATAGGAAGGTTTGCATGGGCTAAATGGGACAGTGGTAAATAGTGATGTATGCTCAACCTTGGAACAACAGGGATCTGTGATACAGGAATTGAGGCATAGTTTGAATGGGTAAAAGAGGGAAAATAATGTTAAGATGCCTGACTGTCTTATGATCTTGGTTTCCCTTGCCTACTATTGTAAGATAGACACTTGTGGGGGAGAGAAAGGAATAGCCAGAAATATTACTATAGAAAGCTTGTAAGTCTGTCTTCAGCCTATAACAAATTGGAATACCTAAAATGGGGCTAAAACTTGCCCAGTGAAAGAGGCTTCCTGCAGAGCCTTTTACATTGCATAAGACCTCAAGTGGAATCCAGATCCCCATCCAGAATCTTCTGAAGTGGGAAATTACCACTTGAAAAGACAAGCAGACCAGCCTGGAGCAGCTAGAGGAACAGAAGATACTTCTTAAAAGAAGGGCCAGGAGGAAAAATAAAAAACATTAATGGCAGTCTGATTGACGACTGTAAGAACAAGCAAGTTGTTTGCTGGGGAGCCATCAAGGCAAGCAATCAAGTCCCCTCAAAGACTGAAACTCAAAGGAAATACACGAGGAGGCATGTAATCTTGCTGGTGACCATGTTGGTCTACCGATAAAGGAAAGTGAGTGAAAAACAGCAATGAGGCTGAGGGCTAAATCTGACCACGTTCAATAGATTACTGTCAACCTTGATTGAGACCTGGCTGGCCAGCAGTATAGCGATACCTGGAGACTCTGGAGCCCATGGACAGGGACACAGCCACAGAGGACTAAAGCAGAGATATCATCCAGCTGATATGCAATGGAGATATATAAAAATGTCCACACTTGCAGATAGTACTCATTTGACCTAGCTTCAATGGCTGGATGATTAGAACTTGACTAAAGGAAGAAAGAAGAGGGGGGGGGGAGTGTAATCTGCTGCTACAATTTGATGAACTTGACCTATATTTATGGATGTAGTAGCTTAAAAGAAGGAAAGAATCTTTACGGCAAGGATTATTCCCACCCCCTCTGTACACAAGATTGACAGGGATGGGCAACTTAGACATTGGCTACTCAAAAGTGGGGGGGACTACAAAGGTAAGAAGTGTCTGGCTTACAAGTTTTCAAGAAGGAGCTTAATTTCAGAGGGTGCGGGGAAGGTAGAATCTCCACTAAGTGGTTTCCAAATTATCTAGAAAGGAGATGGGGATAAGACTTTTGTGGTTCAATAGTGAATAATTGCTATCAGGACTGATTATGATTGTTGCAAATGTAAAGGTAGACATTTTGTAATAAAAGGAGGGGAGTGACTGATCTTACAGTCCAGGAGCGGAGGACCCTGGTACCATCAAGGGAGAAGAACGGAGTGTGAGACCCTATCCAGAAAAGCAGTGACACCAGAGATAGAGGCAGAGACATGCGGCTGTGGACTCTAGACTCAAAGAGGGAAAGGGGCTGTGTGCTGGTGGCCAGGGGGACAGGTTTGCAGGGTATTCCCTTTGTTTGAATGGTTATATATTCCTGAGTGCTTCGGTATACATAAAAAGAAAGCAACCAAACAAACAAACAAAAAAAAAAAAAAAGCAGAGGGAATGGAAGCAAATGCTGTTGAATGGTGATGCATGGAGGGGATTGTAATCATTGCAATGCAATGAAATACAATAGAATGAAGGATGAATGTAAAGCTAATGTTCTCCCATGTAAACTTGTCTCTCAATTCACAATAAAAACTTAAAACAACAACAACAAAAACGTTACTGGTGATGAGACATGGATTCATCACTACGAGCCTGAGAGTAAACAGCAGTGCATACAACGGAAGTATCTGCAATTGCCCACCAAGAAGCACTTCAAAAGTCAATCATCAGCTGGAAAATGGATGCTTATAGATTTCTGGGATTCGCAAGGGCCAGTACTGAAACACTATCAGGAAAAAAGTTCAACAATCAGCAGTGCTCATTACAGTGAGAAGTTCACTGAAGAAATGAAGCCTAAATTTTGGATTAAATTTTGGATTAAGCCTGCTATCTAAGGCTCTTGTGATCTTGCATGGTAATGCACGTCTGCACACTTCTCTCCACACTGTTGACATTCTACAAAAATTTTTGTTGAAGTGTTAAAGCATTCTACCTATAGTCCTAATCTTGCTCCATCAGACTTTCATCTGTTTGATTCCCTAAAAGCAGCCCTTTGAGGACTAATATTCACCTTTAATGAAGAAGTGAAAACAACAATGTATTTGTGGCTCACAACTCAGTCAAAACATTGTTTAGAAAGGGAATACAAAAGCTCGTTGACAGATGGACAAAGTATATTGAAAAGCAAGAAGATTGTGGTAGAAAAATGATTTGTCTTTTTCTAAAAGTTGGTGAAAATAAATTCTACAGCCTGAATGCAGATAATTTTTGACTCACCCTTGAACTTTATTTAGGTCCTTCCAAGGTCCTGGTGTGGTGCTGTGGGTTAATACACTGGAGTGCAAAGCCGGCTTGAACTGCAAGGTCGACAGTTCAAGCTCACCAGCCACTCCTTGGAAACCCGACACAGGGTCGCTATGGGTCAGAACCGACTCTTGACTGCACTTAACAACAACAACAATTGTTTATTTAGGTCCTTATATTGTTAATTTGGGAGTCCTGGTGTGGTGCTGTGGGCTAATGCATCAGACTGCAAAGTGGTTTGAACTGCAAGGTCGGTGATTCAAGCTCATCAGCTACTCCTTAGAAACACTATACAGGGTCGCTATGGGTCGGAATCAACTCAACGGCACTTAACAACAACATTGTTAATTCTGGAGTCCTGGCATGGCACTGTGGGTTAATATTCTGGACTATAAAGTTGGTTTGAACTGCAAGGTTGGCAGTTCAAGCTCACCAGCTGCTTCTTAGAAACCCTATAAAGGGTCACTATGGGTTGAAATCAACTCAACAGCACTTAACAGCAACATTGTTCATTCTGGAGTCCTAATGTGGCACTGTGGGATAATGCACTAAACCATAAGATTGGTTTTAGTCATAGTGTCAGTGATTCAAATGCACCAGCTGCTGCTCGAAAACCCTATGAGTCACTATAAGTAGGAACTGTTTCAATGGCACTTAACAACAACAACAATTGTTCATTGTAACTTGTGAGATTATACAAAAAAAAATTTTTTTTTTGTTTTTTTTTTTTTACAAAGGACTGAAACTGTCATATCTATCTCCTGTTCACCTACTATTTGTCTCCAAAGGGAGCATTCAGGCTTGTAGAATCACAAAGTATTAAACTAGAAGCACACACATGAGATCCCAGGTTTCTGAGTACTGGATCCATAGACTCTCCAAACTGGCTTCCTATCTACATGACTTTACCCTTCCAAGTCTTTATTGGCGTAACTCTACTACTCCAATAGACTCTGACCCAAGAAGATGCAAATTGCAAATAACTTTATTGGCCATTTGTTCATTCCAGCAAATTCCCCAAATACCCAACAACTTTTTAATACAAAATATCAACAGTTTATATTGCAAAACATGGAACCTCTAGACCTCAAAGTCCTCACTTTGTTGCATTCACCAATCCTAAACCATTATTTCTGGACACTCACTCATTCCTGATCATGAACACAAAGCAAGCCATACTTCAGAGTCTCACTAACTTCCCAGGCAACTTTGCCCTTCCCTTCCAAGATTCTCCCCTGTTGTTAATGTTAAGTGCCGTGGAGTCGATTCCGACTCACAGCGACCCTGCACAGGGTTTCCGAGGCTGTAAATCTTTACGGGAGCAGAATGCCTCATCTTTCTTCTGCAGAACAGCTGGTAGTTTCAAACTGTGCTGACGTGGCGGTTCACAGCCCGATTCTTAACCACTACGCTACCAGAGCTCCCCTCTTATTGTTGTTGTTGTTAAGTGCAGTCGAGTCGGTTCCAACCCATAGCGACCCTGTACAGGGTTTCCGAGGGTGTAAATCTTTACGGGAGTAGAAAGCCTGGTTTTTCTCTCGCGGAGCGGCTGGTAGTTTCGAACCGCTGACCTTAAGGTTCGCAGCCCGATTCGTAACCACTACGCTACCAGAGCTCCCCTAGCAAGTAAATTTCTTAAAGATGGTATAAACGAACAAACAAAACAACTTAGGAAATGAAAGAATTCCCATTCCTAGATCCAATATACAAACAAAAGAACAGACAAAAGAAACAAAAAACGAACAAACAAAACAAAACAAAAAAACTTAGGAAATGAAAGAATTACCATTCCTAGATCCAATATACAAAGTCAAAGCTTTATGATGTTGTTAAGTACCGTGGAGTCGGTTCCGACTTATAGTGACCCCACACAGGATTTCCTATGCTGTAAATCTTTACGGGAGCAGAAAGCCTCATCTTTCTCCCACAGAACTGCTGGTATTTTCGAACTGCTGACCTTGAGGTCGGCAGCCCAACTCGTAACCAGTACGCTACCAGACCCAATAATCGTACCCCAGATGACTGCTTAGAGAATTTTAACTGCTCTAATATTAAATGCATTTGTCTTAGCAGATCAAATCCATCTAAAATCTAATATGCAAAATCATGCAAATCTAGGGAAACACACAAACAGCCTCCCTCCTGTAAGAAGTGCTCTCCTTCCAGTTATCAGTAGTATATTTTGCAGGCACAAAATCATATGATTCTTTCTGAAAGTTCTGCCTGGATATCTCCTCTGTTCTGTGGTTACTCACATATCCCACAGAAAGAGTGAATGGGTGGCTGTCTTTCCAGAGATTAGATACCTGCCCTATTTCAGGGTTTTGGCCAAAATTAAACAAAGCTGACTGGGCTTTCTCAGGGCCATGGATTATTCTGGAGGCTCATGCGGGAAGAGCTTCCTGGGAAGATTTTTTTTATTCCAAATAGTAAGGATTCTACTGCTCAGTAAGAAATAAGGCTCTTCTTCCTGTCTGCTCATGTTGACCCTCACAGACAGCAGCATGCAGCGATATCTCATTAAGAGCTAGGTTAGCAAGCTTGAACCTAAAACAGGAAGCCCACAACATTTGTTGCCTATAAATTAGAGACCTTAGTTGTCTTTTGTAGTGGGAACTGAACAATAGGAAAAGTTTAGCTTTTTTTTTTTTTTTTATGAAATGGCAATTCAACTGCATATGAATGGGAGCCCAAAATGCAGTCTCTGCCCAGTCTGTATGAATGTGTGTGTGTGCGTGTGGGAATAGGTTTGAATGGTTATCAGCTTGGAAGTGGGTCAAGTCAATTTAGGCAGCACTGATATGAAATGGTCTTCACTATCATGTGTCCTCAGCTTCTCTTCACTAATCAGTGCTAATAATCTAAACACAAGTTTTTAATACCCTGTTACTGGAAAAGTTTCTCAAGATGACTTTCTAGGTTAAACTCTCTACCTTGCTCTGATCCAATAGCAGGGATGGTCTGGGGAAGGGAAGGTGCAAGGACCTGGACTTCTCCTCTCCTCAGCATGTCTGTATTGTTGGCATCAGAAGTAAACTGACATTTTTGGTGAAAGCCAGTATTTCTAAACTTCAGTAGCTCTAGGCACCCTTGGGAGCTTATTAAACCACAGATTACTGGCCCCATCCAGAGTCTCTGATGGGGCTGAAAGTGTGTTTTTTGAACCTATTCTGTGGTGATGTAATGGACTTTCCCCAAAACTCTATTTTAAGAATTATTAATGTGATGCTTCCTTAACTTACTGACGCATTGAACTGGATTCACATCTCTACTCCAATTACAAACCATTTGTTGTAAACTCTGACACATGTGTCACCTTCTGTACCTGCTTCCTTCCAGCAAATTGGAAAAAACTATATTTTCTTTCAATGTGGCTTTGAGAGCTAAATTGAATAAAATGATATTCAAACGAATTTGTTCTTTGTAGTGCTCAATACCACCACCCATCTGTCAACTTGTCATACTGTAGTGGCTTGCATATGGAGTCCTGGTGTGGTGCTGTAGGATAAGCACTTGACCTCAAGGTTGGTTTGAACAAGTTCAGTGGTTCAAACCCACCAGCTGCTCCTCAAAAACCCTATACAAGGTAGCTATGAATTACCTCAGTGGAACTTAACAACAACAGTGGCTTGCATACTGCCATGACACTGGAAACTAGTCCATTGTATTTCAAATGCCAGCATGGAGAGAGCTTTTGGACTAAAACAGACTAGGAAGAAAGATCTACTTCTGAAAATTAGCCTTTGGGTGTCCATGATGAATCACAACAGAATACTATTTGATACAGTACTAGAAGATAAGCCCACTTGATTGGAAGGCTCTCAAAATTGGGTAGTGGCTGTGCTTAAGGTGCACTGACTGGGAATCAAACCCAGTTCTCCTACGTGGAAGGCAAGAATTCTACCACTGACCCATCACACCCATTATGGACTACAGTGCTGAAAATATGTCCACATTTTGAAGATAAACAGAACTTCAAGAAAATGAGGGTTCTGCTTGCAGTTGGCTTCTTGGAGAGGATGCCCCGGACCCATAGACACTGTTTCATAGGTACTTTGGTGGGCAGTACTCCCCACCCAAGGCCTTAACAAGAAATAACACACATACAAAGTCTGACTTAATTCCCTGAGAGAAATTTTGAGTACCCACACCCACACCCAAAGTCTGAGAAGTACAGACCAGGCTGCCCAGAGGAGAAGAGAAACATGGTCTTGTAACTGGAGGGTTTGGAGTGAGTGCCCAATACCAGCATTTGTTGTTGTTGTTAGGTGCCATTGAGTCAGCACAGACCCTATGCACAACAGAATGAAACACTGGCCCAGGGGCCAACCTCACAATTGTTGCCACTCTTGAGCCCATTGATGCTGCCACTTTGTCAATCCATCTCTCTGGGTGTCTTTCTCTTTTTCTCTGACCCTCCACCTTACCAAACATGATATCCTTCTCCAGAGACTGGTCCCTCCTAACAATACGTCCGAAGTATGAGAGACGAGGTTTGGCCATTTTGGCCTCCAAGGAGCACTCTGGCTGCACT
>NW_006408723.1:3038138-3040546 GCF_000296735.1 Chrysochloris asiatica | reverse complement strand
TATATCTATATCTATCTGTCTATATATATATATATATATATATATATATATATATACAACACTGTGGCTCTGTAGGATGAGCTCTGGATTGTGAACAGCAGGGCCTATGACTCAAGCCCACCAGTTGCTCTGTGGAGAAAGATGAGGCTTTCTACTCCTGCAAAGAATTACAGCCCAGAAACCCCATACAGGTCACTAAGAGTTGGGTGGAGGCATGCCTGACCTGTTTTATAGGAATCATCCTTGGGCTGATTTTGAGTTTGGTTCTCTTTCCTGCTTGTGGAGTAAGAGGAAATCAGGCATGGTACCCATTTGGTTTAAGTAGTTGGTGTCAGAAGCGGGATTCATTGCAATGGCTCCAGACCTATGAAATCATAAGGTTTTGAAAGAGAAAGAATTAAGGGGCATGAGAAGTGAAAACTTTGATTTTTAGATTATTAGTTTGGATTTTGATAGGGGAAATCCACCCTGCTCAAGGCCATAGTGCATATAAATGGGGTTTGTCCAAGGGCGAATACAAGATTGAATTTAAGTATTTTAAAAGGTTTATGTATTTGACTGACATGGATATTGTTTTCTCCTTCCTATTACTGTAAAATGAAGTCTTGGTGTGGTGTTCAGAACTGCAAAGTTGGTTTGAACCATGAGGTTGGTGGTTCAAGCCCACCAGTCGATCCTTGGAAACCCAATAGAGGGTCACTGTGAGTTGGAATCAACCCACTGACACTTAACAACATCAAAAACAACAATACTATAAAATAGATATACATGTGTGATAGAAATGAATATTGTAAATTATGATTACAGCGAGCTTGTAAGCCTGTCTTCAGCCTATATTAATTGGATTTGCTAAAAGGGGAGTTAGAATTTTTCCAGAGAAATAGACATCTTGCTAAGCCTTTGTAGAGTATGGGACTTTAAGTGGAATCCTGACATGTAGACCAATCTAGAACTGCTGGGAAAACAGGAAATTCATGATTGAAAGAAAGCAAAGAAAAAATGTGTACTGTTTCAAAAGGCTTGTTTCAAGCTGTTTGTCTTGGAGAAATTAAGGCCAGAAAAGTCTGTTCCTATCAGAGAAAAATCTCCTTCTAGGATTGAAAGTTAAGGAAACCATCAAGCCATATGCTCACTGGTCTACTTGTGAATGGAATTGGTGAAAATGCAGCAATGAAGATACTGGCTGAGTTTGGACATATTGTATTGGCACCTACTGACCTTGAGATGAGAGAGAGAAGAGGAAGGACTAACTGGTTTGAAATTTAGGGAGTTGTGTGAACTCCTGAGTCCACTGCACTGGCCTAGCTCTTGGGGCCTAGAAGTGAAGGAGCCAGCTTGTCTGAAGTGCAGGGAAGTGTGTGTGAACCCCCAAACTTGTAGCTGGTACACTTTTGACCTAGCTTGGATAGCTAAGGCTGAGCTGTGATCAGAACCCAACCAGATGAATAAAAAGAAGCTTGATACTATGAGCAAGTGTAAATTGCTACAATTTGATGGGACTGGACTTGTGCTTATGAATGCAATTGTTCAAAATTCCAACCAGAATGGATGATTCTTCATATCAAGGAATATGCCTGTCTCTAATTCACATGAAGGAACATTCATTTCTGTCATATATGTATTTCTATTTTACAGTAATAATGTACTGATTTAATAGAGACAGGGAATTTAGACACTGGCTATCAAAAATGGGGGTGCTTTAAAGGCATGAAGTAGCTGGCTTGCAAGCTTTCATGATGTGCTTAGTTTCAGAATGAGTTGGGTACAGTAAAATCACCACTAACTAATTTTCCTCTTTCCCAGATGGCTTTGATGAGAGGGAGTGGGAGGTGATGCTGATAGGATTCTATTATTTCAATTGTGAGTAATTGTTAGTAGGATTAATAGTGATTCTCAAAACTGTGATTATAGAAGATGTGTAACTAAAAGTTGTTAAGTACCGTGAAGTCAGTTCCAACTCATAGTGACCCTGCACAGGGTTTCCGTGGCTGTAAATCTTTAAGGGAGCAGAAAGCCTCATCTTCTCCCGTGGAATGGCTGATAGTTTTGAACTGCTGACCTTGAGGTTAGCAGCCCAAGTTGTAATCACTACACTACCAGAGGGAGTGGTTAACCTTTCATTTCAGGAACAGATGATCCCAGAACCAACAAGAAAGAATAGCAGGAGTGGAGCATGAAATTCCTGCCTGGAAAAGCAGTGACAGCAGCAGAGACGACAGCAGAGGTTGTTGTTGTTGTTAGGTGCCATCAAGCCAATATTGACTCATAGCAACCTTATGCACAACAGAATGAAACACTGCCAGGTCTTGGGCCAATGTCACAATTGTTGCCAAGCTTGAGCCCATTGATGTTGTCACTTGGCCAATCCATCTCACTGGGGGTCTCCCTCATTTTCTCTGACCCTCCAC
>NW_006408723.1:3006576-3033098 GCF_000296735.1 Chrysochloris asiatica | reverse complement strand
TCTTGACTGCTGCTTCTGTGAACTTATGGATGTAGTAGCTCCAAAAAGAATGAAGTCCTTTACAATTTCAGTCTTTTCTCCATTGATAAGAATGTTGTTTATTGGTCCAGTGGTGAGGATTTTTGTTTTCTTTATACGGAGATGCAATCCATATCAAAGGCTGTACTCTTTGATCTTTATCAGTAAGTACTTTAAGTCCTCTTCACTTTCAGCAAGCAATCTGCATATCGCAGGTTGTTAATGAATCTTCCTCCAATCCTGATGCCATATTTTTCTTCATATAACCCAGTTTCTCAGATTATTTTACTCAGTGTACAGGTTGAATAAGTATGGTGAAAGAACACAATTCTGTTGCACACCTATCTTAATTTTAAACTATTCAGTGTTCCCATTGCTGTTCATACAACTGCCTCTTGGTCCATGTACAGATTTCTCATGAGCACAAATAAGTGTTCTGGAATACTCATACTTGGCAATGTTGTCCATAGCTTTTCATGATCCACACATTTGAAGACCTTTGCATAGTCAATAAAGCACAGGTAAACTTCTTTCTGGTATTCTCTGCTTTCAGCCAAGATCCATCAGACATCAGCAATGATATCCCTCATTCCATATCCTCTTCTGAATCCAGCTTGAACCTCTGGAAGTTCTCTGTCAATGTATGTTTGTAGTCATTTCTGCATTACTTTTAGTAAAACTTTACTCGCAAGGGATATAAAAGATATTGTCCGATGATTTCCACATTTCATTGGAATGGGCAGAAATATGGATCTCTTCCAGTCAGTTGGCCAGAGAGTTGTCTTGCAAATTTCTTGGCATAGATAAGTGAGTACCCCCAGTGCCACCTCACTTTGTTGAAAGATTTTAATTTGTATTCTGTCAATTCCTGGTGCCTTGTTCTTTGCCAATTCCTTCAATGCACCTTGTACTTCTTCCTTCAGTATTATTGGCTCTTGATCATATGTTACCTCTTGAAACGGGTGAACATCAACCATTTCCTTTTGGTACAGTGACTCTGTGTATTTCTTCCATTTTCTTTAGATGCTTTCTGCATTATTCAATAATTTGGCCACAGGATCCGTCAATAACGAAAGTTTAGGCTTGAATTTTTTCTTCAGTTCCCCCAGCTTGAGAAGTGGTGAGTGTGTTCTTCCCTTTTGGTTTCTGACTCTAGATCTTTGCACATTTTGTTGTAATATTTGACTCTGTCTTCTTGAGCTAACCTTTGGAATTTTCTGTTCAGCTCTTGTGCCTCCTCATTTCTTCCAAAGATGTCAGTTTGAGGACTAAGATGTGCCTGACCCAAGAATTGGTATTTTCAATAGCCTCATATGCATGTGAAAGTTGGGACAGTGAATAAGGAAGACCAGGGAATTAATGCATTTGAATTATGGTGTTGGAGGAGAATACTGAAAGTACCACGGACTGTGAAAAGAACAAATAGAAGTACAACCAGAGTGCTTTATGGAAGCCAGAATGGCCAGACTTCATATTTCGGTCTCTCATATTTCAGACATATTGTCAGGAGGGACCAGTCCCTGGAGAAGGATATCATGTTTGGTAAAGTGAAGGGTCAGAGACAAAGAGGATGACCCCCAGCGAGCTTGATTGGCACAGTGGCAGCAGCAATAGGCTCAAACATAGTCATGATTTTGAGGTTGGCCCAGGACTGGGCAGTGTTTCATTCTGTTGTACATAGAGTCACTATAAATCAGTACTGACTTGATGCCACTTAACAACAACAACATGCTCCAACACATTCATAGGTGTTTGCAGCAAAGGAAAATATCCATAATCAAATATACTCTTTCGAACACTAATGTGTTTGTGGATATGCTCTCATTCTCCCTCCCATACCCATTAAGCCTGTGTATCTGTCCATGTATCTCCCAATATAACACTGTTGTTGTAGGGCTGTGTATATAACAGTATTTACCTCAATCCCCTTTAAGCTTTGCATCCCTTCTTGTGTCTTCTGTCTTCATCATTCTTCTGCCAGACTTTCTCTTGTTGTATACTGCCTTGCCAATCACTCAAGTTAACATGTGTCTATCTCTAGCTAATGAATTACTCTCCCTTCCCTCCCACCCATGGTAACCATCAAAGAATGTTTCTTTTAACATGAAAAGCTTTTCTTGAGCTTTTACAAGAGTAGTACTTTTGTGATTGACTAATTTCACTCAGCACAATGTCCTCCAGGTTCACCCATGTTGTGAGTTGTTTCATAGTTGTTTCATAGTTGTTTCATAGGTACGTCATTATTCTTTAATGTTGTATAGTATTACATTGTATGTATATAACAAAGCTTGTTTATACATTCTTCCATTGATGGACACATATTTTTTGTTACTGTGAATAGTGTTACAATGATCATTGTTGTTGTTAAGTGATGTTGAGTCAGTTTCAACTCATAGTGACCCAGTATAGGGTTTCCAAGGAGTGATCAGTGAGTTTCAAACTTGTGGTCACAATGAGCATAGGTGTACACATATCTACTCAGTGAGCATAGGTGTACATATATCTACTCATATCATGTCTCTAATTTCTTGGGGATATATATATTAAGTGAAGGGATTGCTGGTTCATACAGTATTGCTATTTCCAACTTTTTGAGGAAGCATCATACCATTTTCCACAATAATTTCACCATTTATAGTTCTACCAGCAAGGTAGGAGTGCCCCAGTCTCTCCATATACTCACCAGCATTTGTTACTTTTGGTTTTCTTGAACTTTGTTAATGTTATGCTGCAGAATAAATCCCTGGACCACAAGGTCAGTTTGAACCACAAAGTTGGTGGTTCAAACCTACCAGCCACTCCTCAGAAACCCTGGACAGTGTCGCTATGAGTAGGAACCAACTCAATGGCACTTAACAACAATTGATTCTGAGGAGAAGATGATATTTCTTTGTTGTTCTGATTTTCATCTCTCTAGTGATTAATGATCATAAACATTTATTTATGTTTGTTGTCTGTCTAAATGTCTTCTTCGGTGAAGCATCTGTTCATGTCTTCTGCCCATTTTTCAATTGGTTTCTTTTTCTTTTTCTTGTACAGGTGTTATTTGTTGCTTTTGTTAGGTGTTAGGTGCCATTGTTAAGTGCTGTCCAGTCAGTTCTGAATCATAGTGACCCTATGTAGGTTTCCGAGGAGTGTCTGGTAAGTTTGAACTTATGAGTTTGTGTTTCAAGCTGACATTGTGGTCATGTGCTTTATCCTACAATGCCATGAATTTTAGAGATTAATCTATTGACTGATATGTCATTGCAAAAAAAAAGTTTCAATCTTAGGCTCCCTTTATACTCTTTGGTGAAATATTTTGATGAACATAAGTGTCTCATTTTTAGTTCCCAGTCATCTATTTTGCCTTCTGCAAGTTGTGTGTTTTTACTTAGGTTTGATAGTGTATTCATGTCACAAATTTGAGGACCTATGTTTGTCCCTATTTCTTCACTGTTGATTTTTACAGTTTTAGGTTTTACAGTTAGGTCTTGTGAGAGATGGGTCTTGTTTCATTTTTCTGCAAATGGATTTCAAGTTTTGCCAGCTCCATGTATTGAAGTATCTATCACTTCTCCATCTAATGTGTTTTAGCCCTTTGTCAAAGAACAGTTTACTGTATGCAACAGAATTTAGTTCTGGGTTCTCAATTCTGTTCCATTGACCTATGTATCTTTTGTTGCACTAGTACCAGGCTGTTTTGACCACTGTGGCTATGTAGTAGATTTTGAGATCAGGGTGTGAAAGGCCCCCAACTTTGTTATTCTTCTTTCCTTCTCTTTAAATAATGATACTGGAATCTGTATTATAAGTACACTATATCCATAAATTGTTTGGGGTAGTGTTGAGAATTCCACACTCATTCTACCAATGAGTGTGATATATTCTTCCATTTTTTCAAGTATCTGTTGCTTTTTTGTAATAATGCTTTGTAGTTTTCTTTGTATATGCCTTTTGTTTCCATGGTTAGATTTATTCCTAAGTATTTCATCTTTTGGTTGGCTATTAGAAATTGTATTGTTTTTCTGAGATACTTTTCAGAGTTCTCTTTACTGTAAAGGAATCCAACTGAATTTTGTATGCTGTTCTTATACCCTGCCACTTAGCTGAATCTTTCAATGAGTTCCAACAGTTTTCTTTCTGAGTCTTTGGGATTTTCTATGTATAGAATTATTATCATCTGCAAATAGAGTTTTATTGCTCCTTTGCCAATTTGGATGCCTTTAATTTCTCTTTTTTGCCTGATATCTCTGACCAAGCCTTCCAATACAATACACATTCTTTTCCACTGCACATAGACCACATATTCTCCATAATAGACTACATGTTAGGCCACAAAGCAAGACTCAATAAATTTAAAGACATGGAAATACTAAAAATCATCTTTTCAGATCACAATGCTATAAAATTGCAAATCAATATTGGAAGATATAGGAAACAAAATCTCATACATGGAAACAGAATAGCACTCAGATTAAAAGCTACTGACTAATAAAACAAATGAAAAATGAAATGAAAAAAATTCCTTGAAGCAAATGAGAATGAAAATACAATATACCAAAACCTTTGCTATACAGCAAAAGTAGAGTTTAGAGGGAAATTAATAACAATAAACACATACATCCAGAAAGAGGAATGAACCAAAATTAACACAATATTAGAAAACAGCCAGAAAAATTGACATGCAGTCACCAGAAGAAAAGAAACAATAAATACAAGAACAGAAATAATTGAATTAGAAAACAGAAAAAAACAATAGAAGGAATCAGCAAGAATTGATTCTTTGAAAGGATTAATAAAATTGACAAACCATTGGCAGATTTAACAGAAGAAAAGAGGGGAAATATGCAAATAAAATGCATAGGAAATGATATGGGTTACACAACAGAACCAACAGAAATGAAAATGATAATAGAATGAAGAGTTGTACTCCAATAAATTTGAAAGTCTGGAAGAAATGGAAACAGTTTTAGAAAACACAACCTACCTAAACTAACACAGAGTGAATTAGAAAACTTAAACAGATCTATAATAAAAGAATAAATTAATCAGGTCATTAAAAGACTACCAACAGAAAAAGTCCTGGTCTAGATAACTCTGGTGAATTTTACCAAAAATTAGAGAAGAGCTGACACCAATTTTGCTCAAATTATTTCAAAACATAGAAAAGGATGGAAAACCCCCACTATTTGATATTCTATAAATATTGAGCATAACTATACTTTCCCTTCTTTTGGCTTTGTAGTTGTTTTCATTATAGCTTGATATCTCTGACTCCCTATTTTCAGTCTTAGAGTTTTACTTTGGATACTTCTAGATCTGGATTGAATTTTGGGTAGTGTTGGCATATATGCCAATCTCTGGTTGTTTTCTGCTGCTGTTGGTTCTCACTCCAAAGGGCTACTTTTAGTATTTTTTTATCAAGTTGACTTGGTTTTTACAAATTCCTTTAGTTTCTGTTTATGGACATGTTCTAACATTGCCATATTTGAGGGGCAGTTTTGATGGATGTATGATTCTTGGTTGGCAGGTTTTTTTCTTTCAAAGTTTTGTCTCACCATTGCCTTCTTGCCTGCATTGTTTATGCTGACAAATTGGACCTCAATCTTATCAGTTTTCTTTTGTAGGTACTTGTCATTTTTCCTGAGGTGCTTTCAGGATTCTTTCATTGTCTTTGATTTTGGAGAGTTTGATTATGATATGTCTTGGTGATTTATTTTGGGTTCTATCCTGTTTGAGGTTTGTTCAGCTTCTTGAATGCTTATTTTCTTTTCTTTCATATTAGGGAAATCTTCTTCCAGCAGCTCTTCAATTATCTTTTCTATGCTTTCCTTTGTCTCTTCCTGTCCTGGAATTCTGATCACCTGTAGGTTATTCTTCTTCATGTTGTCCCACATGAAACTTAAGCTTTCTTTAGCTTTTTTCATTTTTTTTTTTTTTTCTGATTGTTCTATAACTTACTAGAATTAAGAGATTTATCCTCCGGGTCACTAACTCTGGCTTTCATTGACTCAAATCTACTCCTTTTCCCTTTCAGTGTAGTGTCCATTTCTGATACCTTAGTGTTAATTTTCTTGTTTTTTGTTTGCAGGTTTCGTATTGTGTTCTATTCTTTATTTTACTTGAATTTTTCTATAGAGCTTTTCTGAATTCTTTCTTGTTTTCCTTGACCTTTCTGTCAATCATTTGTTGTTGTTATGTGCTGTGGAGTCGATTCTGACTCATAGCAACCCTGTACAGGTTTTCTGAGGCTATAAATCTTTACGGGAGCAGAAAGCCTCATCTTTCTCCCACAGAAGAGCTGGTAGTTTCGAACTGCTGACTTTGCAGTTCGCAGCCTGATTCATAACCACTACACTACCAGAGCTCCCTGTCAATCATTTGGAGGTACCTAAATATCATTCTCCTAAGTTCTTTTTCAGGTTGTTCCAGTGTCTCTTTTTCCTCAAAAACATTTTCCAGCTCTGCCTCTTGGTCATTTGTTTGAGCTACTCTGTCTTGTTTTTTTCATGTGAACAGAATTTATCTGTTGCTGTTGAAGCATTATGGTGTTGTTGTATTTGTATTAAGTTAATGAATGTATATAGATGTATTTTTAGGTACTCACCAACTGCCTTCTTGTGGGTGTGATCAGTATATGAGCTTGTGTGCAATTCTCTGTTCACTGGTGCAGTTTAGTTCAGGGAGAATTTAACTCACATTGGTTGCTGTCATTGATCCAGTGTATCACAGCTGGTATTAACTCTAGCCCAATTAGTGGGGTTGTAGATGGTATGGCTGAGGCTGGGCTGCATAGCTGCAGTTGACTGTTGGTGAGGAAAGAAGAGAAAACACACACACAAGAGAAGGAAAGCAAACAATAGTGAAAAGATAAATAGTAATGATGAAGAAAAAACATAAAAACAGAAACAACCCAAAATTGTCTATGTCTTTCTCTCCACCACTGTGCCACCTACTGACCTCTTGCCTTCACAGCTTCCTGAGAAAGTTCAAGATGGTCCCACTGCACCTTTCCAGCCTACATAGATAACCAGTCATTTTTCATTTTCTTTTTCCCTTTTCTCTACCCTACACATCCATTCAGCTGCATATCCTAGTTAGAACTAATGTAGGATGACCAGGGCTTACTTTTCAGATTTGGAGCAGGGCTTGGCTGAGTGGGGCTATTGCAGAGAGCTCTTTCCACCTTCAATGAGACTCACATCCTCAGTGTCCACCTCAGAGAGGCTCTAACTGCTTGGAAGTGGGAACATCCCTGGGGGTGTACATTGGTGGAGTCCAGCCTAGCCTCAGGTCACCAGAGGCATGGGGAACCCAACTAAAAAGAATTTGCAACCTTTGCCTCTACAAGTCACAGGTAGGTTTCTGAATGTGAATCTGTTTTCTTGTCTCTGAGGCCACTCACAAATGCTGAAGATGACTGCAGCAGGTCCAGTTGGCTGCAACTACTCAGCAGTCACCATCTGTCTTGCTACATCTGCACAGCTCTCTCTCTCTCTAAGTAAGCACTTGATCCATTTCTCTATCTCTTCCTCTAAAGCTCAGAGTTCAGGGACTGTCCTCTGTATCTGTCTCACCTGGTTTTCTGTGTCTTTGTTACCAAGAGTCTGCCCAGTATTTCTGCCTAGTCTGCCATCTTCAGAACCTGTGCTTAGATGTAAGAATGCCTTTAGCAGGCTTGAAAAGCAAAAGCTGAAAATTGTGCTTTCCAGTGGTTGAGGAATGAGTGGGCTCTAGCAACCTTTTTACCACCAAATCAGCCACATCTCACATCAGCCACAGGAAAATTTAACTTTATTCTCATAAAATATGACCCCAGATTTAACAGCTGGCAGCAAATCTGGCTCCACAACAATTAAAAATCTTGCAGACCAAGGGGCTGACTATGTGGATCCCATTTACTTTTACAACTTCCAATTTTCCTAGATTAATATTTCATGTATTCCATGTTCCAATTATTAATGGATATTTGCAGCTGTTTCTCCTTATTTTGAGTTGTGCCCCATCATCAAATGAAAGTCCCAATAGCTTCATTCCTTTCACACCATCACAGTCAACTTTACTTTGAGGAGGCTACTCTTCCCCAGTCTTATTTTGAGTGACTTCCAACCTGAGAGGTTCATCTTTTGTCATTATATCTGATAATGTTTGCTACTATTCATAATGTTTTCATTATTTGATACTAACTCTGGCAATGTTTCACTGTTATTCAAAAGACTTACAGTGGCTAAACATTCAGAAGTAGTCCGCTTCTCCTTCTTCTTAGTCTATCTTAATCTGGAAGCTCCACTGAAACCTGTCCACTACTGATGATTTTGCTGGTATTTAAAATACTGATGGCATAGCTTCTAGCATCACAATAACATGCAAATCACTACACTACAACAAATGACAGATGAGGAATAAATCATTGGTCTTACAAAAAATTCTATCATACAATCTTCAGCACCATTTCTATCACCAAAGGCAAATTTCCCATCTAAAGATCTTTCCTCTTTGTTTCTAACTTTTGCATTACAATCACCAGTAATTATGAATGCATCTTGATTGCATGATAATATCAGACTGAAGAAGTTGGTAGAATCCTTATATTTCATCATTAGTAGCATTCATGATTGGTGAAAAAATTGAAAAACAGTGGTATTAGCTGGTCTTCCAGGTTTGCTAAGTACCACTGAGTCAGCTGTGACTCATAGTGACCCTATATAGGGTTTCTATAAAGAGTGACTGGTGGCTTTGAACTGTCAAACTTATGGCTAGCAGTCAAGTTACTTATCCTGATCATACAAAGAACAAGACAGAGTTGCTCAAACAAGTGATCAAGAGGCATAACTGGAAAATTGTTTTGAGGAATAAAAGGCATTGGAACAAACTGAAAAAGAATTCAAGAGAATGATATTTAGGTATCTCCAAACAAAATGCTGAGGAAAATAAGGAAAACTTCAGGAAAATGCTACAGGAGCAAACAAACAAAATAGATAAAGGATTAGAGACAATAAAAAACCTGCAAACATAAATCCAGAAGATTAATATTAAGGTTTCAGAAATATACAATACATTGAAAGGCAAAGGAATAGAATTGAAGAGATAGAAGCTAGAACTAGTGAGCTAGAAGATAAATCTCTCAACACTATCAAACTATAAGACCAATCAGAAAAAAAGAATGAAAAACAAAGAAAGCTAGATTCATGCGAGACAACATGAAGAAGAATAATTTATGCCTAATGGGAATTCCAGAACAGGAAGAGATAATGAAAAGCACAGGAAAGATAATCAAAGAACTGCTAGAAGGAAACATTCCTAACATCATGAAAGACAAGAAGATAACCATTCAAGAACATAAATAAGCCCCAAACAGGATAGACCCCAAAAGAAGTTACCATGGCATATAATAACAAAACTATTCAAAATCAAAGACAAGGAAATAATCCTAGGAGCAGCTCAGGAAAAAATGAAAAGTTATCTACAAGGAAAACCAGTAAGATCAAGCTCTGATTTAAAAAAAGAAATCATATAAGCAAAAGGTGATGAGAAGATATATACAAAACTCTGAAAGAAAAAAAAAAAAAAAAGTCAACCAAGAATCATATACTTAAGAAACTGTCCCTCAAATATGACAGTGAAATTAGAACATTTCCAGATAAACAGAAGTTAAAGTCATTTGTAACAACCAGTCCAACTTTACAAAAAATATCAAAGGGAGTCTTTTGGACTGAATACCAACAGCAGAAGACAACAACCTGAGATTGACATATATGGCAACACCAACAAGAATTCAATATAGAAGTATCCAAACTAAAAGAAACCTACAAGACTGAAAATAGGGAACCAGAGTTATCAATTTATAATGAAGAAAACCTCAAAGAAAAAGGAGAAGTGTAGTTACAGAACTTCCAAATGAAGTTCTATTTCAAAATGAAGTCTATTTCAAAATAAAACAGACTGCTTAAATCTGGGGAAGAAATTAATAAATTATAGGGCAGCTTCAAAGAAAATTAATATAACTTCACATCAAATCAAGAAAAAGAAAAACCATGAAGATTTGGTAAACATTAAAAGAACAGCAGTGATGAAATTGACAAGAAAGTACACAAACAAAATGAATGTAGCACAGAAAATGATGAGGAACTAAGAAACAAGCAGAGAACCATGAAAAGCAAAAACACAACAAACTGACAGCAATCAATTCATACAACTGATAATTACACTAGAGGTCATTGGATGAAATGCACTAGTCAAGAGACAGAAATAGCAAAATTAATAAGAAAACAGGAGACTTCAATATGCTCTTTACAAGAAATACATCTTATGCACAAAGATAAAAATAGATTAAAAATCAAAAGATAGGAAAAAATATCAATCTAATGACAAAAATAAACAGGAAATTTAATATTAATTTCTGATTTTAAAAAAGACTTTAAGGTAAAAACCAGAGACAAAGAAGGACAGTATATTATGATTAAAAGGTCAATTGAATAAGAGAACATAATCATAATAAATATCTATGCTTTCAGTGAAAGAGTCTCAAAATATATAATTCAAACTCTAATAGAATTAGAAGAAAAAAGTAGACAACTCTACAATAATAGCAGGAGATTTCAATACACTGCTTTCAAAGATGAATAGCACTAGAAAGAATGTAAAGAGAGACACAGAAAAACTAAGAAACACAATCAACCAACTTGGCCTTATACACTTATACAGAGCAATTAATCCAACAAAAGCACAATAAACATTCTTTTTCAGTGCACATGGAACATTCCCAGAACAGATCACATGTTAGGCCATTAAGGCAAGCCTCAATAAATTTAAAAACATAGAAATACTACAAAGCATCTTTTCAGACCACAATGTTATTAAACTAGAATTGAACAATAGGAGATCAAAGAAAAATAAAATACATGGACAATGAATAAAATCCAGCTTAAAAACTACTAGGTAATAGAAGAAAATTTTTAAATGAAATAAAAATTCCTTGAATCAAATGAAAACAAAAACACAACATACCCAAAACTATGGGACACAGCAAAAGCAGTGCTTAGTAATAAATGCACATATCAAAAAAGAAGAACCAAAATCAACACTTTAATATAACATCTCCAGCAATTAGAAAAACAGCAGCAAAGTAAGCACCAGTAGCAAAGAAATAAAAATAACTAAAGCAGAAATAAATCAATTAGAAAACAGAAAAAGGAAAGAAAGAAACAAGACAAGAAGTTGGTACTTTAGAAGAATTAATCAAATTGACAAACCATTGGCAAATCTAACAAAGCAAAGGAGGAGCAGATGCAAATTACAAGCAAAAGAAACAATATGAGTGATGTTACAATAGAACTAATGGAAATAAAAAGGATGAAAGAATACTATGACAAATTGTATTCTAACAAATTTGAAAATCTAGAAAAAATGAGGAAATCTTTAGAAAAATACCCTGTACACAAACTAACACAAAATGATGAGGAAAACTTGAACAGAACTATTAAAAAAAGAAGAAGAAAATTGATCAGGTACTTTAAAAACTGCCAACAAAAAAGTCCAGGCTCAGATGGCATTACTGGTGAATTCTATTCATAGAAAAGTTGACACCAATTCTACTCAACTTTTCCAGAACACAGAAAAAGATGGAAAAACTTTTGAATGTATTTTATGAAGTGAGTATAACCCTCATACCAAAACCAGGCAAAGACATCACAATAAAAGAAAATTATAGACCAATAATCCTCATGAACACAGATGTTCTACATTCTCAAAAAAATCCTAGCCAATAGAATTCAACAATATATAAAAGAAATAATAGACCATGACCAAGTGGGATCCATACAAGTTACAGAAGGACAGTTCAATGTTAGAAATATAGTCATTGTAATCCACCATATAAATAAAACAAAGGGGAAAAAATACATAATCATATCGATTGATACAGAAAAGGCATTTGACAAATTCCAACATCCATTCCTGATAAAAATATTCAATAAAATAGGAATAGAAGGGACCTTCCTCAACATAATTAAGTGCATATATATAAGTCCAATGGAGAGAAACAGAAAGCAATTCCTTGCAGACAGGAACCGGACAAGAACACCTTTTTTCAATATTGAGTTGGAATTCTTAGCCATAGCCATCAGGCAATAAAGAGAAATTAAAGGTATCCAAATTAACAAGGTTGTATTCTTTCACCATACTTACTCAATCTGTATGCTGAGCAAATAATATGAGAAGCTGGGTTATATGAAGAAAAATCTGGCATCAGGATTGGAGGAAGACTCATTAACAACCTGCGATATGCAGATGATACAACCTTGCTTGTTGAAAGTGAAGAGGACTTAAAACATTTACTGATGAAGATCAAAGAGCACAGCCTTCAGTATGGATTACATCTCAATGTAAAGAAAATAAAAATCCTCACCACTGGACCAATAAACAACATTCTTATCAATGGAGAAAAGTTTGAAGTTGTCAAGGACTTCATTCTCATGGGAGCAAAAATCAAGAAATCAAAGTATTGCATTAGGCAAATCTTCTGCACAAGACCTTTTTAAGGTGTTGAAGAGCAAAGATGTCAACTTGAGGACTAAGGTGCGCCTGACCCAAGCCATGGTATTTTCTATAACCTCATATGCATGTGAAAGTTGGACAGTGAATAAGGAAGACCGTAGAAGAATTGATGCTTTTGAGTTATGATGTTGGAGAAGAATACTGAAAGTGCCATGGGGCTGCCAAAAGAACCAATAGATCCATTTTGGAAGAAGTGTAGCCAGAGGCTCCTTGGAGGCCAAGATGGCCAAACTTCATCTCTCATGCTTCGGATATGTTGTCAGGAGGGACCAGTTGCTGTGGAAGGATATCATGTTTGGTAAAATGGAGGGTCAGAGAAAAAGAGAAAGACCCCCAACGAGATGGATTGGCCAAGTGGTAGTATCAATGGACTCAAGCATGGCAACAATAGCGAGGTTGGCCCAGGATCGGGCAGTGTTTCATTTTGCTGTGCATAAGGTTACTATGAGTCAGTACTGACTCGGCACCTAACGAACAACAACAATAAAATGACAAAGAAGCAGTAAATCTCTCTCTATTTGTAGATAACATGATCCTCTACATAAAAAATCCTGAAGACTCAGCAAAAAATTTTTTCAGAACTTATTGAAAGATTCAGCCAAGTGGCAAGGTACAAGACCAATATACAAAAGTTAGTTGGATTCATTTACACTAATAAAGAGAGTTCTGAAAAGGAAATCAGGAAAACAATACCATTTTCAATAGTCACTCAAAAAATGAAATACTTATGAATAAATCTAACCAGAGAAACAAAAGACCTATACAAAGAAAACTACAAACACTACTACACGAAACCAAAAGAGACGTACAAAAATAAAAAACTATATCTAGTTCAAAGGATCTCTAGTAGTATAGTGGTTATGAGTCTGGCTGCTAACTTCAAGCTCAGCAGTTTGAAATTACCAGCTGTTTTACAGGAGAAAGATGAGGCTTTCTGCTCCCTTAAAGATTTACAGCCTCAGAAACCGTTTATAGGGTTGCTATGGGTTGGAACCTACTCCACGGCACATCACCTCTACCATACTTTGTTCATTCTTTGAATAGATGGAAAAGTTGATCATTAACTTTATATGGAAAAGAATGAAACCTCAGGTAAGCAAAGAATTACTTCAGAAGAAGAACAAATTAGGGGCCTCTCACATTCTTATCTCAAAATCTACTACACAGCCACAGTGGTCAAAATAGCCTGATACTGATACAATAAAAGATATGTACGTAAATGGAACAGAACTGGGAACCCAGGAGTAAATCCATCCACATACAATCATCTATCTGATCTTTGAAAAAGGGCCAAAACACATTAATTGGGGAAGAGATTATCTGTTCAACAAGTGGTGCAGATACAATTTGAAATTTATTTGCAAAAAAACCAAACGTGATTATATATTATACCATATGCAAACCAAACGCAATGTAGATTAAAGACCTAAATGTAAAACCTACAAGTATAAGGATCATCAATGAAACAATAGGGAGATACTTAGGGGCTGTAATACATGGCATAAATATACTGTCAAACATAACTAAAAACACATAAACAACAGAAGACAAAATAGATGACTAGAAGCCTCCCAAAATTACACACATATGTGTATCAAAACATTTCACCAAAAATAGTACAAAGAGAGCCTACAGATTGTGAAAAAAAAATTTGCAATGACAGACAAGGGACTAATATCTAACATTTATAGAAAATTATGTTATCTCTACAATAAAAAGACAAACAACCAAATTTAAAAAAATGGGTAGAGGACATGAAATACACTTCACTAAAAAAGACATTCAGGTGGCCAACAAATAAGAAGAAATGTTTGCAATTATTAGCCATTGTTGTTGTTGCTAAGTGCCATCAAATCAATTCTGACCCATTACAACCATGCATAGGAGTATCTGGTGAGATGCAAATCAAAACAACAATGATATGCCATCTTATCCCAACATTAGTAGCAAAGTTTATAAAAACCAAATACTGTCAAGGATGTGGAGAGACAGGGACCCTCCTACATTGCACTATAAAATGGTGCAACCACTGTGCTTCCTCAAAAAGTTGGGAACAGAAATACAGTATGACCCAGCAATCACTCTGTTTGGTATATATCCACAAGAAATATTATTTACTGTTTCAGTTGTGAGGCTTTTGGTGTTTTTTGGTGTTTTTTGTTTTGCATTGAGGTGCAATCCATACTGAAGGTGTGTAGTCTTTGATCTTCATTTAAAAAAATATGAAATCCTTTTAGCTTCCAGCAAGCAAGATTGTATCACATACATATCACAGGTTGTTAATGAGTCTTCCTCCAATCCTGATGCCACATTCTTCATATAATCCAGTTTCTCAGATTATTTGCTCATCATACAGATTGAATAAATATGGTGAAAGAGTAATACCCAGGCACACACCATTTCCTGGTTTTAAACCATTCAGTATCCCCATGTTCTGATTGAATGAATGCCTCTTGGCCTGTGTACAGTTTCTTTACGAGAATATTTAAGCAGTCTAAAATTCTCATTCTTCACAGTGTTATCCATAGCTTGTCTTGTTCCACATACTCAAAAGCCTTTGCATAGTCAATAAAGCACAAGTAAACATCTTTCTGCATTCTCTGTTTTTAGCCAAGATCCATCAGATATCAGCAATGATATACCTAGTTCCATTTACTCTTCTGAATCTGGTTTGAATTTCTGTCAGTTCTTTGTTGATGTACAGTTTTTAGAATATCAGTTTGAATCACTAGGCCAGTGATTAAAGCCCACCATTTGCTTCTTGGAAATCTTATACAAGGTCACTGTGAGTAGGAAGCGACTCAACAGCACTTAAAAACAATAGTATAGAACACTTGTGGCCCAATTTTCAGGCAAGCAGTAGATAGTGTCATGGTTGAATTGTCCCTGGAATGGTGTTACTATCCTTTCACAGAATTGGGAAGGTGTTACTACACCCCACACAAAAAGAAGTTAGAGAGACAAGAGACTTAGGGAAAGGAAAGATGGATTTATTATAAGCATAGATGTTCGTACAGAGAGAAGTAAGAATGGGCTTCCACCTTGCAAACAAAGAGACGTGAGGTCCAGAGTGCACTTTGGCTTCTTCTTTGTATAACCCTTGGCCAAGGGAGTGGGTGATTTTCCTGGTTTGAGTGCCAGGAAATTGGTTCATATATGACTATCTTGAATCCTTTCTCAGGCTTCAGCTTATCATTAACTACTTTCTTTCTCCTTACAGTGGTCTCCCCTCTCACCTACCCCTTTTAATTAATTTGATTTCCTCTGGATAACAGTTTCTTCTCTCTCCTACTCCCTTTCACTTCATTTTCTCTTGCAAACAGTCTTCTCTCTCCCCTATTTCCCTTCTCTGAAACTCCTCATTGCTGAGGTTGGCTTGTTTCCTGTGGAGACAGGCCATACCTAAAGTGACTTGAGATCTCTGTCTTTCCCTTTTTTAACTACCTAATAATAGGTATATGAGTCCTGGTGTAGCACTGTGCGATACAACACTGGACCACAAGGTCGGTTTGAACCACAAAGTCAGTGGTTCAAACTCAACCAGTGGCTCCTTGGAAACCTTATACCGGGTCACTATGAGTTGGAACCGACTCAATGACACTTAACAACAATAGTAATAAGTCTATAGCAGAGACAACAACAGTATCATTGTATTCTTACTATGGAATGTTCAATATAAACAATGTAACATTTACCTAAGTACAAAGTTGAGGAGGGATGTGAAAGAAGCTGTAAAGGAAATAGGAACTACAAGGAAGAAGTGGTATAACCGTTGTTCCATGGAGGAGATTGCAATTATTGAAATGAAACAAATGTGTGATTTGTTGAATGTAAAGCCGATGATCTTGTCTTTAAACCTTCACTCAATTCACAATAAAAAGTAATGCAATTACTTTATTTATTCCCATCAAATCATCAATCAATCCAAATTTTTCCTCAAGAGAGCATTTGGGAATCCCTCCAGTCTCCCTCTTCCTTTACCTTCCGGAGATCTCAATCTTACTCTCCCTACAGAGCCCCCATCTCCTGCCTTCTTACCCTAGAGATCTCTTCTGAAGGAAATTTTGTTGTTGTCACTGCCTCAGCACCCCCCAGCTCATGGAGACCCATGAGTAATGAAACGAAATACTGTGCCATCCCCATAATCAAATGTATGGCAGACTATTGTAATTCATTGGTTGATTTTTGGACACTGATCACTAAGCCTTTCTTCTTCTGGCCTTTAGTCTGGAATCTTCACAGAAAACTGTTCAGCATCATAAAAATACCCAAGGCTCCACTGACAGATGGGGATTGGCTGCACTTGAAGTGTGTTGGCGAAATCCAATCAGTATTCCTCATCTTCAGGGTGAGAATTCTACCACTGAACAGCTTATACCCTCTGATGTTGGTGCTTTAAATAAGTCTGCAAAGCAAACAGATCTTCAGAGCTAATGCAGAAGGTTTCCTGGGATTTAACTTTGATGTGTTAATATGCTAATTGTCTCAAGCCATTCCCAAGAGGACAAGACAACCTAGAGGAAGAATTTCCTTTTCTACCAGAAATAGTTTTAAAAAATTGATTATCTGTGAGAAAGAGATTCAGTAGTAGGCCTGGGGCCATAGTAGGTACTGCCCTGAGGACTTTGGCACAGACTGGTGACTACTATCATTCCAAACATATTTTAAACAGTAGTATGGCACTGTGGAGGAGCTCTGGTAGCGTAGTGGTTACGAATCGAGCTGTGAGCCGCAAGGTCAGCAGTTCGAAACTACCAGTGGTTCCGCAAGAGAAAGATGAGGCGATCTGCTCCTGTAAAGATTTACAACCTCAGAAACCCTGTACAGGGTAGCTATGAGTCGGAACCGACTCCACGGCACTTAACAACAACAACAACAATGGCACTGTGGAGTTCTGGTGTGGCACTAAAGGATAAGTTGTTGTCATTGTTGTGCTGTGGAGTCCATTCCAACCCATAGCAACCCTGTATAGGGCATCCAAGGAGTGGCTGGTGGGTTTGAATTGCTGACCTTGTGGTTCACACTGACCTTGTAGTCCAGTGCATTATATCTTTCAGTGCCTAACCAGGACTCCATACTAGACTGCAAACTCAATTTGAACTGCAAGGTCAGTGGTTCAAACTCACCAGCTGCTCCTCAGAAGCCCTATACAGGGTTGCTGTGAGTTGGAATTGACTGGACAACACTTAAAAACAACAGTGGCATTGTAGGAGTCCTGGCCATGTAGGATAAGCACTAGACTGGTAACCACAAGATCAGTGGTTCAAATCCACCAGCCAGCCAGAACCAACTCGACAACACTTAACAGCAAAAACAACAATACACTGTAGGATAAGCACTGGGTCAGCAGTTCAAACCCACCAGCCACCCATAGGGACAAAGATGAGGCTTTCTGTTCCCATAAAGAGTTGTAGCCTAGGAAACCCTAAACAGAGTTACTATGAGTTGAAAGCAACTTGAGGGTAGTGGGTTTAGGTTTTTTTCTTTTTGTTTTTGAATTATTTTGTTATTGTTGTTGGTAAGTGCCATCCAATAGGTTCCTACTCATAGCAACTCTATATAGCGTTTCCAAGTAGCAATCTTGTGGTTCAAACCGACTTTGCAGTTAAGTCCTGTACTTATCTTAGGGTGCCACACCAGGACAGCTTTGGGGATTATAGTCCTACTATTATCATTACAAAGTACCTTCTGGCAACGTAGTGGCTACGAGTTGGGCTGCACCTCAAGGTCAGCGGTTCCGCGGGAGAAAGATGAGGGTTCTGCTCCCGTAAAGATTTACAGCCTCTGAAACCCTGTGCAGAGTCACTATGAGTCGGGGCTGACTCCAAGGTACTTAACAACAACAACAACAACATTATCATTACAAAGGAGCTCTGGTAGTGTAGTGGTTACACACCAGGCTGCTAATCTCACGATCAGCAGTTCGAAACTACCAGCTGTTCCGAGGGAGAAAGATGAGGCTTTCTGCTCCCGTAAAGATTTACAGTCTCGGAAACCCTGTACAGGGTCGCTATGAGTCGGAACCGACTCCACGACACATAACAACAACAACAACATTATCATTACAGGAGTCCAGACATGATGCTGTGGGTTAATGCGCCAGACTGCAAAGCCATTTGAACTGCAAGGTTGGCAGTTCAAGCTCACCAGCTGCTCCTCGGAAAATGTATACAGGGTCGGAACCGACTCGATGGCACTTAACAACAACAACATTATCATTACAAGGGAATCTACATCTGGTAAGTAACCCTTTACACTCAGAGACCCCAGCCTTGAAGATGTCCAGGGAAGGTGTTATATATAGCCCCTAGTATCTGCTGGAAGGAGCTCTGGTAGCATAGTGGTTGCAAATTGGGCTTCTAATTGGGCTGGTAATCTCACGGTCAGCAGTTCAAAACAGTCAGCTGTTCTACAGGAGAAGGATGAGGCTTTCTGCTCCCGCAAAGATTTACAGCCTCAGAAACCCTATACAAGGTCACTTAATAACAACATCTGCTGGACTGCAAGGTCAGTTTGAACCACAAGGTTGGCAGTTCAAACTTACCAGTCACTCCTTGGAAACCTTATACAGAGTCGCTATAAGTCAGAACTGACTGACTGGAGGAAGGCTCTTAACAACAACAGCATCTGTCCTTCAGCCTTCCAGCTGGGAGCCTGAAAGCAGTTTTTGAGGATCAAAGAAGTTGCAGAATAATACAAGATTTTCAGATCAAGGAGACTCACCTGTTCTTTCAAAGGATCTGAAAGAATGCCGTTCTCAGGGAGGTGCAGAGGCTGCAATGTAACCCACAGTGGATTCAATTACAAAATGAATGATACAAATCAACTGGTATTGAACACATGGCAGAGGGGGCAGAGAGGAGAAGCCAAGGCCATTTGACAACCATGGTCTACTGTTTTCTGAAAGGTGGCCAAGATGAGTTCAAAGGGAAACTCTGATACCAAGGCTGTTTTATGTTGTTACTATGGCATAGTGCAATTATGGAAGGAAATAGTGGGGTAGAGAAAAGGGACAGGGTAAAGGTATAAAATATACCATTGTCTTTCGGGGAAAGAAAAACAATGCCTTAACAAGTATTGTTGTTATGTGTCCTCTCATAGGGGCTCTGACTCATAGAGACGCTGTATAGGGGTTCCAAGCAGCAGCTGATGAGTTTGAACCATCAACCTTGAGTTTAGCAGTCCAGTGCTTATCCTACAATGTCACACCAAGACTCCTAACATGTATTAATGGGCTCTATTCTCTTCTGTGGCGTCCTGGTCTGGCACTATAGAATAAGCACTGGACCACAAGGTCAGTTTGAACTGTGAGATAAGTGGTTCAAATCCACCAGCCACTCCTTGGAAACCCTATACAGGGTCGCTGTGAGTTGGAACGGACTCAATGGCACTAAAACAACAACAATTCTCTTCTGTAGGAAAGGCAAGATTAGATCTGAAAACTTACTAAGTACATAGTTACATACCCTTTAAAACGGGGCTTGTGGGGAGGCAAGTGCCTGGTTATTCCTAGGGAGCACCAGGCACTTAGGGTCAAGATCTTTCCAAGACCCAAATATTGTCTGTATCATTCAACTAGAAAGGAAAAAAGGAAAAAGGGACGAATCTTCCAGTTGGGCCATTCTTCTCAAGGGAGGATCTGAAGTATAGTCCCTCAGCAGGTTTTAGTCCTAGTAAACATAAGAAAGCATGGGTACTGCTTCCTTCCTTATTCCTTTTTGTCTAGAGAATTTAAATAATTTACCCATCCGCTATGAATTTTCAATTTGGTGGTAGTGGTGGTGGTGGTGTTCTGTGGAGTTAGTTCTGACTCTTAGCGACCCTGCATAGGGTTTCCAATGCTGTAAATCTTTAAAGTAGCAGAAAGATTCATCTTTCTCCTGCAAAACAGCTGGTAGTTTCGAACTGCTGAACTTAAGGTTAGCAGCCCAACTCACACTTTCCATTTCTTGGAAAATCCAATTGTCACCAAGCCTATTGGCATGAAAAAAAAATATTCATTTTTCTAAAATGAATCAGTTGTGGCTTACAAGGTCAAGAGGGGGAAAAAACAAACTGCCCAGGAAAATGGGGGAAGAAGCAATACCCTATTTTTCTTCAAAGCAGTAGTACCTCTTAGGCAAGACAGCTGGACATTTGAATGGCCTGTTCATAGAGTGCCCCTACACCTACTGGTGGTGGCTGTGTGCTGTGGAGTCGGTTCTGACTCATAGCAACCCTGTACAGGGTTTCCGAGGCTGTAAATCTTTAGGGGAGCAGAAAGCCTCATCTTCCTCCCATGGAACAGCTGGTAGTTTCAAACTGCTGACCTTGCGGTTCACACCTACTAGGGGTTGGTTTTGGGTTGCATTGTGTCTCCCCAAATATGTATTAGAACCAAATACCTGTGGATATCATCCAGTTTGGGAACAGGACTTTCTTTTGCTATGTTAATGAGGCCATATCTGTATAGGTGGTTGGTGGTGGTTATGTGCCATGGAGTTGGTTCCAACTCATAGTGACCCTGTATAGGGTTTCCAAGATTGTAAATCTTTACAGGAGCAGAATGCCTCATCTTTCTCCTGCAGAACAGCTGGTAGTTTCAAATTGCTGACCTTGGGATTAGCAGCTTGACTCATATCCACTATGCAACCAGAGGGGTGTGCCCTAAATCAAATCATTTCCATGTAATAAGGAGCACCTAGACACAAAGATAGATGCCATACGAAAAATCACCAAAGAACCAAAGAATGCTGAGACTGAGAGAGGCAAGGGCCCTCCCCAGAACAGAGAGAGAATCTTGAAGTGGAATTCCTGAGTGGTGTAGCTGATTAAATGCTCTACTATTACTTTAAAAGTTGGCAGTTTAAAACCACCCAGAGAAACCTTAGAAGAAAGATCTGGCAATCTACTTCTGAAAAGTCACAGCCTTGAAAACCCTATGGAGTACAGTTCTACTCTGACATACTTGAGATCATCAAGAATCAGAATCAATCTGATGACTCCAGTGTTGGTGAGAAAATAGATGTCTATTCTTTAAAACCACTCACTTGTGGTATTTCTGTTACCTCAGTGCTAGGAGATTAAGATGGTTCTATATGGGGTTCATGGCAACTTCTTTTTGGGTCAGTCCTAAAACACAATAGTTGTGGATTGCTCCTTGAGAAAGGGACCCAGAGAACTGCACAGAAACCTGGCTACTCATCGTGAGTTACAGTCTCATTTTTCTACCCATGAGAACAATTAGATAAAATACCAAAAAGTAAAATAAAAATTAGCCACGAAAATTGTGATACTGCCAGCATCACAGCATTATGCAAGCCACCACAGTAAGACAAACAAACTGATAGGTGGTGGTAGAGATTTTGAATTTTGGCAATCTACAAACGAATCAATTCCTTTTAGGGTAAATAAAATTAAATTTTTCAAACTTGTCAAAAGTAGTAAGTACCATTTATGCAATCCACTCTCAAAATAATTAATTTATATTTACCCTCTCCTGATTTAGTAAGTATATATTTCAAACCTCTCTGGTTCAGTTTTCACATTCATACAAGAAGGATGTGAACCAGAAAAATTCCAAGTGCTTTTCTGAAGGTTCACATGTTTTAAAATGAAAGGTATATATATATGCCTTTAAGGAGCTCGGGCAGCATAGTGGTTATGAGTTGGGCTGAAAATCTCAAAGTCAGCAGTTCCAAACTACCAGTGGTTCCGTGGGAAAAAGATGAGACTTTTTGCTCCTGTAAAGATTGACGGCCTCAGAAACCCTACACAGGATCACTATGAGTCGGAACCAACTCCACGGCACAAAACCATCATCCACCACCATATATGCCTCTATGCCTGGCCAGATCTCTTGCTCAGTTTCCTGACTCCATCTGGGAAAATTATAGATGAAAGATCCAGCACATTCAGAGAAAGTTCTGCACAACAAAGGGGAAAAAGAGTTCATCACCATTTCTCAGTATTTTTTATTCTTGTTAGATGCCATCAAACCAATTCGAACTCATAACAACTATATGTGTGCGGAATAGAACTGATCCTAGGGTTTATAAGACTGATCTTTTGGAAGCAGATCACCTGGTCTGTCCACTGGATGGATTTGAATTGCCAACATTTCAACTAGTAGTTGAATGATAACCATTTATCACCCATGGACTCCTCAAGTTGTAAGACTGAAAAATAGGTGATCTCTCCTACAAATGTCACCTTCCCCAACAAGGTTTAGTTTCTAAAAGATATATGTAATCTAACTTCTATGCTGAAAGAGAATCGTTTCTGGGATTCTTAAATATTACACGTCTTCCTTGACATCTAGATTAAGTATGACTAATCCCTAACAATTTGGCTGATTCACTCCTATCGTCCTCCTTTTTGGAACATCTGGAAGTCAAAGAAATTTCCTGGCTCAAACCTTACAATGCACCTCCACTCCAATGTGCATGGATATAGCCAGGCACATGCTGTTCATACTAACCAGACGCTGTAGAGTTGACTCTTGCTCCTGATGCCCCCACGTGTGTAAGAGGAGTACTGTGCACCACAGAGTTTTCAGTGGCTGGTTTTTCATAAGTAGATTCCACTCACAGTGTCCCTACATGTGTGTCAGAGTAGAGCTATGCTCCACAGAGTTTTTAGTGGCTGATGTTAGTTAAATGTGTTTTGATGTTGTTATTGTTGTAAGGAGTCATCGAGTCAGTACCGACTCATACCGAGTCATACCGACAGAATGACACAGTGCCCGGGCCGGGCCAACCTCACAACTGTTGCCATGCTTGAGCCCATTGATGCTACCACTTGGCCAATCCATCTTGATGGGGATCTTCTCTTTCTCTGACCCTCCTCCTTACCAAACATGATATCCTTCTCCAGCGACTGGTCCCTCCTGAAAATATGTCCCAAGTATAAGAGATGAAGTTTGGCTATCCTGGCCACCAAGGAGCACTCTGGCTACACTTCTTCCAACACAGACCTGTTGGTTCTTTGGCAGCCCCTGGCACTTTCAATATTCTCCTCCAACACCATAACTCAAAAGCATCAATTCTTCTACAGTCTTCCATATTCACTGTCCAGCTTTTGCATGCATATGAGCTTATTGAAAATACCATGGCTTGGGTCAGGCACACCTTAGTCCTCAAGCTGACATCTTTGCTTTTCAACACTTTAAAAAGGTCTTGTGCAGCAGATTTGCCTAATGCAATATGTTATTTGATTTCTTGACTGCTGCTTCCATCAGTGTTGATGGTTGGTCCAAGAATAATGAAGTCCTTGACAACTTGAATCTTTTCTCCATTGATACGAATGTTGTTTATTGGTCAAGTTGTGAGGATTTTTGTTTTCTTTACATTGAGATGCAATCCATACAGAAGGCTGTGGTCGCTGATCTTCATCAGTAAGTATTTTAAGCCCTCTTCACTTTCAGCAAGCAAGGTTGTATCATCTGCATATCGCAAGTTGTTAATGAGTCTTCCTCCAATCCTGATGCCATGTTTTACTTCATATAACCCAGATTGTTGGATTATTTGCTCAGCAAATAATTGAATAAATTATGGTGAAAGAGTACAACCCTGTCACATACTTTCTTAATTTTAAACAATTCAGTGTTCCCATGTTCTGTACGAACAACTGCCTCTTGGTCCAGGTACAGATTCCTCATGAGCACAATTAAGCATTCCAGAATACTCATACTTGGCAATGTTGTCCATAGCTTGTGTGATCCACACAATCAAAGGCCTTTGTGTAGTCAATAAAGGACAGGTAAACATCTTTCTGGTATTCTCTGCTTTCAGATAAGATCCATTGGCCATCAGCAATGATATCCCTCATTCCATATCCTCTTCTGAATCTGGCTTGAACCTCTGGAGTTCTCTGTCACTCTATGCTTGTAGCTGTTTCTGTATTACCTTTAGTAAAATTTCACTTGCATGTGATATCAAAGGTATTGTCCAATGATTTCCACATTCCGTTGGGTCACCTCTCTTTGGAATGGGCATAAATATAGATCTTTTCCAATTAGTTGACCAGATAGTTGTGTTCCAGATTTCTTGGCAAAGAGGAGTGAGTGCCTCCTGTGCCACCCCACTTTCTTGAAAGATTTCAATTTTTATTCCATCAATTCCTGATTCCGTGTTCTTTGCCAATTCCTTCAATATACCTTGGACTTTCTCCTTCAGTATCATTGGCTCTTGATCATATGCTACCTCTTGAAATGGTTGAACATCAACCATTTGCTTTTTGGTACAGTGACTCTGTATTCCTTCCATCGTCTTTCGATGCTTCTGGATTCTTGATTCTGTTCCACTGATCAATGTATCTTTTATTGTACCAGTACCAGGCTGTTTTAACCACTGCATCCGTGTAGTAAATTTTAAAATTGGGGAGTGAGAGGTTTCCAACCTTGTTCTTTTTCTTATGCAGTGCTTTGCTTATCCTGGGCCTCTTTCCTTTCCATATAAAGTTTGTAATTGTTTTTCCATTTCTTTGAAGGCTGTCATTGGAATCTGGATTGGGATTGCATTGTATGTGTAAATTGCTTTGGGCAGTATTGACATTTTCATAAAGTTAAGTCTTCCTATCCAGGGGCATGGTATATTCTTCCACTTTTGTAAGTCTCTTCGTTTCTTGTAGTGGAGTTTAGTAGTTTTTTTGTATCTCTGGTTACATTTGTTTCTCTGGTTACATTTATTCCTAGATATTTCATCCTTTGGGCAGCTATTGTAAATGGTATTGCTTTCCTAATATCCTTTTCAGCGCTATCATTGTTACTATAGAGGAATCCAACTGATTTTTGTATGTTAATCTTATACCCTGCCATTTTGCAGAATCTTCCAATGAGGTCTGGCAGTTTTTTCACTGAGTCTTTGAGGTTTTCTATGCATAGGATCATATTGTTCACAAATAGAGAGAGTTTACCTTCCTCTTTGCCAATTTGGATGCCTTTAATTTCCCTATCTTACCGTATAGCTCTGGCTAATACTTCCAAAACAATATTGAATAGGAGTGGTGACAAAGGGCATCCTTGTCTGGTACCTATTTGCAGAGGGGAGGCTTTCAGTTTCTCTCCATTGAGATTAATGAAGGCTGTTGGTTTTTTATATATGCTTTTAATTATGTTGCGAATTTCCCTTCAAATCCTACTTTGTTGAGTGTTTTTATCAGGAATAGATGTTGGATTTTGTCAAATGCCTTTTCTGCATTCATTGATATGACCATGTGGTTCTTTTCCTTTTTAAAATTTATGTGGTGAAGTATATTGATTATTTTTCTAATGTTGAACCAATCTTGCATCCCTGTTATAAAATAAACTTGGTCATGATGTATTATTTTTTTGATGTGCTGTTGATTCTGTTGGCTAGAATTTTGTTGAGAATTTTTGCATCTATGTTCATGAGCTATGGACAACATTGTGAAGTATGAGTATTCTGGAACACTTAATTCTGCTTATGAGGAATCTGTACCTGGACCAAGAGGCAGTTGTTCAAATAGAACATGAGAACACTGGATGGTTTAAAATTCAGAAAGGTGCACGACAGGGTTGTATTCTTTCACCATACTTATTCAACCTGTATGCTGAGCAAATTATTGAAGAAGCTGGGTTATATGAAGACAAACATGGCATCAGGATTGAAGAAAGACTCATTAACAACCTGCGATATGCAGATGATACAACCTTGCTGGCTGAAAGTGAAAAGGATTTAAAATACTTACTGATGAAAATCAAAGACTACAGCCTTTGGCATGGATTGCATTTCAATGTAAAGAAAACAAAAATCTTCACCACTGGACCAATAAACAACATTCTTATAAATGGAGAAAAGATTGAAGTTGTCAATCTTCTTGGATCAACTATCAACACTCAAGGAAGCAGGAGTCAAGAAATCAAACAACATATTGCATTAGGCAAATCTGCTGCACAAGACCTTTTTAAAGTGTTGAAAAGCAAAGATGTCAGCTTGAGGACTAAGGTGTGCCTGACCCAAGCCATG
>NW_006408723.1:3004518-3006361 GCF_000296735.1 Chrysochloris asiatica | reverse complement strand
CCCCCCCCCAATGAGATGGATTGGCCAAGTGGCAGCATCAATGGGCTCAAGCATGGCAACAATAGTGAGGTTGGCCCAGGATCGGTCAGTGTTTCGTTCTGCTCTGCATAAGGTTGCTATAATTCAGCACCAACTCGATGGCACCTAACAACAACAACAACAATGTTCATGATGGATATTGGTCTATAATTTTATTTCTTAGTGATGCCCTTCCCTGGTTTTTGTATGAGGGTTATGCTTGCTTCAAAAAATGTGTTAGGAAGTTTTCTATCCTTCTCTATATTCTGGAATAATTTGAGTAGAATTGGTAACAGCTCTTTCCTGAATGTCTGGTAGAACTCACCAGTGAAGCCTCTGGGCTTGGACTTCTTTTGTTTGGGAGTTTTTTAATGACCTGATCAATTTTTTCTTTTGTTATGAGTCTTGTCAGGTTTTCTACTAAACTGTGTGTAAAGTTAGGTAGGTCGTGTTTTTCTAAAAATGTATCCGTCTCTTCTAAGTTTTCAAATTTGTTTGAGTACAACTCTTCATAGTATTCTGTTATTATCCTTTTGGTTTCCTTTGGTTCCGTTGTGACATCACCCATGTGGTTTCTAATGCGTGTTATTTCTGTCTTCTCCCTCTTTTCTCTTGTTAGGTTTGCCAGTGGTTTGTGAATTTTATTAATCCTTTCAAAGTACTAGCTTCTTGTCCTGTTGATTCTTTCTATAGTTTTTCTGTTTTCCATATCATTTATTTCTGCTCTGATCTTTATTATTTCTTTTCTTTTGGTGGCTGTAGGTTCCCTCTGTTGATCTGTTTCTAACTGCTGGAGATGCTGTGTCAGCGTGTTAATTTTGGTTCTTTCATCGTTTTGGATGTGCACATTTATTACAACAAATTGACCTGTCAGCACAGCTTTCGCCATGTCCCAATGATTTTGGTATGTTATGTTTTCATTTTTATTTGTTTCTAGGAACTTTATGAATTCATGTTTGATTTCTTCTATTACCCAGTCCCTTTTCAGCAGGATGTTATTCAGTTTTCATGTATTCAACTTTATTTTCTTAGTCTTCTTATTGTTGATTTCTAGCTTTATAGCATTGTGGACTGAAAAGGTGCTTTGTAGTATTGTGATGTTTTTAAATTTATGAAGCCTTGCTTTGTGACCTAACACATGGTCAATTCTCGAGAATGTTCCATGTGCACAGGAAAAGAATGTATATTGTGCTGTTGTTGGGTTAAATGCTCTGTACACATCTATGAGGTCAAGTTGGTTGATTGCGCTTAGTTCCTCTGTGGTTTTGTCAAATTCCTTTCTGGTTGTTCTATCCCTTTTCAAAAGTGGCATATTAAAATCTCCCACTATAATTGTAGATTCGTGTATTTGTTTCTTCAATTCTAGTAGGGTTTGCTTCATATATCTTGGTGCTCTTTCATTGAGAGCATAGATACTTTTTATGGTTATGTCATTTTGCTCAATTGACCCTTTTATCATGAGATAGTGTCCTTCTTTATCTCTTATGCTAGTTTTTGTCTTAAAATTCACTTTATCAGAGATTAGCATTGCCATTCCTGCTTGTTTATTATTGCAGTTAGCTTGGTATATTTTTTCTGATCCTTTAACTTTTAGTCTGCTTTTGCCTTTGTGTGTAAGGTGTGTCTCTTTCAAGCAGCATATTGAAGGGTCTTGTTTTCTTATCCAATCTGCCTCTCTCTGTCTCTTCACTTGTGCATTTAATCCATTGACATTCAGTGTAATTATCGATAAGTATGAATTAATTGCTGTCATTATGTTAATTTTTTGTGGTGCTGTTCGTTCCTTTGTTCTGCATGCTGTCTTCTGCTGAGCTCATGTTTTTTT
>NW_006408723.1:3001359-3002489 GCF_000296735.1 Chrysochloris asiatica | reverse complement strand
TACCTTGAAGAACAACAAGGAAGCTGCAAGCCACCGCATAACATGGATGAATCTTGAGGGCATTATGTTGAGTGAAATTAGTCAGTCACAAAAAGAGAAATACTGCATAGGACCACTACTGTAAATGAATAAGGGAAAGAACCCATTCTAAAGGGGGGTGAGGGGATTCTTTGTTGATTATTGGGATGTTAGGGGTGGGTGAGGGGAGGGAGGGGAAGGTGGAGCACAGAGCAGGGATTAGACACAGGATAGTTTGGGTGATAGGGAGGGGGCGATATACAAGTAAGGAGAGGGGAATGGAAGAACAAAGCAGATGGGAGAACAATTAGACAGGTCTCAATGGGCTAAGTGAGGCAGAGGTAAATAATGATATATGAACAACCTGAGAACAACAGGGTTATGGGATACAGAGATCGAGCCATGGTTGGAATGTGGGAAGGGGGGAAAAATATTAAGATGCTTGGCTGTCTTTTGAATCTTGGTTTTCCTTGCATTATATTATAAAATAGACACTGGAGAGGGAGAGAAAGGAATAGCGAAAAGCACCACCATAGAACACTTGTAAGTCCGTCTTCTGCCTATAACTGATTGGAATACCTAAAATGAGGCTACAACATGCCCAGTGAAGGAGGCTTTCTGCGGAGCCTCTGCAATACATAAGACTATAGGTGGAAGCCTGAACCACATTCAGATCTCCAGAGATGGGAAATTCCCACTTGAAAGGAAAAGCAGACCAACCTGGAGTGGATAGAAGAACAGAAGATACTTCTTGAAAGAAAGACCTACAGGAAAAATATAAAACAACATTGGCAGACTGACTTTTACTACATGAACAAGCAACATGCTTGCCCAGGAAACATCAAGGCAAGTGGTCAGGTCCCCTCAGTGCAAACCCCCTTCCAAGACTAAGACTTAGTAGAAATACACGCTGTGATTGGTGACCATACTCAACACCGATAGGGGAAGTGAGGGAAAAACAACAATGAAGTGGTGAGCTAAGACCTACAACGTTCAATAGACTTCTGTGAACCCAGGTGAAGACGTGGTTGGCCAGCAGTGTGGCAAGACCTGGGGACCCTTGGGCCCAGAGTCAGTGACATAGCCACAGAGGACTAGAGTGGAGAGTGAAG
>NW_006408723.1:2994223-3001259 GCF_000296735.1 Chrysochloris asiatica | reverse complement strand
GGAGAAAAGATTGAAGTTGTCAAGGACTTCATTCTTCTTGAATCAACTATCAACACTCACAGAAGCAGCAGTCAAGAAATCAAATGACATATTGCATTGGTCAAGTCTGCTGCACGAGACCTTTTTAAAGTATTGAAGTGCAAAGATGTCAGCTTGAGGACTAGGATGTGCTTGACCCAAGCCATGGTATTTTCAATAACCTCATATACATGCAAAAGCTGGACAGTGATTAAGGAAGACGGTAGAAGAATTGATGCTTTTGAGTTATGGTGTTGGAGAAGAATATTGCAAGTGCCATTGGCTGCCAAAAGAACCAATAGATCTGTTTGGGAAGAAGTGCAGCCAGAGTACTCCTTGGAGGCCAGGATGGCCAAACTTTGTCTCTCATACTTTGGACATATTGTCAGGAGGGACCAGCCGCTGGAGAAGGATATCATGTTTGGTAAGGTAGAGTATCAGAGGAAGACCCCCAACGAGATGAATTGGCCAAGTGGCAGGATCAATGGACTCAAGCATGGCAACCGTATTGAGGTTGGCCCAGAATCAGTCAGTATTTCATTCTTCTGTGCATAAGGTCGCTATGAGTTGGTACCGACTCAATGGCACCTAACAGCAGCAACAATAACATGACCTCCTCACCACCTGCATCTCTCTTCCTGTTTTTCCCTTTATTGACACTGTTAATAATTTGATCTTTGGTTGGCCTCACAGGTCCTCTGAATTCATTGCTGTAATTTTGGTCTGTTCTGAACTCTGCTATCTCTTGACTGATTTCCTGGTGGTGTCAGTCTTTGGTTGTTGTCTGTTCTTGCTGGTTTTCATTCCAAAGAACTCTCTTTAGGATGTTTTGACGTGCTCTATTGGCTTTGATGAAATCTCCTAGCTTCTGTTTATCCTGAAATGTTTTGATTGTACCATTGTATTTGATTGGCAGTTTTGCTAGATAGACGATTCTTGGTTGGAAGTTTTATTCTTTTAGGGTTTTATATATGTCTCCCCATTGCCTTCTTGCCTGCATAGTTTCTGCTGAGAAGTCAGAGCTTAATCTGATTTGCTTGCTTATGTAGGTAACACTTCTCTTTTCCCTGGCTACTTTTAGGATTCTCTCCTTGTCTTTGATTTTGGAGAGAGTCATTATGATATGTCTTGGTGATTTTCTTTTAGGGTCTATCCTTCTTGGAGTCCGTTCAGCTTATTGAATATTTATCTTCTCATCCTTCAAGATGTTAGGGAAATTTTCTTATAGTAGTTCCTCAACTATCTCTTCTGTGGATTTCTGTGATTCTTCCTGTTCCAAGATGCTGATAATTCTTTAGTTATTCTTCTTCATGTCATCCAGCATGAATCTTAGGCTCTCTTAAAAAAATTTTATCTTTTTTTTCTGCTTGGTTTTCTGTCTTAGCAGTATTGAGAGATTTGTCTTCCAGCTTGCTGGTTCTGGCTTCCATCTCTTCAATTCTGCTCCTTTCCCCTTTCAGTGTATTGTCCATCTCTGATATTTTATTATTAATTACCTGGACCTATTTTTTGCCGGTTTTGAATTGTTTCCAATGCTGTATCTATCTTGTTTGATTGCTCCTGTAGCACTTTCCTTATTTTCCTCCACCCCCTTTTGGAGCATTTGAATTTGTTTCCATATCATTCTTCCGAATTCTTTCTCAGGCTGATCCAAAATCTGCTCTTCTTTTACTGGAAATACTGTGTCTGCCTCCACCTCACTTGTCTCAGTTACTCTTTTCTGGTTTTGGACATGTTTTGAGATTTTGTGTTGTGTTTTCCTGGACATTTTCAGTAATTAGGTAGATTTTAAAAGCTTAAATGGATGTATTTTGCTGTATTGTTAAGCTTGCTGCATGCTTCTTGGTGGATATGATCTGGAGATAGTCTTCCCTTTTCACATTTAATATCTAGCAGCTGGTATTGGCTACTGTCCCAATTGTGAGATATTATGGGGTATGATTGTAGCTTGGCTATATGGCCACAATTGCTGTCTCTTCTTGGGTAACATAGGGAGAAAAAGCTCCCACCTCCAGGCAAAAAGTGTGACCAAAAGTAATAAAAACAGAAGCAATATAAAAGCAGAGACAAAAACCACCTTTTCAAAACAAAAATGAAACCGTAGCTGTCCGACCCGTGGCAGGAGTAAGCGGGCCCACCCAGGTCAACTTTAGGGCTGGGTCTCAAAGTTAGACAGAATAAGCAGCTTCCAAAGGGTCAGTCCATGGGACCAATGGGGATCCTCCTCTCTGTGCTGTGGGAAAACTGTGGGCTAAATGTTGGACCCTTTTGTGGGTGCATACCCACCCACCTGAAAGTGGCTGCGCTGGGCAGAGAGGGCACGACAGGGAAGAGGAGGGAAAAATGTGTATAATCCCCCATTCTTCGTTTTTCAAATGTCACTGCATGGGTTTCTCTGTGTTAGTCTGGCTGTGGCCCCACCCTCTGAATGCAGCCTGGGGTGGGAGTGCTCCACAGGCAAAGTCCCAAGCCCAGTATCTTTCTTTATACAGTGATTTTTCCACCAGTTGGTACAGGAAATTGACGCCCTGAACTTTATACTAGATCCAGAGCTCTGGAGCAGCTCCATAAAAGCACCTCTTCTGGATTTTTGGCACCTCCCCCATGGAGTTTGTCCTACCTGACTCTGCTTGTCCTGCCTCCAAAACCGGAAGTCTCCATTTCATTTTTGACAATTTCCAATTTTCCTAGATTTATACTTCTTACATTCCATGTTCTGATTATTAATGGATGTTTACAGCTGTTTGTTTTCATTTTGAGTTGTGCCCCATCAGCATATGAAGGTCCCACAGGCTTTACTCCTACGGGCTTTACTCCATTGGTGTCATCACAATCGACTCTATTTTTAGGAGGCAGCTCTTACCTAGTTGCATTTTGAGTGCCTTCCAACCTGAGGAGCTCATTTTCGGGCACTATATCTGACAATGTTTCTCTGCTATTCTTAAGGTGTTCAGTGACTACATATTTGGAAGTAGTTCATCTCTCCTTTTTCTTAGTCTGTCTTCGTCTGGAACTTCATCTGAAACATGACCACCATGTGTGAGCCTGCTGGTATTTAAAATATTCAAAAGCATATCTTCCAGAATCACAGCAACTCAGAAGCCACCAGAGCATGACAAACTGACAGATGAGTGGTGGTATATTTTGATATTCCCTGAATATTTAATGACTCACAGGCAAAGATGCAGGAGTTGGAGTCATCACAAGCGTCTGATTATTTTATTTATAGTATCTTACACCTATCTGGGGTCCTTGTGTGGTGCTGCATGATAAGCAGTGGACTACTAACCTCAAGGTCACCAGTTCAAACTCACCAGCTGCTCCTCAGAAATCCCATATAGGGTAGCCATGAGTCAGAACTAACTACATGACACTTAACAAGAACATAACTTCCATTTGTCAGTTAGTCATATTGTGGTGGATGACATGTTGCTATGATTCTGGGACCTATACCAGTATTTCAAATACTAGTAGGTTCATCTAGGATGGAAAAGCTTCAATGGAGCTACCAGACTAGAAAGAAAGTTCTGGTGATCTACTTCCAAAAATTCACCAATGAAAACCCAGTAGATCACAATAGAATATTGTCCAGTATAGCTTGAATTATGAGTCCCTGATGTTGGAAAGCACTCAATATAGACTTGACTGCAACAATGAACTTCAGCATACCAAAGATCATGAAATTGGCATAGAACCAGGCAGCATTGTCTTCTAGCATACATAGAACCAAGACTAGTTCAACAGCAACTAATATTTATAATGTTAATTATTCATTATTTGGCAACTTGATTTCATCCACATATTTAAAAGTGAGTAAAACATTCTTCCCAATACAAGATTTAACAGTTGTCAGGCTGTTCTGGAAGATTCATGTTAAGAGCCATGTAGTAGAAATCAGCCCATTTACAAAGGGAGACAAAAGCTTTCTAAAGTGAGAACAGTTGCATCTAAGATATTAAAACAATTCATTTTTAAAATACTTTAATTGAATTTTAAGTTCAAAAGCAGTAGTTCATGAAACAATTACATGGTTTTTAAAAAATTCAATCAGTGGAAGATTAATTCACTGCTTTTAACACCAAGTTGTTGTTAAGTGCCATCAAGTCAGTACCAGCTCATAGCAACCTTGTACAGGACTTCTGAGGAGCGGCAGGTAAGCTTGAACCACTGACCTTGTGGTTCAAAGTGTCCTTGCAGCCCAGTGCAATAACCCATAGTGCAATTTAAAATATGTATAATTTAAAATATGTATAATTCTTTTTTCTCTCAAGAGAAAACACAATCTCACCCAAATCCTAAACTTAGATGAATTAGTTTGGGTCTCAACAACCAATTTGCAAACACAAACTTTCAGGTAGGGGGACACATTTGCAATTCTTTTCCCTTGTTGAGAAATTCCATGGCTTTCCTCCCTGTAATTGGTTAGCCTCCAAGCACTGCTACCAATCTGTGATCCTCCCTCACCATAAGCAGCTTTGAAGTGTCTGATACCTCCTGAAGTTGAAGTTTATAACTGAGTGGAGAGAAAATCTTGTGGGGTCAGAGCAATCCCTTTCTTCACATCACATCACATCACATCAGGGATGAGTGCTCTGTTATGCCCAGAGGGAAGAGAAAAGTCAGACTGGGGTTGGGATTGTGGGGGGAAGCATTTGTGATAGTGAGGGAGGGACTGTTCAGAACTCTATGGCTGCTGGACTCAAATAACTAGTTCTTGTCTTACCACGGCTTGCTCAAAAAAGGGAGCAACATGTCCCAAAAAAACTGAGGATGTTAAAAAAATGTTTTTTAGCTCATTTACAATGGAGGTCTAAAACTGCATCACATAGGTCAATATTTTATATTTATTCCTTCCAAAACTCTGCTTGGGGTGATTAAACTTAATCTGATTCCAATTTGAATTCCAGTGAAAGTGTTTTCCCCTTTTCTTTGATGGTGACTGCAGCCAGCGGAAATGATGGGCACACATACATATGTACACACACAAACACAAGTCACACACATGCATGCACTCACACGTGTATGTGTGTTTACATGTGTACAGTACACACATGCATGTACCCACTTGTGTATGCACACACATGTACACAAACTAAGAAATCAAAGGATGTGATTCTATACTTTGATAGATAGCAAGGAGTTCTGCCAGCTTTGGGATTTTTCTCATTTGGATCTTAGGGAGGTTTTCAGACTACCAGAGCATTCTTTTTACAATTTAAACAGTAAAGTTACATTAAACAGGAGCATGTTGGCAAATAAATTGGGTGGGCAGCTCCTTCCCTGTGTAATTTTAGAAGGCATAGCATTCTTACTTTCATTAAAGGGAATCAAACTAACTTAAACCTGGCTAGGATCTGGGAAAAAGAAAGCAATAGAGTCCCTAGACACAAAAATCAGAGACTGGTTGGAAAGACAAGTAAACACACAATTTTAATGCAATGTAGTAGAAATTGGGTGAGATGCAGCAGGTTGCCAATGAATCACACCAGGAACTCTCCCCAAGTTGCCTAGAGATGGGACCACCAACTCCTCCTTCCTTCAGGGAGATGAGCTATACCTGACCCAATTTCCCCAAAGCTTCCAAGTCTGGGAGCTGGCATTCACAACACCTCCCAGGAAAACAGACACTGATGCTCAGATCAGAATATTTGGCTCTTTCTGTCCCTCTGCAAAAGCTGCTCCTTCACTTGCCCTATGAAAACCGAGGCCACAGGACACAGATTCTTTCTCTGGAGCCCAAAACCAGTGTATCCAACTATACCTGACCCAAGAACATTCCTCCCCAGGAGGACATAGAAATGGGACCTGTGTCTCTAGTCTGTGTCTACCTGAGCACAACATATGACATTCCACTTCTGGTATGGCTCTTTAGGATTAGCACTGGGCTGTGAAACACCAGGTTGGTGGTTCAAATACACCAGCTGCTCCTCAGAAATCCTATACAGGGTCACTACAACATGGGCACACACAGCAGGGCTTCCAGGCCTGTGTAGGAGAAGGACAACTTCCCAGAGGCAAAAATGCCTACGCTGAAACCAACAAGCCCAAGAGGAGTTGGTAAAGGGAGAAAGAACATCCCAGGAAGAAAGAGCACAAATTGGCAGGCTGCTTACCTTTAGGCCTGGTTTTTCTCCATTCTTTTCTTCCCAGGCTATATTCAGTCCAGTTATCATACAATGACACATCGGACACTCAGACTGCAAGTGGTTTAATGTGAGGGTCTCTGTGTGCTGTTTCAGCTATCTATTGCTATGTAACAAACCACCCGAAAATGTAGTGATTTGAAATAACATTTTTTCCCATGCTTACCATGCCATGGCTCAGAATTCAGGCAGTTTCAGACAGTTGTCTCTGTTCCATATAGGGTTACCTGGGCAAATTAATCAAGGCTGGCAAATCTAAGATAGTCCTATTTTCAGGTCTTTGTTCTTGCTACTAGTTCTAGGGTGGCATGTTCCAATTTTCCACCAGGGAACCTCTTTCTCCAGCAGGATAATACCTGTTGTTGTTGTTGTTGTTATTAAGTGTTGTTTATTTGGTTCTAACCCACAGTGACCCCATATAGGGTTTCAGAGGAGTGGCTGATGAGCTTGAACCACTGACCTTGAGGTCCAAACTGACTTTGCAGTCCAGTGCATTAACCCACAGTGCCACACCTAGGGGTCAACAATGTCAGCTGTGAAAACTTCTTAAAAAGTTGGAGAATTAAAGGGGAGTGAGAAGTCCAAGGAGAACCATGAGTATGCAGGATTTAGAATCTAAGGGAAGAAATATTTTAAGGAGGATGCGGTGATCAACTATGAGTGGCAGAGTAAGTCAAATACTTTTTTCTGTAAGAATGATAAGTAACAGAACTGGAAAACAATATGCAAAAGATTGAAACAAGACCTTTACCTCACACTTTACACAAAAACCAACTCAGCATGGATTAAGGACCTAAATGTGAATCCCAGAATTATGAAGGCCATCAATGAAAAAATAGGGACAAATGTGAGGGCACTAATTCAGGGAATACACA
>NW_006408723.1:2985932-2991848 GCF_000296735.1 Chrysochloris asiatica | reverse complement strand
AGGAGCGGAGGTCCCTAGGACCATCAAGGGAGAAGAGCAGAGAGCAGGACCCTACCCAGAGAAGCAGTGATGCCTGAAATGGAGCCAGAGATGATGATGTGGAGCGATGGAGCAGCTGGAGACTTTAGATCCAGAGAGGGAGAGCCACTGTGTGCTGAAGACCTGGGGCACACGGGGTAAGGATTGCATGGAGGGGATTGTAACCATGGCAATGAGACGATAGAATGAATGTAAAACTAATGTTCTCCCATGTAAAGTATCACATAATTCCCAATAAAACATTTAAGAAAAAAAAAAAAAAAAAGAATGATAAGTAACAGGTAATACGATCTAGTGGAAAGAACAGAAACATGTTCACTTCCCATAACCTTGTTTGAACTTCCTAACCTGGTATATGAATAACTTTTTTCCAATATGAATTATCTGGGATATGAGATGATCAGTGTGCTGTGTTTAAATCTTCTTTAAGAGGACTCCGTACCACCAGCAACCTTCCATACCTTCCAGTTAAGGCCAGACAATAAGGACATCTATGATTGTCTAGGTCACTTAACTTTATGGGGCCTCTGCCACTCTTGATCATGAGTACTCCATGTAATCAAAACTGATTACAAGGCTGGTTAGGATCTCTAAAGTGGAAGTTAAATGTGCTTTTAAGATTTCCAGGCCTGTGAAGTAAAATATACACAGTGAGTCACCTCAGAAACATTTAGGAAGAGATAATCAGGCTGACGGAATCTACAGTCATTGCAGAGATGACATGCTCCTTTGTGCAACCTCTCTCTGAAGTGAAATGTGGAGATCTGAACCTTCAGAATGTCACAATCAGTCAAGTTGTCCCTGGGTTCCCAGGGTGGTACCATGTAAGAGAGCTACAGGGAAATCAGAAAGTGCTACAGGCGTGACTCTTGTCCCTACAAGTTGTTGGTTTCGTGCATTCCCTCTTCCCATGCCCAACACTGGAAGGTCCCAGAGCAAGGTCTGGTCCTAAATCCAACCTGCAACACCACATCTTATGTCCACAGCTCCTAATGTTCTAATGCCTATTTCCTGCCCTCAGCTGGCACTCGCAGCAGCAGTGAGGCCTATCTGCCTTGGTAAAGGTGCCCCAGTCATGCTTGTCCTTGACCCAAGTACCCCCACCTCCACACATCCCCGGCCAGCCAATAGGGCTATAGCTGCTGTGATCAGATTCCAGTATGATAGCAGCTCCTGCTTGTCCCTCCACCCAGGCCAATCCTGATTAGACCCACACATATAGACATGCATGCATAAATATAAATACAAAAACACACCACATACAAATGCATGAATATACACATGCAAACATACAAATATAAACACATGCAAAATATACTTATACATGCACACATGTACACGTAAATGCACAAATACAGGTGTATGCAGATGCATACCATATAACATGCACACACAAAAAATCAATACAGGCACATAAAATGCACAGCATATACACACACATATACTCCTGCACATACACAATACATACAGACACATGCAAATGCATACCATACACATCCACACACAAATAAACACTGGTACATGCAAATGCATACCATACACATCCACATACAAATGCACACTGGCACATACAAATGCATACTATAAACAAACATGCATATATACATTCACATAATAGTGGAGCACATGCAACAGACCCAATAGCCAGCCATAGAGAGGGGGTCTGCTGTAAACAATGCCAGCACTCACACTTTGTTCAGTGATACTAATGCTACGTAGACACAAGGAAGGCTCTCAACTGCACACCATAGGATCAGGGTGTTTGAGCAGTCCTCTGGTTCATTTCGTTAGCTCCCACACAGCCCACCCACTACGCTGCCGGAGCCCATTCCCTTTCATATACAACAGAAGAATCACACCTGCTACCATTCTGGAAACTGTCTCAGGAAACTTGCCAAGTATTTCACACATATCACGTCATTTTACGCTCACAGCATCCCAGCAAGAGGGATTGTAAACACCCACAGTACTGCCTATTCCCTAACACAGCCCAGGTGGCTTGGGGTCCATGGACACACACAGCCTCAAATGGACATGTGCTACAAACAACACCAGGCTGTACAGGACATCTGTCATCCACACACAGTGGGGCCAGGAGGCTTGTCATCTCTCCCCAGGAATATCTTCCTGGAACTCCTTTCCACCATCAAAACACAAAAGGATCTATTACCAGTTACTTAACTTACTTAAGTGGGAAGGTCTCAAAAAATAATTTAGGGTAACTCACAATAACAGCTTAATATTTAGCAGTACATCATCTTATAAGATCCCCACCCCAGACTCACTTTTAGGGGATGTGTACTTTAGTAGCCTAGAAAATTTCTACCCTGAAAAGCAATTCTGACAAACAAGTCCTTTCTACACAGTCTCCATAGTAAAATACCAAGGGATCAGGGAAATATTCAGAAGTTGGACCTGAGGATCCAAACGGTTTTCAGAGCCACTAAAGGCAAAGTCTGTTCATTTGCCAGTTTGTCATACTGTGGTGGCTTGTGTGTTGCTGTGAAGTTGGAAGTTATGTCACCAGTATTTTAAATACCAACAGGGCTACCCAGGGTGATCCGGTTTCAGTGGAGCTTCCAGATGAAGATAGACTAAGAAGGAGAAATCGACTATTTGTGAATACTTAGCCATTGAAAAACTTATGAATAGCAGTGGAAGAGTCTGATATAGTGCCAGAAGATAAGCGACTCAGGTTGGGACGCACTCAAATAAAATTAGCAAAGAGCTGCCACCTCAAACTAGAGTTGACCGTAATGATTTAGATGGAGTTAAGCTTTTGAGACCTTCATTGACTGATGGGCAGAACTCAAAATGAGAAGAAACAGCTGCAAACATGCATTAATAACCAGAACATGGAATGCATGAAGTATTAATCTAGGAAAATCACAAATTGTCAAAAATGAAATGGAAAACATAATGATTAATATCATAGGCATTAGCTATTGGCCGTTTTGTATAAGACAATCATATAGTTTATTATGCTGAGAATGACAAATTGAAGAGAAATAGTGTCACATTGATCCTCAAAAAGAACATGTCAAGATCTATTTTGATAGATCTTGCTGTCTGTGATAGGATACGCCTAAAGGACACTAAATCATCAAACAATATCAATAGTATTCAAGTAAGATTTTGATGAAGATAATTTTTAAATGGCTACAATACTACATTGATCCGGAACTGCCAGTGAAGCTCAAGCTGGATTCAGAAGAGGATGTGGAACTACTGATGTGTTGTGGAACTGACGCCAGGTGGATCTTGGCTGAAAGCAGAGAATAAAAGAAAGATGTTTACTTGCACTTTATTAACTATGCAAAGGCTTTAGACTGTGTTGATCATGAAAAGCTATGGATAACATTGTGAAGAATGGATATTCTAGAATACTTGATTGTGCTTATGAGGAACTTGTGCATACACCAATATTTCAAACGGAAAAAAAAGGGTACTAAAAGGTTTAAGATCAGAAAAGGCGTGTGCAGGGCTATATTCTTTCACCATACTTATTCAATCAGTGTACTGAGGAATTAATCCAAGAAACTGGATTATATAATGAAGAATGTGGCATAAGGATTGAAGGAACAGTCACTAACGCCTGGTCATATGCAGATTATACAATCTTGCTTGCTAAAAATGAAGAGGACTTGCAAAACGTACTGATGGAGATAAAAAATTACAGTGTTTGGTATGGATTGCACCTCAATGTAATGGAAATGAAAATCCTCACAACTGGGTCAATAAATAACCTAATGATAAATGAAGAAAAGATAGAAGTTACCAAGGACTTCAATTTGCTTGGATCCACAATCAATGCTCATGGAAGCAGCAGTCAAGAAATCAAATGACTTATTGCATTAGGCAAATATGCAACAAAAGACTTATTTTAAGTGTTTATGAGCAAAGATGTCAGTTTGAGGAATAAGGTAAACCTTATCTAAGCCATGGTATTTTCAATTATTTCATATGCATGTGAAAGTTGGACAATAAATAAATAAGACCAGAGAAGATGTATTTGAATTACGATATGGTGAAGAATATTGAAAGTACCATGAACTGCCGGAAGAATAAATAAATCTGTCTTGGAAGAAGTACAGCCAGAAGGTGCCTTCGAAGCAGGGTGATGAGATTTTGTGTCAGGTACTTTGGGCATATTATCAGAAAGACATCATGCTTGGAAAAGTGAAGCATCAGAGAAAAAGAAAACCCCAAAGAAATGGATAGATACAGTGGCAGCAACAATGGGCTCAAACACAACAATTCTGAGTATGGCACAGGACATGACAGCATTTCATTCTGTTGCACTATGAGTCAGACTCAACTTCATGGTGCCTAACGAAAACAGCAATGAAGGCAGAACCCACGTTCCATTGTATCCTTAAATGGGTGCACGTGAGCCAGCTATACAGTAAGCTATTGATGAAAATCTAATGTGTTTTTAACCTCTAAGGGAAATTTCTTACCACATTCCTGTTGTGAAATAAAGAATGTCAATGGCCCAAAGCTATTTACTGCCCAGAAGTCATTGCCAATGAAATGAATTGGCACAGTGGCTGCAACAGTGGGCTCAAACATAGCAAGGATTGTGAGTATGGCACAACACTGGGCAGTGCTTCATTCCACTGGACATAGGGTTACTGTAAATTGGAACCAATTTGACAGCACCTAAGAACAACCATCACTGCCAAATTTTCTATTCAGTATACTGAAAAACTGTCAAAATACTCCTTGGCCCATAGGAATTATGTACCAGTAGCAACAGAGTCAAGTCCAACTCATGATGACCCCATGTGTGTCAAAGTAGAACTGTGATCCATAGGGTTTTCAGTGTTTGATTTTTTGGAACTAGATCACCAAGTGTTTCTTCTGAGGTACCTCTGGGTGGACTTGAACTTCCAATTAATAACCAAGTATGCTAACCACTCCTTAAAAGATTAAACATAAATAACTATATAAAAGAACACACATTATAGGTAGGAAACACTATAAGAAGGAAAATAAAATTATCAGGTGACGTCCTACTTAAGGTTCATGGTAAGCAACCTACTGGCAGATGTTCACTCACTGGCTTATTTTCTGAATGTCACTGTCCATTTGGGAGTTATTAACATACACACACACACACACACACACACACAAACAACAGTGTCTGGGAGAATCATAACCTCCCCAAGGTCAAAAAACCAAGACAAGACTGAGATTTCTTATTTCCTGTTTAGCTGTCAACACTTGAATTTTGTACTAGCCTACAGTGAGAAATACAACAAAGATAAATAAATGAATCCGAAGTAGAAATCATAAATAACAACCAAACTCAGCAACATGATTCAAAATAACAAAAAAGTGAAAACATTCCAAATGTCTATCAGCAGAGGAATGCATAAACAAATGTTATCATATCCATACAATGGAACATTATTCAGCAATAAAAGGGATGAAGAAGCATTGATGCATGCCACAACATGAATACACCTGATAAAATTCTGCTAAGTGAAAGAGGCCAGATGCATAAGACTACATATTATATGATTTTGTTGACATGAAATGTCCAGAAAAGACAAAGTTTTACAAACAGGAATCAAGCTAGTGGTTGCCTGGGGTTAAAAGTGAAAGTGATGATTACAAGGCATTAGGGATCTGTTTAGGGATGACACAATTATTCCAAAACTGGATTGTAATGATAAACAACTATGTACATTGTCCGGGACCCGCCTCGACATTGGGGTTCAGTTCACGAGGAGAGGATACCTGATGGCGATTCATATATATCAAGAATACACAAAAGGAGACAAAGAGAGAGACAAAGAGGCACCCCAAAGCCAGGGTGGATACATCACTGGTGGGCAGGCCTGGGAGTACAGGCATCGTGGCCTCTGCAGG
>NW_006408723.1:2982046-2985377 GCF_000296735.1 Chrysochloris asiatica | reverse complement strand
TTGTCAAAGGCTCCAGTGTATTAATTTAATATATATACCTGAATATTAATATGAAAGCAATTTGCCATTAACTGCCAGTGGCCTCATTTGTTACACTCGGCCCTAGAGGGCCTCGAACCTCTGACTAGTCTTACACGGTCTGCAACAGTACATTTATTAAGAATATAGAATTGTGTAGTTAAAATGGGTAAATTATATGGCATCTACACTATATCTCAATTAAGTTGTTTAATGTTTTTGAGTTAAATTTAGATGAGTTGTTGTTAGCTGCTGTCCAATCAGCTCCCAATTTACGGTGACCACATACACAATGAAACAACACAATGCCTGGTTTGGGCCAGTGTCCTCCACAGGGTTTGCATTGACTGATTTTTGGAAACAAATCAGCAGACATTTCTTCTTATCTTGTCTGGAAGTTCTGCTGACACTTGTTCAGCATCATAGTGGTGGCTGGTGGCTGTGTACCATGGAGTCGGTTCTGACTCATAGTGACCCTGTACAAGGTTTCCGAGGCTGTAAATCTTTACGGGAGCAGAACGCCTCATCTTTCTCCCACGGAGCAGCTGGTAGTTTCAAACTGCTGACCTTGCGGTTCACATCATAGCAACATAGAAATCTCACTGACTGTCAGATGGTGACTATACTTGAAGAGCATTGGTCATGAATAGAATCCAGGTCTTCCACATGAAAGGTGAAAAGTCTGCCACTGAATCACCATTGTTTTCTCTCTCTTCATAAACAGAAACAGTCCGTGACTACATTGACTTTCTGGGTGAGAAAATAAAACAGATGGTTAAATTGTTAAATTGCACTCAAACACCAGTATTTCAGTACTTTTATGAATGCAGACATGAGACAAGTAAGCTCAAGACACCAGACATTTGAGAAAGGCAGTTTACAAAACATTATGAGGATTCATTACATTCTGTTCTCTAAACACTGTCCCTAGCTTGGATAGATTAGCAATTTATCAACAACACTTAACAACAACAATGCAGAATTTTCAAGAATATTTCTATGTCATTTGAAAACTCATAGTAGAAAACATTACTGTTGTTAGATGCCCTTGAGCTGATTCTGAGTCATAGAGACCCTATGCGCAACAAAATGAAACAATGCCTGGTCCTGAGCCATCCTCACAATTGTTATACTTGAGCCCATTGCTGTTGCTACTGTGCCAGTCTATCTTATTGGGGTTCTTCCTCTGTTTCTCTGATGCTCCTCTTCACCAAGCATGATGTCCTTCTCTGGGTACTGGTCCGTGCTGATAACATGTCTGAAGTATAAAAGACTTAATCTCACCATCCTAGTTTCTAAAGAACATGCCAGCTGGCCTTCTTCCAATACAGACCTGTTAGTTCTTGTGGCAGCTAATGGTACCTTCAATATTCTTCTCCAACATCATAACTCAAAATCATCAATTTTTCTACAGTTTTCTTTATTCTTTGCCCAACTTTCACATGCATGTGAGGCTATTGAAAATACCATGGCTCAGGTCAGGCATAACTTAATACTCAAACTGATATATTTGCTCTTCTACACTTCAAAGAGGTCTTGGGCAGCAGATTTGTCTAATGCAATATGTTCTTTGAGTCCTTGGCTGATGTTTCCACAAGAGTTGATTGCAAAATGAAGTCTTTGACAACTTCAATCTTTTCTCCATTTATCATGATGTTATTTATTGGTCCAGTGGTAAAGATTTTTGTTTTCTTTACATTGAAGTGCAATCCATACAGTAGGTTATAGTCTTTGATCTTCATCAGTAAGTATTTTAAGCCCTCTTCACTTTCAGCAAGCAAGCTTATATCATCTGCATGTTGAAGGTTGTTAATGAGTCTTCATCCAATCATGATGCCATGTTCTTCATATAATCCAGTTTTTCAAATTATTTGCTCAGCATACAGACTGAATAAATATGATGAAAGAACACAAGCCTGGTGCACAACTTTCCTGAATTTAAACCATTCAGTGTTCCCTTGTTCTGTTTGAATGACTGCCTTTTGGTCTGTACAGTTTCTTCATGAAAACAATGAAATGCTCTGTAATACCCATTCTTTGCAATGTTATCCATAGCTTGTCATGATTCATACAATTGAAGGCCTTTTGCATATTCAATAAAGCAGAGGTAAACATCTTTCTGATATTCATTGTTTTCAACCAAGATCCACCTGATATCATCAATGATAGTTCTATTATATCCTCTTCTGAATCTGGCTTGAATTTATAGCAGTTCTCTGTCAATATACTATTGCAACTGTTTTTGAATGATTTTTTTTTTAAACTTACTTACATGTGATATTAATGACATTTTTCAATGATTTCTGCATTCTGTTGGGTAAACTCTCCATGGAATGTACAAAAATATGGATCTCTTCCAATCAATTGGCCAGATAGCTTTCTTCCAAATATCTTCACATAAATGAATGAACACTTCCAATACTGTGTCAGTTTGTTGAAAGATTTCAAATTTTCCATCAATTTATAGAGACTTTTTTTGGGGGGGTGGGCAATGCCTTCAGTGCAACTTGGACATCTTCCTTCAATACCATCGATTCTTAATCATATATTACCTCTTGGAATGGTTGAACATCAACCACTTATTTTTGGTACAGTGACTCTATGTATACCTTCCATCTCCTTTTGATATTTTCTCTTTCATTCAATAGCTAGGCCATAGAATTCTTCAATATTGCAAGTTGAGGTTTGGATTTTTTTTCCAGTTTGAGAAATGCTAAGCATGGTCTTCCCTTTTGGTTTTCTAACTCCAGGCCTTTGCATATTTCATTATAATTCTTGACTATGTCTTCTTGAACTACCCTTTAAATTTTTCTTTTCAGCTCTTTTACTTCCTCTTTTATTCCATTCACTTTAGCATTTCTACATTGGAGAGCAAGTTTGAGTCTCTTCTGCCATCAATTTTGGTCTTTGCTTTCTTTCCTGTCTTTATAATACCTTTTGATTTCTTCCTGTATGGTATTCTTGATGTCATCCCACAACTTTTCTGGTCTTCAGTCATTAGTGTCTCATGGGTAACCCTGCTGGTATTTAAAATACTGGTGGCATAGCTTTCAGTATAACAGCAACACACAAGCCATCATAGTATGACAAACTGACAGAGGAGTGGAGGGTAGAAGACATTATGTAAGCCAAATCACCTTAAAGAAATTTCTCCCCAGAATTAACATTTCTTCTCTCTACCTGCCAGGAAATTTGGAAGACAACTGTCTGGCCGACTGATTGGAAAAGATCAATGTTTGTGCCCATTCCAAAGAGAGGTGACCCAACGGAATGTGGAAATCATCGGACAATCTCTTTGATATCTCAAGCAAGC
>NW_006408723.1:2979430-2980871 GCF_000296735.1 Chrysochloris asiatica | reverse complement strand
CAGGATCGAGCATTGTTTCGTTCTGCTGTGCATGGGGTCGCTATGAGTCGGTTCCGACTTGATGGCACCTGACAACAACAACAACAACAACCTGAATTCTATTCATTTCATATGTTGTTGTTAGGTGTCATCTAGTTGTTTCTGACTCAAAGTTACTCTGTAACATCCTCACAATGATTGCTGTATTTAAGCCCGTTGTTGCAGTCACTGTATCAAGGTATCTTGATGAGGGTTTTCCTCTTTTTCATTGACCCTTTACTTTACCAAGCATAATGTCCTTCTCCATGTACTGGTTCCTCCTGATAACATGACTAAAGTATGAGCAAAGATGTGACTTTGAGGACTAAGATGTGCCTGGTCTAAGTAATTTTCAATTGCCTCATATATATAAGACATTGATGCTGTTGTTAAAGTGCCTTCGACTTGGTTCCAATTCATAGTGATCCTGTAAAGGGGTTCCGAGGCTTTAAATCTTCATGGGAGCAGAAAGTCTCATCTTTGTCCTGCATACAAGGCATATATACCTCATAAGTTGGACAATGGATAAGAAAGACTGGAGAAGAATTCATACATTTCAATTATGGCAAAGAATATTGGTATACTATGTAATGGCAAAAGAATGAACAAATCTGTCTTGGAAGAAGTACAGCTAGTAGTCAATAGTGGTAACTGGATATCATCTAGTTCTTCTGTTCTCATGGTCATGAAGACTGATGTTCACATGGTCCATTAATACATTGGACTAACTTTTTCCCTATATCTTCAATTTTCATCACTCTTCTTTCCTCCAGACAGTGAAAGACCAATAGTTGCATCTTAGATGGCCAGTCATTAACTATTAAGATTCTAGTAGTTACTCACCAAAGTGAGATATAAAACATTGTCTTTGTGAACTATGTTATGACAATTGACCTTGGAGTCTCTAGAGACTATAATCCTGAACCTCCACACCCAATGACTCATTCTATCAAGGTGTTTAGTTATATCTAAGACATTTTCACATAAAAAAAGAGAGAGAGAGCTTCCAGAAAAAGATGGCAGATCGGGTGGAAGTGTAGTGACGAGCTCTGCCGAGATCAACACAGAATACAGGACCAAGAAGGCTCAGGGAACAGTCCCAGTACTCTGAACCACATATAAAGGTATGTGGAAGGTTGGAAGACATACAGCTGGGGAGTTTGTGGCAGAAGCAAGAAATCCATTGCTTGCTGGTTCGGGACACTCAGCTGGCAAGGAGCCACCATTTTGTGTGGGGCCAAGTGGGGAAAGGATCAGAGCAGCCACGGACGCCTGACAGAACCGCAGAAATAGAGAGACTGCAGTATCAGTCTTGTTTTTGTTGTTGCTGTTTTTCAGTCTTTTCTTTTCTTTTTTTTTTTTCCCTGCTATTGTTGTGCTGTTATATGCTCCCCCTTCTGCCTTTGGAGGACTCTTTGTCTCC
>NW_006408723.1:2969788-2972175 GCF_000296735.1 Chrysochloris asiatica | reverse complement strand
TCTCCCATATAAACTATCACATAATTCACAATACAACATTTAAGAAAAATAAAAAGAGAGAGAGAGAGAATCAAAATTAATGTCTTTACCCAGCATCTCCAACAATTAGAAAAAGAACAACCAAGTAAGCTTTCAGATGAGTGCAGAAGTAAATGACACAGAAAAATAGAATCAATACAAGAAATTGGTTCTTCAGAAGGATTCATCAAATCAACAAACCACTGGCAAATCTAACAAAGGAAAACAAGAACGTTATGAAAATAGTAAGAATAAAAAATTAAATGAGAACTAAAAATGACAATAATAGAGAACTATGAAGAGTCCTGGTGAGGTGATGTAGGATAAGCACTGGACCACAAGGTCAGTTTGAACTGTAAGATCGGTGGTTCAAACCCACTAGTCATTCCTCAGAAGCCCTATACAGGGTCACTATGAGTCAGATTCAACTCAACAGCACTTAACAACAATAACAATATGAAGAACTGAACTCCAACAAATTTAACAACCTAGAAGAAAAGGACAAATTTCTGGAAACCTACTACCTACCTAAACTAACATAGGCTGAAGTAGAAAATTTGAACAGAACCATAACAAAAGAAGAAATTGATCAGGTCATTAAAAAACTCCCTAGAACTATAACATAGTTGTGAAAGTTTGGGGGAGTCTCATATGCAAATATTTCACTAGCTTAGGTTCTACAGATAACTTTCACAGATAACAGACAAAGATAGGACTATACCACAGAGGGCAGCACAGTGTGGAGGAATGTACATTGTGTCAACTGGAATGTACATTGCTACCACAGGGCAGAGGCATGCAAGGCACCCTGACATCAAAACAACATTGGCTTAGGGACACTGAGGAGACAGAAGCAGGAGAGGGCAGAGGAAAAATCTTGGATGGTGATGAGATTGTAATGGATAGCATGGGTTGGTCCCTGGAGCAGAGGGACCAGGTACACTAGTGAAGGGACATTTCATGGAGGGTTTAGAAGCCTTAAACCAACAGAGAGCTATCTGAAAGCAGCGTGGGGTGATGGGCCCTGAGAAGTCCTTATAATTTTAGGATTAATGTTGCAACAATACCCTTTCTAAAGCCAGCATCTGACAGGCCTACAAACATAATTTTTATTTTGTAAGCACAAAGAAAACAGTTTTTTGGAAAGAAACCAAAGATTCATCCACCTGAATCTTGACTGATCCAATGTTAATATGCACTGCATACTCTGGTTAACTCATTAGCTTCTGAATTTCTAATTGACTCAGTAATAATTGTTAAGTGCTGCCGAGTCAGTTCCAACCCATAGTGACCCCTATATAGGGTTTCTGAGGAGCAGCTGGTGAGCATGATCTGCCGACTTTGCAGTTCAAAGGGCTTTGCAGTCTGGCACAGTAACCCACAGCACCACACCAGGACTCCTCAGTAATGATGTTGTTGCTGTTGTTAAGTGCTGTCAAGGAATGACAGTGGCCCATAAAATATTACTCTGTCAGTAATAGTCTGTCTCTATTTTACCTTATTTTCTTAGTTCTTAAGTGTCCCTCAGCACTCAGGCAAACTCTCCCTGCCCCCAAACCTTTCGACAGGCACTGTGGAGGCTGTTCAACTCACCTTGGATGCCATTCATATCTGAGACCTGGCTGACCTCTTCAAGCTTTGAACCCTTTTGAGAAAATGTGGGTTCTTTAGAGTCTCAATGCTTGTCAAAGACATAAAATACTTACATGTCTATAAACCAATTTGGCTTGTTGTTGTTGTTAGGTGCCATCAAGTTAATAAGAACCCATAGCAAACTTATGCACAGCAGAACAAAACACTGCCCAATCCTGGGCCAACCTCACTACTGTTGCCACGCTTGAATCCATCAATGCTGCCACTTAGCCAATTCATCTCATTGGGGGTCTTCCTTTTTTTCTCTGACCCTCCACCTTACCAAACATAATATCCTTCTCCAGTGACCAGTTTCTTTTGACAATATATTCGAATTATGAGAGATGAAATTTGGCCATCTTGGCCTCCAAGGAGCACTCTGGATGCACTTCTTCCCAAACAGATCTATTGGTTCTTTTGGCAGCCCATGACACTTTCAATACTCTCCTCCAACACCATAAATCAAAAGCATTAATTCTTCTACGGTCTTCCTTATTCACTGCCCAGCTTTCACATGCATATGAGGTTATTGAAAATACCATGGCTTGCTTGGGTCCTCAAGCTGACATCTTTGCTCTTCAACACTTTAAAAAGGTCTTGTGCAGTAAATTTGCCTAATGCAATACGTCATTTGATTTCTTTACTGCTGCTTCCATAAGTGTTGATAGCTGATCCAAGAAGAATGAAGTCCTTGACAACTTCAATCTTTCTCTGTTGATAAGAATGTTGTTTATTGG
>NW_006408723.1:2966051-2968683 GCF_000296735.1 Chrysochloris asiatica | reverse complement strand
AAATGAAGAGGACTTAAAACATTTACTGATGAAGATCAAAGAGCACAGCCTTCGGTATGGATTACATCTCAATGTAAAGAAAACAAAAATCCTTACCAAAGGACCAATTTGGCTTAGGGGTAAGCAAAATCTTGCTTCCTAATGGACTCCATGGCAAGCAATATAAACATTGTGGTTCTATATTGATGACTGTCCACTATTATTTTGCAACAATACCAGTCCTATTTGTTAGTCCAGTGATTATCTCATATGAAAATAGTAATATAGGAGATGGCTTTTAGTCCTTTTTGAAGGGTCTTCATGGTATCTGAGTATGTTGTTGTTGTTAAGTGCCGTCGAGTCAATTCGAACCCATAGCGACCCTGTATAGGGTTTCTGAGGAACAGCTGGTGAGCTTGAACTGCTGACCTTGCAGTCCAAATGACTTGGCAGTCTGGTGCATTAAACCACAGCACCACATCAGGACTCCTTCTCTGAGTATAAGTAAGGGTAAATAGTAATTACAACACTACTGTGTAAACCAAGAAGCTCTGGTGGTATAGTGGGTACCCACTTGGTGCCCACAAGTTCAGCAGTTTAAGTCCGTCAGCCATGAAGTAGGTTACATGTTAGATTGCTAAATGCAAAGTCAACAGTTAGAATTTACCAACTGCTTCGTGGGAAAAAGATGACATATTCTGCTCCCATAAAGATTTACAGCCTCAGAAACTCTATACAGGATCACTCTGAGTTGGAACCAACTGTACAGCACACCACCACCACACATCCCTGGTAACACACCATACCGTGGAATGGAGGAAGTGGTTAAAAAAAAGACAAAAGGACAGTGATTATCACACGAGCAAAGTTCACCGTGTTGTCCTAAAAGCTGAAAACCTGGGAAGAAGCCTCCAGGGATAGAGAAACAAGAATCTGAGTTTTGATTCATGATGGGCATCAGCCCCAAAGGGGAACTTCTAAGTATCTTGCACAGACAATGCATAATTTCAGCAAGATTTCAAGACAAGTACGTTTCACAAAGAACCTTAAAGTTGGAAACTATACCGAAGGACACTCTGCACTTCCAGATAAAAGGTTTGAATGTTTTTTAGATTAAATTAATTCTTCAGGAAATTAGTCTAAAGCTAGAGTTGCTAATTAATGAAAATTCTACAATTTTTCTGTTATTCCATTCATCATTAAACAGCATAGTTCCATGTGCAGTCATTAGCATTTTATTCACTCAAAAAATATTTTTGTGTTACTTTGTTATTGTTCTTTATTTTGTTACTTTTTTAGTATTTTCTTTGTTAGTTAGTAAAAACTTCTTGAACTTCAAGGAAACAGGGATGAATCTTAATGTCATAAATATTTCAGACATACAAGAGTACAGACCTCATCCTCCACAGAACAAAGGTCATAGAAAAGACAGACAGACATGTCTGAGACTTCATTTGACTGATTCTCATCTTTGGCAGTCTGTGGACATACTTGCTGTGTCTGCAGCTTCTGCCTACAGAGCCCTCCCCCACCACCTACCCAGATCTTATGTGACCTTCAGGAAGCTTCCCAGAGATGCCTCCATATCTCTCCCCAGAGATCAATTCCTTTTTTAAAAAAAAAGGTTTTATTGTGGATTGAGTGAAAGTGTACAGAGCAGATCATCAGTTTTACATTCAATACATCATACTCCTTGTTTCATGACAATGATTATAACCCCCTCCATGTGCCATTAGTTAACAGTGTTTCTCTCTATTCACTTCAGCTTTAAAAAGAAAAACAACGCTACTCAGGCATATATAATAATTTATATCTCTAATGGGCACATTCTGTAAGTCTGCCACCTGGCCACCAGCTCTTAGTCCCTCTCATCCCATGAATCTAGAGTCCTCAGCTGCTCCTCCTCTCCATGACCCGTCTCTGCCTCCCTCTCTGGCTTCCCTGCTTCTCTGGATAAGTCGCACATTCTGCCTGTGCTGTTCTACCTTGATGGTCCTGGGGTCCTCTGCTTCTGGACTGTAAGATTAACCACTCCCATGTTTTTGTTACAAAACTTCTACTTTTACAATTGTGACAGTCATAATTAGTCATGATAACAATTATTCACCACTGAATCATGAAAATCTTATCCTCATCTCTTTTCACCAGACCCATCTAGATAAGATGAAAACTATTCAGTGGGGACTCTTTCTTCCCCTCCCCACACTCTTAAACTAAACTCCCTCTTGAAACAATGTAGGCTAGTAACTTCGTGCCTTTATCAACCCCTCATTTTAGGTAGCCAGTGTCTAAGTTTCCTGTCCCTATCTACCCTGTGTACAGAGGGGATAGCTTTGATACTTGATGTGAAGACTTCTTCACTCTCTGTTGGTATTTAGAGTTACTACCTCCTTGAGTAAGGAGCTTTGGTAGCATAGTGGGTATGAATTGGGCTGCGAACCGCAAGGTCAGCAGTTCAAAACTGCCAGCTGTTCCACAGGAGAAAGGTAAGGCTTTCTGCTCCCGTAAAGATTTACAGCCTCAGAAACCCTGTACAGGGTACAGGGTTGCTATGAGTCAGAACCGACTCCATGGCACATGACCACCACCACCTCCATGAGTATAGGTCAGGTTCACCAAATTGTAGCAATTTACCCTGTTTCCTTAATAAAAA
>NW_006408723.1:2962585-2965930 GCF_000296735.1 Chrysochloris asiatica | reverse complement strand
GGGTACTGTCTGCAAGTTTGAGTGTTCTTGTGCATCTCCCCTCACTTCATATCATCTAGATGCTTCACTCTCAGCTCTAGTCCTCTGTGGCTATGCCCTTGTCCATGGGCTCAAGTGTCCCCAGATCTCACCACACATTGGACAAGCCAGCACTTCCTCTTCTCTCTCTCATCTTCAGGTCAACAGGAGTCAATAGACTGTGGTTGAACTCAGCCCATTTCTTCATTGCTGCCTTTCCCCCTCTTCCACTCACCAGTAGACCAATGTGATCACCAGCAAACTTACATGTCTGTTCATGTGTTCCCTTTGAGTTTCAGTCTTAGAGGGGGGAGTTTGTACTGAAGGAATTTGATTGCTTGCCTTGATGGCTTCCTGGTGAACAGCTTGCTTATTCTTGTAGTAGCCAGTCATGCTGACATTTTTGTTTGGGGTTTTTCCTGATGATCTTTCTTTGAAGTTGTATCTTCTGTTGCTCTATTTGTTCCAGGCTGGTCTGCTTGTCCTTGCTAGTGGGAAGGTACCACCTCATAAGGTTCTGGATGGGACTCTGGGTTCCACCTAAGGTCCTACACTCTGCAAAAGCTTTGCAAGAGGCCTATTTCACTGGGCAAGTTCTAGAACCCCTTTTAGGTATTCCAATCAGTTATAGGCTGAAGACAGGCTTATAAGTTTTCTCTAATCATGTTTCCCAACATTCCTTTCTATCCCACTCAAGTGTCTATTTTACAATAGCAGGCAAGGGAAACCAATATTCATAAGACAGTCAGGCATATTAGTATTATTTCCCTGTTGAAATTATGCCTAGAGCCCTGTATCACAGAGTTCTGATGTTCCAAGGTTGAGCATGCATCATTATTTATCTTTGTCCCATTTAGGCCATGTAAACCTGTCTCAGTGTTGCCCTATCGATCTTGTTCTTCCACTTCCTCCCCCTTCTTATATTTCCCTCTCCAACATCCAAACTAACACCCCCACCACAACCCCACTATTGTGGTTACCGCATATTCCATTAACTCTTCCCTCCATTTAAGACAGTCTATTTTATCCTATACTCTACCTGACCTTCCCACCACCTGAACCTCTGTGTTTACCTTCTTTGACATTGTAATTGTTTTGATCATGACCTCCCAGAGCCTCTGACCTTATAATTTTATTCTGGTTTTCACTCTTCCATTTGTTGATTGAGTTCAGGGTGATGCTGCCATGTACGTCATTATCTGGTTGTTGTCTGTTCTTGTTGGTTCTCAGTCCACAAAACTTCCTTTAGGATGTTTTTCATAGAAGGGTTGGCTTTGGCAAAATCCCTTAGCTTCTGTTTATCCTGGAATACTTTGATTATACCTTCATATTTGATTGACAGCTTGCTGGGTAGAGGATTCTTGGTTGGCAGTTTTTTGTCTTTCAGGGTTTTATATATGTCTCCCCATTGCCTTCTTGCCTGCATGGTTTCTGTTGAGAGATCTGAGCTTAATCTGATTGGTTTGCCTTTGTATGTTACACTTCTCTTTTCCCTAGCTACTTTCAGGATTCTGTCCTTATCTTTGATTTTGGAGTGCTTGATTATTATATGTCTTGGTGATTTTCTTTTAGGGTGTATCCTTCTTGGGGTTTGTTGAGCTTCTTGAATGTTTATCTTTTCATTTTTCAGGATGTTAGGGAAGTTTTCTTCCAGAAGATCTTCAGCTATCTCCTCTGTACACTTGTGTGATTCTTCCTGTTCTGGAATGCGGATAATTCTTAAGTTATTCCTCCTCAGGTTGTCCAACATGAAACTTAGGCCTACTTCAGATTTTTTTACTCCTTTTTTTGCTTGCTCTTCTATCTTAGTAGTGTTGAGAGATTTATCTTCTAGTTTACTAGTTTGGCTTGTATCTCTGCAATTCTACTCCTTTGCCCTTTCAGTGTACTCTCCGTTTCTAATATTTTATTATTAATCATTTGTACCTCTTTCCGTAGGTTCTCAATTGTTTCCAATGCTGTATTTATCTTATTTGATTGTTCCTGTAGCACTTTCATGACTTCTTCCTTATTTTTCTCAACTCCATTGTATAGTATTTTGATACAATTTATAATCATTTTTCTGAATTCCTTCTCAGGCATTTCCAAAGCCTGCCCATCTTCCAATATGGAGTGTAGGTCCACTTCCAGCTTATTTGTCTCAGTCACTTTATCTCATTTCTGGACATGGGCTGATATGGTCATCTGTTTCTGTTTTTTGGGAATATTCAGGAGTTATCTGTGGTCTTAATACTTAGATGAGTGTGTATTTTGATATTTTTTATGCTTTCTGATTGCCTCCAGGTAGATGTGATCAGGAGATGGGCTTCCCTTTTTAGTCTTCTTCCTGAGAAATTTCAAGGTGCCACTGTTGGTTGTTGTGATGTAACTCAGGATTTAATTTTCAGCCTATTTCCTTTTTAGTCTGCCTTCCCGCTCCACAGTCCCCATTTAGGCCTTTTTCCTTGTGACAAACATTTCAGGGCCAGCTGTGGCAGTTTTACACTGCTGTTTGATTTTACTGGAAACTGTCACTTTAAATTTTGAGGACATCTGTGTGCATGCATAGGAGAACCCTCCAGAGGTGGGTGTCCAGTCTCTCAGGCAACCCCTCTAGTCACCAGAATGGAGGTGTGTAGACAGCGAGAGAACAATGAACAGATACAAAATAAAAGAATGTCCACACCTTTATCTCTGAGGTTCTGTCATGGATCCATGGCAGCTTTGATCCTTCCCCCACTTGGTTTCACCCAAAATGGCGGCTCCAGGAGCAACTGAGCATTTTGGATTAGAAAACAATAGGGGTTTTTTTGTTTTTGTTTTTTTGTTTTTTTTGCTTCTGCTACAAATTCCCTAGCTGTAAGCCTTCTAACCTTCTAAATATTCATTTATATGTTCATTTATAGGGACCATACTCTGAGCCTGCTTGGTCAAGTGTTCTCTGTTATTGCTAATGGAGCTCCTCACTGCACTTCTACCCTCTCTGCCATGTCATTTGTTCTCCCAGAGATCACGTCCTTCTTCATGCTCTTCTGTTCCCTAAGTTAGGGGCAGAAATTCCAAATGTTTTTAAGATTTTGAATGAAAGTCCCAACTTGATATAATTTTATTTTTCATTAAAAAGGAATTTTTAGCCTTATTATTTGCAAGATCCACTGAAGGACACTGCAAATCAATGTCTTATTGTCCCTAAACTTGGAGGACACTGCTTCCTACCATCCTTCCTTTAATGGACAAGTACTGAGGTCTGGCAAGCTGAATAGCCCACTCAGTGGATCAACCTCTAGTCACTCAAACTCCTTGAAACTCCCTAGATGCAAACAGAGTCTGTGAAACATCCTTTGGGGG
>NW_006408723.1:2928259-2962485 GCF_000296735.1 Chrysochloris asiatica | reverse complement strand
AATTGTTATATACTATGTTATATAAATAAGAAAATTTTTTTTTAAATCTTTGGTCCAACTGTATGTGCTGATTTAGGAATCCAAAAGGAATACTGTGTACTCAGAGCTCATGCCACTCTGTGGGCAGCATCTCCATTGTGGGAGTGGAGCGATCATCTTCTCATCTTAGCTCGATCCTTAACCACCTGCCTGAGATGCTTATCTCACCATTGCCCTCTTTTTGTCCCTGACCAAGACAATGCTATCTACCTATGACAACACAACTCTTTTCATTGTCCACAAATATAGCCACTAAACTGTATCTCACAGCTTCCTTATTAGTTAGTTAGGGGTCACGTGACTAGTTCTGGCAAACTGGATGTAGGAAAAAGTGATATGAATCATGTTCAGGCTTGGTCCCTGAAACTTCCCATGTATCTTCTGCATTCCATTTCTCTCCTCCGCTTCCACCTGGATGCAAACATTCCAGAGGAGAACATCAAGGCCCTGGAAAAGAACAGAGCCCTGGATTGAAGAAACATGGATCTCTGAATGTTATTCATGTTATACACTGTGCCCCATACCAACCCTCTCCAGATGTTGAGCAAGAATCTGAGTTTCAGGGTGCTTAGTTAAGTGTGAGTACAATGAATGAAGTATCACAGCAGCTGTCTTGCACCTAAAGGGACACTATAAGCCTGTGTTGAACGAATGAAGTCTCCCACTAGAAGAAAACTTCTAAAGATTTCTCCAAAAGAGTTGAGAACCAGATGGCCCTGTGTCCCAGATGTGTGTTTATATAGGCACATGATATCAGTTAATTTTAAATTATAGGCTAGTTCCCATAGACGACTTGGGGATCAAGAGGCCTGACAGTGTCAAGCAGCTGCTTCTACCATCTTTGTAACCAGAGATTGAAAGATATCCTCAACCTCTAGCAAATAGGATGTAAGATGCCTTAAAGCAGGGGTGGGGTACCTTTTCTCTATTAAAGTTTATAACATCAATCACAGGCCACAGAAATTATCAACTTAAAAATTAATCTGTTATATTTGGTCAAACAGGTAATTAACTCATCTCTAATGTGATGTGGTGGAGTCCTAGTGTGGTATTGTGGGGTAATGTGCTGAACTGCAAGGTTGATTTGAACCACAAGGTTGGCAGTTGAAGCTCACCAGCTGCTCCTTGGAAACTCTATACAGGGTAACTATGACAAGTCAGAACTGACTTGTCAGCACTTAACAACAACAGCAACAATGTAATGGTTTTGTACTGGTGTGGCACTGCAGGATAATACACTTGAATACAAGGTCAATTTTAAGCACAAGGTTGGTTGTTCAAACTCACCAGCTACTCCTCAGAAACCCTAGACAGGGTATCTATGAGTCAGAACCAACTCGATGACTTATATAACCAAAAGTAGTTTAATATTAGAATTTTATATTAACAACAACAATGTGATGGTTGGACTACTAGTGTGACACTGTAGGATCAGCACTGGACTGTGAACCACAAGGAAAACAGTTCAAACCCACCAGCTGTTCCATGGAAACTCTGTACTGGGATGCAATGAGTAGGAACCAATTTGATGGCACCTAATAACAAGAACATTATGACTGGAACTGCACTGCCTTGGCAAGGCATTTCCAAATGATTTTGGGGGGCCTTACATGGCCCAGGAGTCCTGGTGTGGTGCTATGGGCTAATGTGCTGTACTGTAAAATTGATTTGAATCACAAAATTGACAGTTCAAGCTCACCAGTCACTCCTTGGAAACCCTATACAGGGTCGTCATGGGTTGGAACTGACTTGGCAGCACTTAACAACAACAACACATGTCCCACAGGCTGGATGTTCCCCACCCCTGACTGAAAGGATGTGTCTTATTTCACCCAGCCAGATACAGGAGGATATGCCCAACTGCACATCTGCTGCCCATGTGGAAGCTCCTAGTCAGCTCCACATCTTAGATGGGATTCCTCATGGAGTACTGTACAGTGAAGGCATGCCCCTGAGATTGATCTAATTGACACTTCATCAACCTTCAACACATGCTGCCCTCCCATTACCTAAGACCCAGCCTAACCTTTAAACTGCTTCCTTTGCAAGCAGTTATAAGCCAGCATAGAGTCCCAGTTAGGTGGAGGATGGCGGCACTATGGGTCCATGGCTTTTGCCAGCAATACCAGCTTTCACATTGCAAGAAGCAATTTCCAGGATACAGCAGCAGTTCTTCTAAAGGTACGCTGAGTATGGTCATTAAAGGGATGCACTGAGAATCCCTGTGTTCAGGCCCTGTGAGATGTCCTGGGGATGCCAGATGAACAGTTACAACCTGCCCTGCTTGAGGGTCAGGATGCAGGCTCAGCATACATCTGAAGCCTGGAGGGAGAAAGCTCAGCTAAGCCTTCCTGAGAAGGTCAGGGAAGCCTCAAGAGGAGGCGGCACACCATCTTGGTGTCATGCTCACCACACCATAGTTTATATGTTGTAGTGGTGGTGTGCTGTGGAGACAGTTCCAACTCATAGTGAGGAAACCCTGTATAGGGTTTCCGAGGCTGTACATCTTTACAGAAGCAGAAAGCCTCATCTTCTCCCATGGAATGGCTAGTATTTTGAACTGCTGACCTTGAGGTTAGCAGCCCAACTCAAACCACATGCTAAAGACTCTGGCCCCAGGTAGCAGGCTCTGTACCTGGACTCCACTTGGTAGCTCAACCCGTTTTTGGGGTGAGTCAAAGAGCTTGGAATCTGATTTCTGGGAAGACAGAGCTCAACCAGTGATAGGAGTTGAACACCCAACTTCTCAATACTCCTTCTGCACTTGCCCCCAGATATTCTCAGGGGAGTTGAGTTGAGATGACCACAGCGATAGTGGCTCTGCACATATTACCTTGTTCCCCCTCTTGTCTCACACCCACACCCCACCAGTCATTCCTATAACAACTTGAAAAATGAAGCACTTGGACTCAAGTCCTTATCTTAGAAACTCAAGACAATATAGATAAATAGCTGTGATCAAGTTTACTCTGACTCATGGTGATTTATGTACAAGAGAATGAGCCATTGCTCAGTCCTGCATCATCCATAGGCATGTTGAATCCATTGTTGCTGATCCACTCATTGAAGGAGGTCTCCCTTACCCTTGCTGGCCCTCTCCTTCACCAAACATGATAGCCAACTCCAGCAACTGATTTCTCCTGATGATATGGCCAAAGCAAGTGAGTCAGACATCCATAAGGTTTTCATTGGCTGAGTTTTGAAGTAGGTCACCAGGCCTTTAGTCTGGGAGAGCTCCACTGAAACCTAACCACAATGGGTGACTGTGCTGGTATTTGAGGGAAACACACTCAAGAACCAAGATAGCTAACACCGGAGTAATAGCCCAGAGTCCGAGCTATGTAGGACGAATACCGTCTCAACCTGTCGTTCTGAGCTCGTCATGCCCAGACCTTCCTCTGCAATGCTCTTGGCCTTTCACAAGTAGCATTCACTTCTCCTACTTGACCTTTGGACTCATGGAGTGCCTCAGTTCCACTTTGTGCTCTTCTCTCCTGGGGAATAAGGAATCATATATTACTTAAGAGGCCAGCAGCATCCTGGTGGTTGTTGTTATGTGTTGTGGAGTCAGTTCCGACTCTTAGTGATCCTGCACAGGGTTTCTCAGGCTGTAAATCTTTATGGGAGCTTCCGACGTGGTATCCTGAAGTGAATGCTCTAAAACAGGAACTTTTTTTCACTTCTTAGCTCCAAATATTCTGCATCTTTCTTTAGCTGGTAGTTGAGCCCTCCTGTTCTGGAATGTTAGAAATTACATAAATGGAACAATAGACTAAGTTGGACAGTTTTCTTCTGATTGCTAAACCAGGGTAAAGGTCTTCTGAAAATTTGTTATTAAGTATGGCCAATTCTTCCATGGTAAACACACGGTGCTTTCTTTTCCTCATTTGAATTCAGTTCCAATTCCTTTCTCATGGACACCCTCTTCAGTTCGAGAGCCAGTGGAAATCATGTTGATCTCTATTCCAGAATCTTTCTAAGTGATGTAGTGACAGACTCTGGAGCATTGTCATAGGCTGGCTTCCTTGTGGTTGCAGGGGCTGATGAACCCCAAACCAGCAGGTCAGGTGGAAGACTGCAGGCTCACAGGTTGCAGGAGCTGGCAAATCCCAAATTCTGTAGTTCAAGGGCCAGATTCATGGTTGGAAGGGCTGAGGAACCCAAATCGGAAGTTCAGAAGATCCACTGTTGGCTTGCAAGACCTCAGAAGGTGCTGAATCAGCACAGGGTGTGCTTCGTAAGTTACCTGCAGTCTATATGCCCAGTTAGTCTATGCTCATACCGACCTTTGGAGGGAAGGGGCACATCATGTCTCCAGGACTGTAGGGACAGATTCCATTCCTGGAGAGCACTTTTCAGCCAACAATTCAAGTCTGCAAGTGGAGCAATAGGAATTGATTTTCAGATATTTTCATTAGACAGACTTTGGAGGGATTTTTATTTTCTTTCCAGAGTTTCCTTTTTCTCTTTGTAACTTTTCTTTGTTTTTACTGCTTTTTAATACAGGACTTCTCAACCATAAAAATGTCCCACAGGGGTGAGGGTGTAAGAGTGAGCATGAGTGTATATGTGGAGTTATGTATGAGTGTGTGGATGTGTGTGTTCATAAGTGTAAGTGTGTGCAATGTATGTAAGTGGGAGGCGAGTGTGTGCATGTGTGTGTATGTGGGGTCGTGTATGAGTGTGTGGATGTGTGTGTGTGTGTGCATGTATGTATGTGGAAGGTAAGTGTGTGCATATGTGTGTATGTGGGGTCATGTATGAGTGTGTGGATGTGTGGGTGTGTGTGTGCATGTGTGTATGTGGGGTTATGAATGAGCCTGTGGCTGTGTGGATGTGATTGTGGGTGCTCCTGAGTATGTAAGTAAGTGTGTGTGTGTGAGTGTGTGTGAGTGTGTGCTTGGACATTCCATGTACATCTCCCAGAAGCAGAGTCCATGGCTTCCACTAATTCTCAGAGGCTCATGACCTTAGACAAGGGTGAAGCCCAGCTGTTCATGGTAACACTTTACTTTAGCTATTACCTCGTTGTTGTTAGAGCTGACCTTTCATCTCTGGTTTTAACAGCAGGGAGTAAAAAGCAATCCTGTTCCCTAAACATGACCATAGCATATACCTCTCTACCTTTATCAAATCAACAAAAATACCACCCTTGAGAGTCACCAGTTGAATACTTCCCAATGTTGTTAACCTGCTACCAACCTTCAGCAGTTCCAAAAAATATACCAGGCTTAGAGACACAGGCCCTGGTTATGGCAGGAGCCAGATAAGCTAGATTGATAAGATTCCAGGGGAGGGAAGAGTGCAGGGTCCTGCCAGGGTCTGCTAAGCAAGGAGCAATTCCATGAGAAGGGGACATTAAAGTGTCTTGGAGGGGAAACAGTAGTTTGATAGGTGGAAGGGGGAGGAGTCCCAGGAGGAGGATTAGCACATGCATAGGTCTGGAGGTACAGGGAACCCCGAATCTACTGAGAACTACAGACTTTGGTTGGCGCAGTGCCCTGTGGGGCAGACAGGCCAGAGAGCACATTAGTCCACAAAGGTCTTAAGGGAGTCATGCTAATCCTGTGTCTCCTCCTTCTAATCTCTCAGCTGCACAGCACATTCTTAAACAACAAAACCATAAAGAAAACAATCAAAGCATGTGGACAAAGGAAGTGGGGATGCATACGTGATACACACTGAAAACCCACTCACATCCTCCTTCAGTTCAGGCAGGGTCTGGAATAACTGGAAGGTGGGACAACCCCAATAGGTAATATAGGCACAGCAGCAAATTGGAAGCCAGCTATACATCCCTTGGCCCTATAGGATAAGAATCAGGTTTTAAGGCCGGCTCTGTCTATTGACTCCAGACAGGATGCCTCAAGGCTACTCTTTCCTTGTTGTTGTTAAGTGCCGTGGGTGGAGTCGATTCCGACCAGTAGCAACCCCTATAGGGTTTCTGAGGAGTGGCTGGTGAGCTTGAACCACCCAGCTTGTGGTTCAAATGACTTTTCAGTCCACCGCATTAACCCACAGTGCCACACCAGCACTCCAAGTTACATACAGGAAAAAATTAATTTCCAGTTTCACAAATGATGGCATTACTCTCTAATTTCAGATATATATATGTGCTGCTCTATACAGCCCACTCACACACTTCCTGGACTTCACAAAATTGGAGTGTTCCCGTTAACTTAATCCTCCTCTCCTTGTCCTGCTAAAATTTCCCCATGATGTGCAGAGTCAGGTAAAACCCCTTACCACTGTCATATTGAGCATAGTGCAAACTGCAAAGACAGATTCTGGAGCCAAGAACTCACCCAGCCTACTGGCTCTGCAGAAGCTAGACTAGGGCTGCAGTGGGGTGAAAAACAGCAGATTCACCCAGCCCAGGAGAAAGAGCACATTCTGACATTCTTTTCATAGTTGAAGGGGGTCCAGGCTTGACTCTCCCTGCAGCTGCTTCCAATAGCAGCAGCACCAGCTTCACTCAGGCCTCTAATTATTTACACCCAAGTCAGAAGTGGCTTCTGCTGGAGACAAAGTGCACGGAGTAGGCTGTATAGAGCAGCCAGGGGACACCCTGCAATTAGCATGCCTGAGTTTCAGGGTTCCACAGGGAAGGGAGATTGGTGTACAACATGTACCCCACAGTCCCAAAAGGTTTTGTTAAGGAATCCTGGTATAGCACTGTGGGTTAATGTGCTGGACAGCAAAGTCAGTTTGAACCACAAGGTCGGATGTTCAAATTCACCAGCCACTCTGGTAGCGTAGTGGTTACAAATCGGGCTGCGAACCTTAAGGTCAGCGGTTCGAAACTACCAGCTGCTCCGCGGGAGAAAGATGAGGCTTTCTACTCCCGTAAGGATTTACACCCTCGGAAACCCTGTACAGGGTCGCTATGGGTCGGAACCGACTCGACGGCACTTAACAACAACAACAACAACAACTCTATACCAGTTGCTATGGGTCAGAACCGACCCAATGGCACACAACAGCAACAACAAAAAGAGTTAAAGATGACATAATATCACCTTCACTTCTGAGACTTAGAACCTGAAGTTTGAGCGTCTTCTGGTCATTAGGCCAGACAACAGAATTCAGTTTTAACTTCTAAGCAAGTTCTGTTTCCATAATTGAGTCTTTTGCTTTGGCAAATAAAAATGAATAAAAGCCTTTTTCCTCACTGAATTTTGCTTTGTACTGAAAATATACAAAATAAAACCTATGCTGTCTCAGCCATTCTTACCAGTACAATCCAATCACTCTCATTACACTCTCAAGTCGTACACCCACTCTCACTGCCCTTTTCCAAATATTCCCACCACCAGTAATATAAACTTGGTACCCCCTCAACAGAAACATCCCCTTTCCCTCTTTATCCCACCTCTGGTAACCACTAAAAGTCTCTGATCTCTGTAGGTTTTCTTATTTCGATTAGGTGGGGTCACACAATATTTGTACTTTTGTTGTTGTTAAGTGCCATCGAGTCGGTTCCGACCCATAGCGACCCTGTACAGGGTTTCCGAGGGTGTAAATCCTTACGGGAGTAGAAAGCCTCATCTTTCTCCCGCGGAGCGGCTGGTAGTTTCGAACCGCTGACCTTAAGGTTCGCAGCCCGATTCGTAACCACTACGCTACCAGAGCTCCTTATGACTGACTTATTTCATCAGCATAATGCTTTCAAAGTTCATCCATTTATGAATTCATTTCTCTTTATGGGTGAGTAATAATAGTTCATTGCATGTAGATGATGTTGTTATTGTTAATTCCAACACGGTGATAATTAAAGTTTTGTGTCAACTTGACTGGAGCAGGATTCTCAGTGGTTTGGCAGTTGGGATATAGCTATCTACCAAAATACGATAAGCCGTCACTACCCTGACCTGAGGGAGATTCCCAAGGGTGTGCATGCAACACCTTTTATCTTACAAGAGATGAAAGGAGAGAGACTTGAGCAGAGAATGGGGTCTTACTACCACCAAAATAGAAGAACTGGGAGTGGAGTGTGTCCTTTGGTCTTGGGGTCCCTGAACTGGGAAGTTCCTAGATCCAGAGAAAAAGATTGGTGCCAACACACATGGAGAACTCCAAGGAATCCTGGGCCTACACAAACTGAAAGGAGACAAAGGCCTTTCTCCAGATTCAGTGCTCTGAATTAGGACTTCTAGCCTACTACACTGTATGAGAATAAATTTTCTGGTTATTAAAGCCATTCACTTGTGGTATTTCTGCTATAGCACCACTATAACTAAGACAGACTCATAGCAATCCTGTATAGAATTTACAAAGAGTGGTTGGTGGGTTTGAACTGCTGACCTTGCAGTTAGCAGTCCAGTGTTTATCCTATAACACCACAGTTTTATAACATAGCTATGAATTCTCTAATACACAGTAGAGTGGGGCCTCTGTCAAGAAATCTTCCTTTGTATCTGGATAGGCTGTAACTGCTTCATCCAAAAGCTTTATGGCAAAAGTGACTCTGGGTGGCTTCCAAGGCTCAGTCATAAAGGCTATGTGGCTTGGACATTATTCAAGGAGCACTAATTCTTGAAGTCTTGAGCCACCATAGAGGAACTACAGGTACCATGAAGTCACCATGCTGTTGGGAAGCTCAAGGTAAAGGTCACAGCTTCAGGCACCTGTCACACCTGAGTGCAGCCTTTGAATTTTCTCAGCCCAGGTCTTATATATGTGAATGAAGAAACTTCAAGATGATTCTGGCTTCCAGCGAACAAGTCACCACTGCAAAGACAAGCTAAACCCATATGTCTACCTGAACTCCTAACCCACAGAATTCATAGGCATAGTGAAAAGGTTTTATGCCAGTAAGCTTGAGATGGTTGGGTGGTGACCAAAAAACAGGTAAATGGAACTATTTTTCTTGTTGTTGTTAAGTGCTGTCGAGTCAGTTCCGATCCATAGCGACCCTGAACAGGGTTTCCGAGGCTGTACATCTTTAAGGGAGCAGAACACCTCATCTTTCTCTTGCAGAGCAGCTGGTAGTTTCGAACTGCTAACCTTAAGGTTCGCAACCCGATTCGTAACCACTACACTACCAGAGATGATTTTATTTCCAAAAGGGAAACCCAGCCCTGAATTTCTCCTTCAGGCATCACATACTGTTGGCCCCATTTGGCAGGGAGAATGAGTATATTATGTGTAAGGAACTCCACTAGGTAAGAACTGAGGAGTTGTTGTTGTTGTTAGGCGTCATCGAGTCAATTCCAACTCACAGTAACCTTATACACAGCCAAACAAAACACTGCCTCATCCTGCACCATCCTCACAATCAGTATTAGGTTTGAGACCATTGCTGCTGCCGCTGTACTAATCCATCTTCTTGGGGCTCTTCCTATTTTTCACTGACCCTCCACTTTATCTATTATGATGTCCTTCTCCGGGGACTGGTCCCTCTTGATAATATGTACAAAGTATGAGAGATGAAGTCTTTCCATCCTTGCTTCTAAGGAACATTCTGGCTGTACTTCTAACACAGATTTTTTTGTTCGTCCAGCAGTCCATGGTACTTTTAATATTATTCTCCAGCAACAAACTCAAAAGCATCATTCTCCTATGATCTTCTTTATTTATTATCCAACTTTCATATGCATATAAAGCTATTGAAAAATACTATGGCTTGAGTCAGGCACACCTTAGTCCTCAAACTGACATCTTTGCTCTTGAGCATTTTATAGAGGTCTTATACAGCATATTCATTTTATTTCTTGACTGCTGCTTCCCTGTATATTGATAGTGGATCCAAGCAAAATGAAGTCTTTGACAACTTCAATCTTTCCTCCATTTATATGGATGTTACAGCAGTAATGGGCTCAAATGTAGCAATGACTGTGAGGTTGGCTCAGCACCAGGCAGTGGTTCTTTCTGTTGTACATAGGATTGTTATGAATTGGTATCAATTCGATGGCACCTAACAACAACAACATGAATGTAATTTATTACTCCAGTAGTGAGGATTTTTGTTTTCTTTATATTGAGGTGTAACCCATATGGATGGCTATGGTATTTGATCTTCATCAGTAAGTATTTTAAGTCTTCTTTGCTTTCAGCAACTAAGGTTGTATCATCTGCATATCATAGGTTGGTAATGAGCCTTCCTTAATCTTGATGCCACGTTCTTCTTCATATAATCAAGCTTCTCAGATTATTTGCTCAGGGAACAGACTGAATAGTATGGTGAAAGAATACAACCCTAGCGTATACCTTTCCTAACTTTAAACCATTCAGTGTCTTCTTGTTCTGTTTGAATGACTGCCTCTTGGTCTGTGTACAGGTTCCTTATGAGCACAATTGCACAATTAAGTGTTCTGGAATACTGAGGAGAGAAGGAATTAATTTACACCTCTCCCTTCAAGGAGGCTGAGTTTATAGAAGGAACCAAACTGAAAAATATGAGGGTATTGACACAAAATTATAGAAACCTGTATTAAACATAAAAACTGTGAAATTATTGTCTTGACATATGCTCCATCTAGATCTATACACTTGGGAAGGCAGTGTTTCCATCTCCCTAACCCTTTCTGGAAGAACTGTGCTTTTCTATTTGTTGTTGTTGTTAAGTGGCATTGAGTTGATTCTGACTCAAAGCGACCGTGTATATGGTTTCTGAGGAGTGACGCCACATCAAAACAAATTTGGCATACTCAAGGGACTTAAATGAACCCAAAATTTACCTACTGGATTAGTTAAGACTAGAGGATTCCAGGAGACTGTTAACCTGAGATGCTCTTCAAACCTTGTGCTGAAACCAACCCTTGAAGCCACCTTGCAGCTAAATAACAAATTGGTTCAATAAACAAAATAAAATAACTATCACCCATAAGTATTATTTTTTTGTTCTTGCCCTGAGCTTTGCTCCCACTCAGATCTCTCAGGACCCATCAGAAGAGCAAGGTACCACCCAGTGGTACCCTCAGGACCCGGTGTAGGATACAGGGTATGCAGAGCACAGACAGGAAGGGAAGCCTGGGGAACTGGGGGATTTCCTGGGCAGGGATTCCCCAGGAGGCTGCAGAAGCTCACTTGGAAGCCTACCTATGGGTCTCAGGCCGGGGGCACAGCTGAAGGTCCCTTTGATGTCCTGCCTCTACAGACAAGCCTTATTAGCTCTAAGTGCAACTGTTAGAAGAGATTTTTCATTGGCCTTTTATCAGAGATCAGAGGAAGGAATTAAAAGCACAAGTTTTGAGTTTTCAAAAGAACCTGCATGAATGGGGCGGGGAAGGAAAATTGCCTCCAATCTTGAAAGGAAGCAAACAAATGTCAGAAGTCTCCCCAGGCAGAGAGGCATCAGCCTGAATAACCCACTGCACCCTGGATGTGAATGAAAAGTCTCGGAAGTCTTTGGGTTCACAGATTTATGGTACAGCGTTGCACATTCTGTTGAGGATTGAACTTCGGTTTAATGTGGATTCTATTGTTGCTGTTGGCTGTGTTCAAGTGACTCTGTTCTGGGCGGGGAAGAGATCGTATCTTCACATATATGAGTAGTATAGATGTTGATTACTTCTTAAGCAGGAAAAGAAACAAGACAAAACAAGCATAGATCATGCAGGTGAGGGAAACCATGGATACATGACACCATGCTGAATTCCAAAGTTCTACCTCCACTCAGTGACCTTTTATAGGGCACAGGGAACAAAGGAATCTCCTCTCACAGCCATGATTGAAGTCAGCATTGTATCACATAGACATTCTGTCCTATAGAAACAGGAGAGGACTATCACAGATAGGGAAGCTTACAGACTGTCTCTGAGATGTCACAAACTAGCAACCCTATAGTCATTAATGAGTTTGCCCTGGAGAGCTCCTGCAAGGAAGTTTCTGTTCTTTCCGCACTGGCTGGGGCAAGTAGCCCAAATCCCCTTACTCTGCTTCTGACTCCAGCAGTTCTACTGTCAGAAGTCCATGAAATACTCAAGAAAAATTGTTATTTGAACACTTAAACCTAGGGACAAAATGGAATTGAACTTTGCCTGGCTAGTTAGATTAAAAAGAAAAAAGAAAATCCCTCAAAACTCACTGCCAATGAGTGAATTCTTACTCGTAAGGACTTGGTGTAGGGTTTTCTGAGGCTGAAAATCTTTCCAGGAGCAGAAAGTCTCATCTTTCTCCACAGAAGTGGTTGGTAGATTTGAACTGCCAGCATTGAAGTTAGCAGCCCAGAGCTTATCCTACATGGCCACCAAGTCTCCTTTAGAAGTTTGATTGTTAAGTGTTGTCCAATCAGCTCTGATTCATAGCAAACCTGTAGAGGAAGTCTGTTGAAGAATTGATGCATTTGAGTTATGGTGTTGGAGAAGAATATTAAAAGTACTATGGAATGCCCCCAATATTTAGGTTTCTGAAACTAAATATTTACAGGAGCAAAAGCTTCATCTTTCTCCTGATACGAAGAAGTTTGATTGTTGTTGCTGCTAGGTGCCATTGACTTGGTTCCGACTCATAGCAACTCTACACACAACAGAACGAAACACTACCTTACCCTGTACCATCGAACAACTGTTGTTACACTTGAGTCCATTGCTGCTGCCACGATACCAATCATTCTCATTGGGAGTCTTTCTCTTTTTAACTGACCCTCCACTTTACCAAGCATGACTCACCTCTCTTGATAACATGTCCGAAGTATGAGAGACAGTCTCACCATCCTGGCTTTAAAGGAGCATTCTGGTTGCACTTCTTCCACCACACATTTGTTTGGTTTGGGGGCATTCCATAGTACTTTTAATATTCTTCTCCAACACCATAACTCAAATGCATCAATTCTTCAACAGACTTCCTTATTCATTGTCCAATTTTCACATACATATGAGACCATTGAAAATACCACAGCTTGACTCAGGAACACCTTAGTCCTCAAACTGATATGTATGCTCTTGAACACTAAAAATGTACTTTGTCTAATGCAGTCGATTCACCTAACTCAATGCGTTATCTAATTTCTTTACTGCTGCTTTACTGTTGATAGTGGATTCAAGAAAAATGAAGTTTTTGACAACTTCAATCTTTTCTCCATTTATTATGGTGCAATTTATTAGTTCAGTTGTATAGAGATGTGATTCATACTGAAGACTGTGGTCTTTGATATTTATTTTAAGTGTTCTTTACTTTCAAAAAGCAAGGTTGTAACATCACAGGTTGTTAATGAGTCTTCCTCCAATCTTGATGCCATGTTCCTCTTTACATAATATCTTCTTGGATTATTTACTCAGCATACAGGTTGAGTAAGTATGGTGAAAGGATAAAACTCTGCCACACACCTTTCCAAATTTTAAGCCATTCAGTATATCCTTGTTTTTGTTCAAACAATTGCTTTTTGGTCTATGCACAGGTTCCTTAGGAACACAATTAACTGTTCTTGAATATCCATTCTTCTTAATGTTATGCATAGTTCGTTATGATCCACACACTCAGAAACCTTTGCATAGCCAATAAGGCACAAGTAAACATATTTCTGGTATTTTCTGCTTTCAGCCAAGATCCATCGGACATCAACAATGATATCCCTAGTTCTGTGTCCTCATCTAAATCGACTTGAATTTCTGGAAATTCTCTGTTAATGTACTTTTGCAGCCAGTTTTAAATTATCTGCAGCAAAATTTTACTTACATGTGATATTAAATATATTTTCTATGATTTTCACATTCTGTTGGGTCACTTCTCTTTGGAATGGACACAAATATGAATCTTTTTCAATCAGTTGGTCTGGTAGCTTTCTTCCTAATTTCTTGACACAGATAAGTGAGTGCCTCCATGTGCTGTATCAGTTTGTTGAAATATTTCAATTTGTATTCCATCAATTCCCGGGCCCTTGTTTTTTGCCAATGCCTCCAGTGCACCTTGGACTTCTTCCTTCAGTACAAATAGCTCTTTAGCATATGCTACCTCTTGAAATGGTTGAACATCGACCATTTCTTTTTGGTACAGTGGTTCTGTGTGTTCCTTCCATCTTCTTTTGAAGCTTTTTGTGTCATTTAATATTTTGCCCAGAGAATCCTTCAATAGTCCAAGGTGCAGCTTGAATTTTTTTCTTCAATTTTTTCAGCTTTTGAAATGCTGTGTGTTCTTCCCTTTTGGTTTTCTAACTCCAAGTGTTTATACATTCATTATAAGACTTTGTCTTCTTTAGTTGCCCTATTACATTCTCTGTTCAACATTTTACTTCATATCTTCCATTTGCTTTAGCATCTCTATACTAGGAAGGAAGTTTCAAAGTCTCTTCTGACATTCATTTTGGACTTTTCTTTCCTGTCTTTTCAATTGCTTTTTGCTTTCTTCTTGTATGATGCTATCCCACAGCTCACTGGTTTTCAGTCATTAGTGTCTAATGCATCTAATCTGTTCTTGAGATGGTCTCTACATTCAGGTGGGATATACTCAAGGTCACAATCTGGCTCTCATGGGCTTGTTTTAATTTTCTTCAGCTTCAGCCTGTACTTGCATATGAGCAATTAATGGTCTGTTCCATAGTCTACCCCTGGCCTTGCTTTGGCTTATGTGTAAAACATGATGATGGTGGTGGTTGTGTGCTGTGGAATAGATTCAGATTCATAGCAACCCTATATAGGGTTACCGAGGAGTGGCTGGTGAGTTTGAACTGCCAACCTTGCAGTTCAGTGCGTTATCCTGCAGTGCTACACCAGCACTCCTAAAGTGTGATTTCTTGTTAAGTGCTATTGAGTGGGTTCCGACTCACATCAACCCTGTATAGGGTTTCTGAGGAGCGAATGGTTGGTTTGAACCACAGACCTTTCAGTCCAGCTCATTATCCAGCAGCACCACAGTACAACTCCCCTAAAGTGTGATTGCTATTGTCATTTAGTGCCATCAAGTCAGTTTAGACCAATAGCAACTGTATATAGAGATTCCAAGGGGCAACCAGTGAACTAGGAACTCTTAAAATCTTTGGAGTTATGAGAAGACAATTCACACCATCACTCTTGCAGCCAAAAGGGACGCAATACACCTGTGGAGGGTTCTTGAGGGGAAGGTGTTGGATTCTTGTGGTCCTGTTTCTCCCCAGACATAGGTTCAATGTTGGGAGCAAGGCCAGTTAGGGGCACCCCAAGGGTCACTTTAGGGAGAAGCAGGGCTATAGCTTCACTAAGGAGTGAGGGTGTAGGCTGCAGCCCCTGAGACTATCAGTTGGGGTGACCCCAGGGTCTGTAGTGGCAGTGGCAGCAGATCGGGCTGGTGCTGTGGAGGGGTACCAAACCAATGGCATCATCACCTAATATGGTAACTTGTCACCATCACCCCTTTACTCCCATGGCTCCCATCACCCCATGCCTGCCACCTGCCTGTTAGGTGGTGAGCCTTGACACCTGCCATTGTATAGAAAAGAAGATCTCTGCCTTGGTGGATGGGAGGGGAGAGGAGCTGCAGGGAACCACAGGGGGCAGAGTTGGGAGGGACAGTGCTACAAGGCTTAATGTCAGGTGCTGTGTAAGGGGCTGGCAGAGGTCTGGCTACTCCACCTAGGAGGCAGGGTTCTGGGGAGACCCCATCCATGAGGTGTGAAACCTGAGTTATCACACTGGGGGATCACTGCAGTAGGGAAGAAGCCAGGAGTCAGAGCCCGATCACAGATTTCGTCCCAGGGCCCTGGAAAGAGGAAAATTCATCCATCAACTTCCTCTTACCAAGTCCAGTTCTTCCTGTTTCAAGCACTTCCAGGGCCAGGATGCACCTCTCACCCCAGTGCCCGTTAAGGGAGGGGGAGGTAGAGGCCAGGCCTCAACATAAGGAATGAAGACCTGGAGGGGACATGGCAAGCCTACCAGACTGAGCAGGAGACTTCTAACCATCCTTGTCTCTCTGTTCAGACCTGACCCACCTTGCCATCAAAGACCCTCAGCCACTCCCACTAGCCCCATGAGACTGCAAACGCAGCAATACAGGGAGAAGACCGCTGAGGGTCTAGGGTGGCTACAGTGCCTCTACTCTGCCTTATTCTGATTATAACAAAATGCTGACTGTCAGGAATGAGGGCAGACTCTGAACATGCTCAGCTGTGTCCTGTGTGTAAGGAGACATGAAAAGAGGAGGGCACGGGTAATCTGGACTTTTTCTTAGCTCTGTGGCAGCCTGAAAGTGGTAGAGAAGGGATAAGAGGTGTTTCCACTCTTATATTCCACACCAATCCCATAGGCACCTTGGTAAATCTCATATCTAACTCAGCAGGTGTGGGTAAGCCTGAGAATATGCACTTCTAATAGGTACAGACAAGGGTAATTCTGTTGACCCCTGGAGTTAGTGAAAGGGTTTGTGGGTTAATTGTAATTTTTGCTGTTGTATTGTTAGTTGTCATTGAGCTGACTTCAATTCATGGCCGCCCCAAGTGTAAAAGATCAAAGCATTACCCAATCTTGTGCCATCTTCACAATCATTGTATATTCAAGCCCCTTGTTGCAACCACTGTGTATTTTAAGCACTTAATGAAGGAGACTTGATGGCATTGTAGGATAAGCATTGTACTGCTAACCACAGGCTGGCAGTACAAACCTACCAGCCCCTCCATAGGAGAAAGATGAGACTTTCTGATCCTGTAAAGATTTGTTGTTGTCAAGTGCTGGTGCATTGGTTCAGACTCACAGAGACCCTGTGCAGGGTTTCAGAGGAAACCTTTTTCTTCATAGGAACAGAATGCCTCATCTTTCTCTTGCAGAGCTGTTGGTGAGTTTGAACTCCCAACCTTGTGGTAGCACAAGAAATCCAGTGTTTATCCTACAGTGTCAGCAGCCTCAGAACCCCAATATGGGGTCACTATGAATTTGAGTTTGGTTTTCCAATCTAATGGGCTCATCTTCCAGCACTGTACCAGACATTATTTTGTTGTGACCCATAGGGTTTGTTTTCAGAAGTAGGTTGCCAAAGCTTTCTCTCTGTCTTGATCTAGAAGCTCCACTGAAACCTGTCCATTATGAGTGACCTTTGTGGTATTTGAAATACCAATGGCATAGCTTCCAGCATCACAGCAACATGCAAGCCACCACAGCACAACAAACTGATAGATGGGTGGTGGGTGACATATATGGGTGAGTTGCACATGTGATAAATGGAGTCTTGTTAGCATGTGTGAGAGACCACCTTTTTGCTACTTTATCACTGTCCCCAAATCACCACACAAATAACTCGCAGCACCCCATTTACCTTCTTCTGTGCCCTCCACTAGTAATGTGTCACCATTAGAAGCTATCATAATAAGGAAATGAATAATCAACAGATTTTCCCAGGAAAAATACGATACCCAAATAATTTTATGACCAGTTTTTCAGATTTTTATTACTTTTTATTTGGGGCGGGGGGAAGCCAACACTATTAAAAATTCACATATACCATCTTTTAAATTAGAAGAGGAAAGTCATTTCTGGCTCAAAATCAGCACGCTGACACATACATAAAAATCATTAAAATATTGCAGGACAAAGATCAACAGGAAATCCTTCCTTCTTGGCGTGCAGCTCCTTCTCACTGTAACTATTAACCATTACTCATATGAACTTCACAAGTGGCTCAGATAAAATGAGAGAAAAAGGATGTGGTTACCACTTTGGAGATTAGCAAGGAAAAATACTAAGAAAATTAAGCCTTTGGGTAGTTTTCTCAATTGAAACAGCAAAATAATGCTCCTCTAAGTGGGCAATGAAAAAGACAACTACAATCTAGCTCAGCAAGAGATTAGAAGTACACTGAGTTATTTGGCTTCTATTTATTTCTGGCATTTCTACATTCTCTTCAATAAACTTGAAATAGATTTTTGTTCTTTTCCTAGTGCTTGCTATCAAGAACAAAAAACAGAAAAAGGGAAAACTCATATTCAAAAGAAATTAAACTAACTTACAGAATATAGGTTTTAATATTGCTCTCCATTGTACTTCCAAGTCCTTGTTTCCAGTCTCCGTAGTACTTGATATTATAGAGCAAAACACCAACTTTATTTATTCATTCACTCCTATTTGTGGAATATCTACTATGAGAAAAATACTGCTCTAGGTCATAAGGATACATCAGTGAGCAAGCAGAAGAGGTCCCTGCTTCATTGGGCTTGCTTTCCAGTAAAAGAAAGCACAATTGTACAATGCAATTTCAAGGGACATGTAGTGAATTAAATTTAAAAATAAGGTTACCAACTCATAGCAACCCTAAGTGTGTCAGAATAGATGTACACTCCATAGGATTTTCTTTCTTTCTTTTTTTTTTTTTTCACATCTAACTATATGTTCCTTTTCTTTTCTTTCCTGCTTTTTTCCTTCTTTCTTATCCTTTTTCATGCATTTGTTGAGGGACCAAGCAATTTATATTTTTAAAAAAACAACATTTAAGCAAGATGGCTGTCATTTTGTGTCCTGCTGTTTACTCAAAATCTTTTAAAAATATTCGTCATAGTTTTAGGGTGATTCTGATCTTAATTGTACCTTAGTGTCTTTTGGAAGGAGCCCTGGCACTGTAGTGGATTAGACATTGGACTGTTAACCACAAGGTCAGCTGTTTGAATTCCCAAGCCACTCTTCTGGAGAAAGAAGACACTTTCTGCTCCCATAAAGATTTTTTTTTAATGTTTTATTGTGAATTATGTGATAGTTTACATGGGAGAACATTAGTTTTACATAAAAATATGGAACACTTCATGAATTTGCATGTCATCCTTGTGCAGGGACCATGCTAATCTTCTCTGTATCGTTCCAATTTTAGTATATGTGCTGCCAAAGTAAGCATACCATAAGATTTTTCAATGACTGGTTTTTCAAAAGCAGGTCTTCAGTCTTTTTTTCTAAGCTGCTCAGAAGCAACTCTAGTACATTGAGTAGTGTCCCCTCAAAAATCCATGTCTACTCATAATCTCAAAGTGAGATCAGATTTGAAAATAGAAAATGTTTACATATGAAATCAAGATAATAGTCAAGATAAGATCATATGGGCCCACACAGGAAAGGACAACAGATGCACAGAGAATAAGGTCATATGAAGATAGAACCAGAGACAGAAGTGATTCTGCTACAAGACAAGGAATGCCAACTATTTGCAGCACCCACCAGAAGCAAAGAGAAAGACATGGAACAGATGTTCAACCATAGTTTTCAGATTTGGGCCTCCTCAACTATTAGAGAATAAATGTGTTTGGGGTTTGTGTTTTTTTTTCTGCTTTAAGTAATCTGAGGAACCTCTGAAACAGACCATCAATTACTCATATGCAACTTCAGTCTGAAACTGAAGAAAATTAAAACAAGTCTACAACAGCCAAAATATGACCTGAATTTAGAGACCATCTCAAGAGCAGATTTCATACATTAGACACTAATGACCCAAGACAAGAGGAGCTGTGGGATGATATCAAGAACATCATAAATGAAGAAAGCAAAAAAGTCATTAAAATGAACAGAAAAGAAAGAAAATACCAAAATAGATATCAGAAGAGACTCTGAAACTTGCTCTTGAGCATAGAGAGGCTAACGCAATTGGAAGAAATGATGATGTAAAAGAACTGAACAAAGACTTTCAAAGGGCAGCTCAAAAAGACAAAGTATTGTAAGGAAATATGCAAAGACCTGGAGTCAGAAAACCAAAAGGGAAGAAAGTACATCCAACATTTTTCAAGTTGAAGGAACTGAAGAAAAAATTCCAAGCCTTGAGTTGCAATATTGAAGGACTGAATCAAGATAAGACCATGTGGATCTTATCTATAGGCAAATTTTTATGATGCAGGAAACATCAAAAGAAGATGGAAGGAATATATAAAGTCACTGTACCAAAAAGAATTGATTGATGTTCATCCATTTCAAGAGGTAACATATGATCAAATGTCAATGGTATTGAAGAAAGAAGTTCAAGCTGCACTGAAGGCATTGTTAAAAAAACAAGTCTTCAGGAAGTAACAAATTGAAAAGTGTCAACAACCTAATGGTGTTCACTTCTCTATGTCAAGAAATTTTGAAGACCTGGCCAGTCAACTGGATGATATCCATATTTGTGTCCATTCCGAAGCAAAATGACCCAATGGAATGCAGAAATCATAAAAAAAATCATTAATATTACATGCAATTAAAATTTTGCTGAAAATGATTCAAAAACAATTGCAGCAATATATTGACAGAGAGCTGTCAGAAATTCAAACTGGATTCAGGAGAAGACGTGAAACAAGGGATTTTATTGGTGATATAAAATGGACCTTGGCTGAAAATGGAAAATTCCACGAAGATGTTTACTTGTACTTTATTGACTGTGCAAACACATTCAACTTTGAGGATCATAACAAACTATGGGTAACATTGCTATTGTGCTTATTAGGAACCTGTACATAAACTAAGAGACAGTCATTTGACCAGAAAAAGGGGATATTGAATGGCTTAATATCAGGAAAAGTATATACCAGGGTTGTATCCTTTCACCCTATTTATTTAATCTGTATGCTGAGCAACTAATCTGAGAAACTGGATTATATGAAGAACATAGCACTAGGATTGTAAGAAGACTCATTAACAGCCTATGCTGTGCAGATGACACAACTTTGTTTGCTGGAAACAAATAGAACTGGAAGATCAAAGACTACAGCTTTCAATATGCCTTGTATCTCAATGTAAAAACAAACAAACAAACAAAAATCTTCACCATTGGAATAATAAATAGTATCATGATAAACAGAAAATGCTGAAGTTGTCAAAAACTTCATTTTCCTTAGATCCACAATCAATATTCATGGAAGCAGCAGTCAAGAACTCAAACAACGTATTTTGCATTAGGCAACTTCCAAAGACCTCTTTAAAGATGTCAATTTGAGGATTAAGATGCACCTACCTGACCCAAGCCAAGGTATTTTTAATTGCCTCATATGCATGTGAAAGTTGGACAATGAATAAGGAAGGTCATAGAAGAACCCAGGCATTTGAATTATGATATTGATAAAGAATATTGAAAGTACCATGGACTTGCAGAAACTAACAAATCTATGTTGGAAGAATTACATCCAGAATGCTACTTAGAAGGGAGGATGGCAAGACGTTGTCTCTTATACTGTGGAAATGTTGTCAGGAAAGACCAGTCTCTGGGGAAGGGCATTATGCTTGGTAAAGTAGTGGTGGTGACTGTTTGCTGTAGAGTTGGTTCCTACTCATAGCGACCCTGTTTAGGGTTTCCTAAGCTGTAAATCTTTATGGGAACAGAAAGCCTCTTCTTTTTTCCATGGAATGGCTGGTCATTTCGAACTGCCAACTTTGAGATTAGCAGCCCAACTTGTAACCACTATAATACCAGATCTCCTCTGGTGAAGTGGAGAGTCAGCAAAAAAGAAGATGGTTCCCAAGGAGATAGATTGACTTAACAGCTGCAATAACTGATTCAAAAATAACAATTGTGAGTACAACACAGGACCAGGCAGTTCAGTCTGTTGTTCATAGGGTCACTTAAGAGTTGATAACAACTCAATGGCACCGACCGAACAGCAAGAACATCAGGAAACCTTAAGTAATAAACATTTTGAAGACAAATAAAGCAGGTACAGAGGTCATGCATGTCAGGGAGACAGGAAAGCTGCAATTGGCTGTGTGAGACTCACCCAGAGGGCACAAGCCACATGGGCTAGCACTGTGAAAGGTACCTCAGAGTTGTGATTGGTGAGCTGTTGGTGGTGGAGAGAGGTGCAAATATTCCTGAAAGCTTGGAAATAATCAAGGTTTTCCTGAATACAAAACTAAACAAAGAGGGACTGAGTATGATCAGAGCTTTCTGGTCAATGTGAACAGCAACATAGAGGGAAAGGAATTCAGCATACTTCTGAGTTCGGAAGCACAATGGACTAAACTGGGCAAGATGGGATAAAATCTGAGAATTTGTCCAGAACCAGGTCTCTTTGAGACTCCCAGACCTTCTCATAGAGTTGTAAATTTATCTAGATTATATCACACTTGTCCTACAAAAATAAGACCATATACAAATGATTTCTTATGGTGCATGTAAGGATTTGGAGAACACAGATTATCAGAGTAACTATTTACAATGCAAAGACCTGCTAATAGGGAAAGCATAAGAAACTACCAGCTGATTCACGGGAGAATGATGAGGCTTTCTGCTCCCGTAAAGATTTATAGCCTCAGAACCCCTATACAGGGTCACTATGAGTTAGAACCGACTCCACAGCACACAACAACAACAAAGGAATATAGGCTCTGGGAGAGCATTGTCATTCTAGGCTGTATGGACAAATGGAAGGATTGGTTACTAGAACTCCCTAAGGAGCTCACTTGGGTGAGGCCCCTGACAAGAGATGTGACCTTGGTAAAGGATCACAACCAGCCTGGAGGGAACTGACAGCACACTCCTTCTGCTAACCCATCTCCTGTTGGAGTTCACCCATGGTGGAACCTAAGCAGAAAGTCATTGGCAAGGGAGTAGGCAGTCTTATGGAGTCCTACATATCAGCACCTGGAGCACAGTGCAGGAAGAGAAAGAGAGAGTAGGTACTGGGGCAAAGGTAAGATGTAAGCAGAGCACATAACAAAGTTTTAAAAATGAGTACAATGTTTTCTTCAGCTTAGAGTGACCAAAAGTCAAGCCAGGCCCCACCTCCAGAGAGGCTCCTATCATCAGACTGCCCTCCTGCAGCAGCCAAGCCATTTCTGCATGGTTCATACTAATCCTACGTACATCTTGCTGTGTGTAGGTGGTGACTAGAAAGGGATAAAGCTGGGAAAAAATGGGAGCTTCTCACAAAGAAAAAGATTGGTTTAGAAATTTCTGGCAAGATGGAAAATTAGGCAGACATACTACACAGACTCTCTACAACAAAGACAGATCAAATGAAACAGATACAGATGATATTCCTGGAACCGAGAGCTTCAGAGAAAAAGAATAGAGAAGTGAATTGAATATTGACTAGGAGAAGAAGCTGAACATGGGTGGTGAGACAGGAGACAGACAGATGAACTGTTGGCTGGCCTGATTTGTTATAGCCCACTTGAGCTTTTGCAAGCAACATGGGATCCAAGCATTAGTTTGACTGTGCAGATGCCCACTAGTGGCTGGCAACTACAAAGGTGCAATTCTCTCTTATTCCCTATATTTCCCTGGTGACTGGAGGTGAGCCATCTCCCACACTCATCCACCCCTAACACAGCCCCTGCTCTGCCAAAGGTCAGGTAATGCACCGCTATGTGACCCACTCTTGTGAGTCAGGTGCCCGGTGCTCCAGCCCATCACCATAAGGTAGGTGAATTTGGCTTCTTCAGACCTGCAGAACATGCAGAGCCAGTCCCTGGCCAGCTCTACACTAGCAAGAACTCTCATAAGCAGCCACCCTGCCCTTAGCTTCCCTCTGAGCCTGCAAGAATTCCTTCTGATAAAGACCTTAACACCAGCCTCTGTTAGGACCTACATAAATGAATTCCAGATTGGATGCCCTGAAAATAGACAACACTTAGATTTATAGAAACTCCAGCTACGGTCAGGCACTCTATTTTCTCATCCCTCTCCCTCACACCTTATCAACTGCTTGGCTGGCAAGAGCTCCCCACCTCTTACCTCCCCAACCAATTCTCTACCACACCCCCATGCCCCAGTTTTATCCTGCTTTAGTTTTTTTCCTTTTTTAATTTTCCCTCTCTTTTCTCCTTCTTCTTTACTTTCCCTCCCCTTGCTTTTATCCTTTCTTTCACTGTTTATCTTTTTATTTATCCCATTTTTTTATTTCTTTTGCGTCTTCTTTACATTGTCTATTGCTTTTTTCTTCCCCTTCCCCTAGTTTTGCTTAGTGTTTTTTCTTTGTTTTTATTTTCTCCTCAATGGTTTTATTTTTATTTCCATTTTTTCCCACACCCACCAGAAGGCAAGTGATGAGTTCCTAAGAACAAACACACCAACGTACAATAACAATTAAATACAAATGTTTCTAAGGAAAAAAAAGGTATTGGAACTACCTAATAAAGAATCCAAAAGAATGATACTTAGGTACTTTCAATGGATTAACAGAAAGATTGAAACAGCTGCAGATAAAAGCAAACAGAATACAGGAAACACTCTAGGAGAATTAAGGAAATTAAAACAAGAAAAAATGTACAAAATGAATGAAAAAAAAATGAAAAATAATATAAAATCTGAGAATAGAGATCCAAAAGATCAATACTAAGATTTCAAAAATGGATAATACATTGAAAGGACAATGGAGTAGATTTGAATTAATGGCAGCCTGAATTAATGAGCTTAAAGATAAATCTATCAGTATAGTCAACTATAAAAATAATCAGAAAAAATACAAAGAAAACCTAAAATTTATGTGGGATGCCTTCAAGGGAAATAACTTATGGGTAATCAGAATAATGGAACAGGAAAAGACCAAAAATAAAGCATAGAGAAAATTGTCAAAAAGTTGTTAAAAGAAAGCATCCCTAACATCATGAAAGATGAGAAGATAAGCACTGGAGAAGCTTATCTTCTCATCTTTCATGATGAAACCCTAAAAGGATAGACCCCAAAATAAAATCACCAAAACACATAATAATCAGACTTTCCAAAATGAAAAACAAGCAGAGAATGCTGAGAGCAGCTCAGTAAAAGTGAAAAGTTACCTATAAAGAAGAACTGATAAAACTAAACACTTACTGCTCAGCAGAAATCATGCAGGCAAAAAGGCAATGGATGACATACATAAAACCCTGAAAGACAAGCATTGCCAATCAAGAATCATATACTAAACAAAGTTTTCCCTCAAATACAACAGTGAAATTAGGAATTTTCAAAGAAACAGAAATTAAAGGAATTTGCAATAACCAGACCAACTTTAAAAAAATTACTAAAGGGAATTCTCTGAACAGAGAACCAGCAGCAGTAGACAACACCTTGAAATTAACATGCATGATAATACCACCCAGAAATAAATCCAGAAATAAGGAACAAGAAGTATCAAACTATAATGAAGACAACTACAAAGCAAAAAGAGAAACGATCATAGGTATGGAACATACAAATATCTAGGAAGTCAAGTAGATTTCAGTATAAACTATACTAGAGAAAAACTTAATAAATTATGGTGCTGTAGGATAAGTATCTACCACTTGTCTTTCAGTTACCATACTGGGGTGACTTGCATGTTGCTATGGTGTTGGAAGCTATGCCACCAGTATTTTAAATACCAGTAGGTACATCTATGGTGGACAGGTTTCAGCTGAGCTTCCAGACTAAGGAAGACTGCAAAGAAGGAGAAGGGAACTCCTTCTGAATGTTAATTAACTGAAAAACCTTATGAATAGCAGTGAAACATTGTCAGCACCAAAACATTGAATATTGGAACATAATAGTACTTTGCCTATCTAGAGTCTCTTTCCTTTCCATATAAAGTTGATGATTAGTTTTTCCATCTCTTTAAAGAATAATGTTGGAATCTGGACTGAGATTATATTGCATCTATAGATAGCTTTGGGTAGTATTGCTACTTACACAATGTTAAATCTTCCTACGCATGAGCATAAGAATTCCTAGTAGCATAGTGGTTATGCATTGAGCTGTTAACTGAAAGGTCAGCAGTTCAAACCTACCAGCCACTCCACTGGTAGGAGAAAGATGACACTTTCTGCTCCTGTAAAGATTTACTTCCTCAGAAATCTTATTCAGGGTTACTATGCATCGGAACCAACTCTATGACACACCACCATCATCCAGGAGCATGGCATAATCTTCCATTTACGTAGGTCTCTTTTGATTTCTTGTAGTAGGGTTTTGTATTTTTCTTTGTGTATCTGGTTAGGCCCCGTCCCAATTATTTAATCTTATGGGTGGCTATTGCAAATAGTATTGTTTTCTAGAATTCTTTTTCAGAATTCTCTTTGTTAGGGTAAAAGAATCTGACTGATTTTTGTATGCTGATTTGCACCCTACCACTTTGATGAATTTTTTCATTAGTTTCAATAGTTTTCTTGCTGAATCTTTAGAATTTTTTATGCATAGGATCATACGTTGTTGTCTAATGCCATCTATTCAGTTCCAACTCATAGCAACTCTATGCACAACAGAACAAAACACTGCTCAGTCCTGTGTCATCCTCACAATTGTTGTTACAATTGAGCCCATTGTTGCTGTCACTGTGTCAATCCATCTCCTTGGGGATCTTCTTCTTTTTCACTGACCGTCAACTTTACTGAACATGATACCCTTCTCTAGGGACTGGTCCCCCTGATAACATCTCTGAAGCATTCTGACTGTACTTCTTCTAACACAGATTTATTTGTTTTTCTGGTAGTTGATGGTACTTTTAATATTTCTCTCCAACACCATAATACATTTGTATGGTCTTCTATGGTATTCCTTAAATCATTTGAATTATGGTGTTGGATGGTCTTCCTTGGAATACTGGTGTGGCACTGTGGGTTAATGCACTGGACTGCAAAGTCAGTTTACACTGCAAGGTCGGGGGTTCAAGCTCAGAAGCTGCTCCTCAGAAACCCTTTGAGTCAGAACAGACTTGTTGTTGTTGTTGTTAAGTGCCGTCGAGTCGGTTCCTACCCATAGCGACCCTGTACAGGGTTTCCGAGGGTGTAAATCCTTACGGGAGTAGAAAGCCTCATCTTTCTCCCGCAGAGCGGCTGGTAGTTTCGAACCACTGACCTTAAGGTTCGCTTAGACTGCACTTAATAACAACAACAGTAGTCTTCCTTATTCATTATTCAACTTTCACATACATATGAGGCATTGAAAATACCATGGTTTGGGTCAGATGCACTTTAATCCTCAAAATGATCTCTTTGCTATTGAACACTTTAAAGAGGTCTTTTACAACACATTTGCATAATGTAATATGTTGTTCGATTTCTTAACTGCTGCTTCCGTGAATGTTGATTGAGGATCTAAGCCAAATGAAGTCTCTGACAACGTCTATCTTTTCTCATTTATCATGATGTTATTTATTGGTCCAGTTGTGAAGATTTTTGCTTTCTTTACAATGAGGTATAATCCATTTGAAAATAAAGAATTACTACTTCTTTGACATTTAATTGTTTTTGTTGTTCAGTGTCATCAAGTCGATTCCAACTCATAACGACCCTGTACAAGGTTTCCAAGGAGCAGCTGTTGAGCTTAACCTGCCAACCTTGTGGTTCACAGTCCAATGCTTATCCAACAGCACCACACCAGGAGTCCAAAGCAAGGAACATCCCTGGGTGGACATTTGACATTTTGGATGCCTTTAATTTCCCTTTCTTGACTGTTGTTGTTGTTGTTGTTAAGTGCTGTCAAGTCAATTCTAACTCATAGAGACATTATGAACAACAGAACGAAACACTGCCCAGTCCGGTGCCATCTTTGATGTTCATCAGTATTTTAAGTCCTCTTCATTTTCTGCAAGACTGAATCATTTGCATATCGCAGGTTGTTAATGAATCTACCTCCAATCTTAATGCCACATTCTTCTTATTATTATCCTGCTTCTCAGACTATTTGCTCAGCATACAAATTGAATAATAATGGTAAAAGAATACAACCCTGGCGCACACTCTTCCTGATTTTAATTCAGTGTACCCTTGTACAGTTTGAACAACTGCCTCTTGGTCAATGTACAGGTTCCTCAGAAGCATATTTAAGTGCTCCAGAATACTCATTCTCTGCAATGTGGTCCACAGCTTGTCATAATCCATACAGTTGAAAGTCTTTGCATAGTCAATAAAACATAGGTAAACATCTTTCTGGTGGTCTTTGCTTTTGGGCAAGATCCATCTGATGTCAGGAATGATATCTTTAGGTCTACGTCAAACCTCTCACAGTTCCCTGTCAATGTACTGTTGCAGCAATTTTTGAAATATCTTTAGCAGAATTTTACTTACACAAGGTATTAATGATATTGTCCTATGATTTCCATATTGGAATGGGCACAAATATGGATCTCCTCCAATCAATTGGCCAGGTGGCTGTCTTCCAAATTTCTTGGCATAGATGAGTGAGTGACTCCAGTGCTGCCTCAGTTTGTTGAAAGATTTCAATTTGTATTCCATCAATTCAGGGAGCCTTGTTCTTTGCCAATGCCTTCAGTGAACCTTGAACTTTTTCCTTCAGTACCATTAACTCTTAATCACATAATACCTTTGGAAATGGTTGAACATTGACCATTTATTTTCTTGTACAGTGAGTCTGTGTATTTCTTCCATCTTCTTTTGATGTTTTCTGTATAATTCAATATATTACCCAAAGAATCATTCAGTATTGCAATTCAAGGTTTTAATTTTTTTCTTCAGTTCTTTCAGCTTGAGAAATGCTGAGTGTGTCTTGTCTTTTGGTTTTGTAACTCCAGATCTTTTCACATTTCATTATAATATTTGACTTTGTTTTTTGAACTTTGCTTTGAAAATTTATGCTCAGCTTTTTTACTTCCTCATTTCTTCCATTTGCTTTAGCATCTCTGTGCTGGAAAGCAAGTTTCAAAATCTCTTCTAACATCCATTTAGTCTTTTCTTTCTTCCTTACCTTCTTAATGACCTTTTACTTTCTTCCTGTATGATGTTCTTGATGTCATCCTATAACAAACAGCATTGTACTTCAAGATAGATCTTGAAATATTCTATTTGATGATGAATGTGGATGTGGATTCCTCTTGAATTTGTCATTCCTGGTAGTAAACCATATGATTGTTGCATTAAAAATGCATTAAAAATCATAAACCATATGATTGTTGCATTAAAAATGGCCAATACTAGTTCATTTCAGCTCATGCATAGGCTATCAATCCTTATGCATTCCATTTCATTTTTGACCATTTCCTATTTTCCTGTATTCATATGTCATAAACTGTGTTCCAATTATTAATGGATGTTTGTAACTGTTTATCTTCATTTTGATTTGTGCCCATCAGAACATGAAACTCCAAAAATTTGATCTCCATTCATGTCATTATGGTCAACTCTACTTTGAGGTAGCAGCTCTTCCCCAGTCTATTTTGAGTGCCTTTCAAGCTTAGGGACTCATTTTCTGGCACTATATCGGACAAATGTTCTGCTCCTATTCACAATGCTTTCATATTCTGGAACTATATCAGACAATGTTCCACTGCTATTAATAATGTTTTCAGTTACTAAACATTCAGAAGTCGTCTGTCTCACCTTCTTCCTAATCTGTCTTATTCTTTAAGCTCCACTGAAAACTGTCCACCATGGGTGACTCTGCTGGTATTTAAAATACCTGTGGCATAGTTTTTACCATCACAGCAACACTCTAGCCACCACAATAAAACAAACTGACTGAGGAGTGGTGGTGAACACTTCTTCGACATTACCAAACACCTTGAGGGAATGATTTGCTGGGACCAGGGGCTCAGGACCGTACTCTCAGGGTATACCATTATCAATTGGCATAACAAAATTTACAAAGATAGTGTTCTATATCCTAATTTGATGAGTAGCAAGGGGGATCTTTAAAGCTAATAAGCAGCCATCTAAGTTGCAGCTATTGGTCTCTCCCTGTCCAGAGGAAAGAAGAGTGATGAAATTTGAATTTGCTTGGAAATAATGGGCCCAAGGTCCTAATGGGCCATGAATATCAGTCTTTACCACCCCGAGACTAGAAGAACTAGATGGTACCTGGCTACCCTACCTGTCGGGAACCGGCCTAGACATGAGAGTTTAGTTCACGAAGTAGGGAGATCTGGCGGCGACAGAGATAGAGAAAGAATACACACAAAGACACAACAAGAGAGACAAGAAGACTCCCAAGACTAGAGTGGATGCGACACTGGCGTCAGACAGATTCTGCATTGTAATCATTTTGGCTATGCAGACAGTATGCACACTTCGCTGACTGTAATGCCTGCCCGTACTGCAAGCCGCAACGTATGCTTTGCCAGCTGTAACACATGCGGGCTTCGGTCTGCTCCTCCGTTTTATTTCAGGTAGGAGCTTTACACAAAGGAAGGCAGGGTTTATTAAGACGGGGTACAGAAGTGAAATGTTTAATTGTTCAAAACAGGGCACAATGATTTACAGGAATCAAATTCTAAAACATACATCACAAATTGTCTTGATAATCTAACATCCTTAATTTTCCAGAAATTCAAGCAAATTTATATAGTACTTTTCAGGTTCGAATCCCAGGGCAACAACTCGATTTCTCCAGGCTAATTAACATACCTATAGCACCTAATCTCGAATGAGAAAAGGTGAAAAGGATTGGGAGGAGTCCTGCTGTATCCGCTGCCTGGCCGAGACTTGCAGGAAGAAGCAAGATGCCTAGCTTAGTGGTTTGCACCTGGGGGCGATCCGGGAAGGCTGGCAACTATTATTCTTTGGACAAAACCCCAGAATTCGCCAATTCACTCTGAGTTAATTCCTTGGGGGAAACTTGTTTTTGGAACTTCTTACAGCCTCGGCTTTAGGAGCAGTTTTTTGTTTTAATATTTGTCCATGGGTATCAAGAGCTCATGTATTAAGTTAATACCAAACGTAACAATAATTTGATAAAGAAAAGCCATGTTTGCCAGATGGCCAGAGTTTTTTCCTCAGAGAGATTTGTTCCCAGAAACTTAAGCATTGCCAACACAGTGGAGACATTAAGAGAGGCACATAAGAAACCATTTTCTCAGAAGCTACAATTACTGGAGTTAGAAGCATAGAATGAATTAATAGGACTAACACAAATTATACAGAGCTAGCCCAACAGTTTGTAAAAGCCAATGAACCCGGAACGTCCAGAGGTTACTTCCTTGGGCCCTCAGGGTCTCTGGCTAGCAAGTGTGCGTGTGGCCACATGCTAGGTTTTCGTCCATGACACCGGTCCTTAACATCCCAGTACCTGCAGTCTGCAACACCTACCAACTTCTCTGAAAGGGACATTAGAAGGTCCCTGGTAGAGTGGAAGAAAATGTGGAGCAAAATTCAAAATCATAAAAATGACTGGGCTTACTGGTCAGATAGAGACTGGTGGAACCCGAGACTATTTCTTCAGATGTAAAACTGAACTCATGCCCATGGTTCAATTTTCATCCAAGAAATAGATAGGTATACTGGGGGAACAACAACACTAGTGAGGCACACACAGCATAGAATGATCAACCATTAGAATTCAAAGAAGCAGCATTTTCCTTAGGACAAAATTCCAAAGGATGGGGAAAAATCAGGAATGGAAACAAGATAAACATGGTAGAAGTGGGATAAGTGATAGTACAATGATGGGTTTGCAATCGAGATGAAACAAAGTCTATCAGTTGTTGACTGTAAAATTGATTATCTGTTCTGTAACTCTTCATATGAAAATGGAACATGTTGAAACTATAAAAAAGAAATAACTTTAATACAATATTTTAATAAAAAATAAATGTATTTAGTCTGAAATAAAAAAGAATTAAATCTAAAGCAAAGGAAAATAATAAATCCATATATTTTATTTCATTTATAAATGAAAATTAAAATAAAAGTCCTTACGTGGCACTGTAGAATAAGCACTGGACTTCTAACTGCAAGATCAGTGGTTTGAATTTACCAGGTGCTTCTTGGATACCCTATGCAGGTTCACTATGAGTCTGAATGGATTCAACAGTACTTAACAAGAACAATACAAGAGTAAAAAAGAAGACGAAGATTTGTTCAGAATACACCAGGGAAGACTTACAGTGTTCCACACCATGCACACTCCACTTAGTTGAGCAAGAGTTTGAATCATTATGTCTATATGAAGAACATGCATTGATAAAAGGTTTTGTGCCTTTAAACCAAAGCAACATTTATATATATATATAATAAGTGCTGTCGAGTCGGTTCCGCCCAATAGTGACCCTGAACAGGGTTTCCGAGGCTGTAAATCTTTACGGGAGTAGAAAGCCTCATCTTTCTCTTGCGGAGCAGCTGGTTATTTTGAACTGCTGACCTTGAGGATTTCAGCCCAATTCGTAGCCACTACTCTACCAGACCACTATATATATATATATATTGGTAGCTACTTTTTTCTCATGCAAAGTTCAAGTTGAGAAACATCTCTTGGAACAGAATAGTTGTGGTTGTGTAAGTTTGGGATTAACTGTACTTGATTATAAAAATGAAAGACAATGAGGGAAGAAAATCTAGTGTAAAGGGAGAATTTACTTCCCCATGCCTGATCTTTAAGACATAGCTTAAGCTCAGTTTTTTAAAAGTTAACTTTCCCCCTCATTCCCCTAATTGCACTGCCAACTGTGGTCTCCTGGGTCCTTGGGCCTTGCCTGCTTTGGCCATACAGGATTATTTCCCTATATCACAATCTTTGATTTTCTTTTTCCATGTCTAGCTTCCCAATGGAGTCCTGGTATGGTGCTGTTTGTTCATGTGCTTGACTGTAAAGTCCACTAGAACCAGGAGACCTGCAGTTCAAGTTCACCAGCTGCTCCTTTGAAACCCTTCACAGGGTCACTATGGATCAGAACCCAACTCAATAACACTTAAAAACAACAAGAGCTTCCCCATGCAACTGATTCTATGCATTTGTCCCAGGTGTTGATCCTCACTGTATCCAGAGGACCTAGCCTGGAACAGGGCAGGTAACAAGCATCCAAACAATGTTTGTTGAATGAATGAATGAAGGAATGAATGAATGCCAGCACTCTCATCAATCCTCTCTCAATTAATGCTCACAGACAACCTGAACTTTGGGTGTTCAGATAATGATATTATTACTATTTCCAAGTTTATAGATATGACTTAGAGAGGTCACACCCTCAGGGGCAAACATCTAGTTAGTGATTACTGTTATATGGAGAAAAGAGACCCCTATCTTTAAATATATAAATATGATGCTGTTGTTGTTAAGGCCTGTCGAGTTTGTTCTGACTCATACTGACCCTGTATAGAAGCGACTGGTGAGTCTAAACCACCAACCTTGCAGTTCAAACCAATCCTGTGTTCCAGTGCTTATCCTACAGTGCCTCACCAGACTATAGTCAAAGACCCTTAAATCTCTAACAGGAGTAAACACAAGACAAACACAAACATAGATCACCTGGGTAAGGGAAATCATAGAACCATGATGAATTTCCAAAATTCCACCTTCATGTAATGACCTTTTATAGGGCCCAAGTAACAAAGGGATCTCCTCCCACAACCATGTCTGATGGCAGCAATGATCACAGACACGTGTCAGGCCTACAGAAAGTAGGGAGTGATAATTGCAGCTATGAAAGCTCACAAACTGTCTCTGAAGTTCTTAAAGCATGACATCACAACCCCATGACCATTAAGGGGCATGCCCTGGAAAGTTCCCAATGGGGCCAGCTGGAGAAAGTGGCCCCAAACCCACTTTTAAAAATACTCTTCTTCTAACTCTGATTGTTCATTAGTCAGAGGTACCTGAGGTACTCAAGAAATCTTGGTATCTAACTAAAACACATAAACCTAAACACAAGATGGAATTAACCTCTACCTAGCTGGAGTTTTTCACAGATAAAAAGTCTTCAGATTTCATGTTCTACAGCACTACATAATATTTAAACTCGGGTATAACTTCAGTGCCTATATTTATCTTTGGATCAATTACTTGGATTTTTGACAAAAATCTGTGCTAAATCTCAGTAAGACCCACAAAGGTCCTAAAATAAATTTGGGGAGAAGTTGCTTTCATTATTTGATGCATTCCACAGCAAGGAGGCTAATGAAGGTTCTCTCTTATGTTAGCGTTGACCAAGCTGTAAAAAAGCACCAACGTTTCTTCTTGATTGGTATATTCCAATCAAGTTTCATTTCATCTCTGCTACTCATATTCTTGTGTCTCTGAACAAGTAAGTTGATTTATTTCTTGGGTACTCTGTTTCCTTCATTCAGTCCTTCAACAAACAGTTGCCAAGTGCTTGTGAAGCTTCAGGTCATGAATTAGGTAACTTGGCTGGCTGTCTTCTGAAAGCTCAGTGGCTTGTCAAAAGACAATCCTACAAGCCAGCAATTACAAGACAGTACACAGAGCGCTGTTAACAGCACATTGTAAAATCTACACAGATTGTCAGGGATCACACAGAAGAGAGGACCGAAGACTGTGTAGGGGAGGGAAGGAAATGTGTTACAGGTTTAATTTTATCCTCAAAAAAAGATGAAAAGAGAACAAACAAGATGGCAGATCGGGTGGACGTATAGCAGAGAGCTCTGCCAACAACAACACAGAATACCTGAACCACATATAAAGGAATACTTAGAAGGTTGGAAGGCTCACAGCTGGGGGAATTTGTGGCAGAAGGAAGAAATCTATTGCTTTCTGGTCCGGGA